>NC_086447.1:73938220-74238220 GCF_028390025.1 Pseudophryne corroboree
TGCAACATAGCAGTTTATTTAGTTATTTATTCAACCACTCTGTCCTGACTATTGACAAATTGAAATAAGGGAATAATTACATCAGGAACTTATAGTGGTGTATATATAATTCAGTTGAGTGACTGGGCATACATATACAGTATTTACAATCAATCAATCTATGTGGTATACAAAAATGTATTTATTTATTTTTTTCTTAGAAATAGAAAAGATAAACGGAGCAGACTTTTTTTCCCTTTATTATAATTTTTCACATATTATCATTTCAAGACCATTTATTGAATCTGTGTAATTGTTTCTGGTTTTACCCTCTATATTTCACTGTTGCCAAGTTATCCGCAAAGATGGAAATTTTAATATAATTAATAAAACTCATGTTTTTATATAGCATGTGTGCACTTTACTGATAAAACCCCTTTTGCCTTTTATTTTTTAGTATATTGTGATAAAGCTAAATATTTATCGTATATAAAACACTTTAAGAGGTCTAAGAACACTATACGCTATCTACGTAAGAAGTACCGTAAGGGTACGCAAGTTGTGTAGCGATCGCTCAACCGTAGTCGAGACGCTCAAGCGTCACGTTCGCTTACGGCCCAGTGATCACAGGCAGGCACGCTATTGGCTGCCGGCTAACGTGATGATTCGCTATAGCGTAGCGTACGCTCGGGACCACGAGGAGATCACCAGCGGTGCAGACGCTTACAACGTTAAAACCTTTATATCTATACCTTTAACAATGAGATACACAGTATACCTTAGTGTGGAGACAGAGTGTAAGTGCAACCTGGTGTAACCTGATTAACTACAAAGCTGCTTGAGCGTCACCGACGCTCAGAGAATACTTAACCCTATAAAGAATACACAGATACCTGGGCTTAGGGTCCAAAACCTATTATATGTATTTTAACTATTATACTTGCAAAAGGAATCACAGTACAAATGATACACTACAATATAACATAAACCAACTAACCAGATAACTACACGGGAAATACAATACAATACAATTAAAGGAAAATACGAGAGAAAGAGTAGAGAGAGAGAGAGATGGAGAGAGAGAGAGAGAGAGAGAGAGAGATGGCTCACAGTAAGACAATATGATTACGGAGAAAACTTACGCACAAGGGGAACGATCGCATGCGCCTCGATATCCAGCTCCCGATTATCAGCAATGAGAACCGTTGAAGAGAGTGCACTGGATACGGTCGGCCTGCCTATTTATGCCCCACACACAATACAATTCAATGGTCCCTACAATCTTATTGTTCATTGGACACAGGAATTCGGCTTCGCATTATAACAAAAGGTCATAGGTTGATTCATACAGGTGGGCTGTGACTATTTCCAACAGCTCAGGTGGGAGGGAAACTGGGTTTCCCGCCGCATGGGTAATAAAGTGCAAATAAAGTAAATGTTCATAAACTTCTTATGTCCATAACTATTCGCACGAGCGATTGATCTGCTTCAAACCAACACCGGAATATTTCTAATTAAATATTCTTCCGATGGATACTAAACACCACTGTATTACTCCTGTCTGACCCTTCGTATCAAACAAAGAGGGATTTCTCTGTTCATGAACATTCTATATTAACCAAACTTTCAGAATCTATCAAAGGGACCATGATCTACAAAATACATTATTAGTGAAAATATGTAATGATTGAGTCGCACGCTACGATCGCATAAACTCTACCGTAAATACGCATACCATGCGCCTGCGGGTGCCCGCGACTGTGAGTATGCGCACGTACGGGAGAGCGTACGCATGCGCAGCACGGACCTGTGTGAGGTGCAAATATGGTAGTGTGCATAGAGATATTTTTCTGACTTTGACAGTCCACCCTTTGGCAGTCAATAATAACTGCCACCTTCTAAAAACATTTCAAAAGGAGAAAAATATATGTCAGGGGTTAATTCATTTCCATGGTTGGGTAAGGGAGGAGAGAGGAGTAGGTGGGAAGAGGGTATGACCTAGTGAGATAGCAGAAGCATGTGTGTATGAGTCCATGTTTGGGGGGTCATGTATCATCGTGCCGTACGTGTTGTAAATCAAGCTTCGAGGTATTGCGAAGTATACATTTGAATTCCTTCTTATCCCGTGGTACGGGTCTGTGGATGGGCTGTCAAACTTTACCGAGCTCTTTTCGGATTTTGAACAAAATGGGGAGCACATTTTAGTTGATGATACATGAATGGGGGAATATGTGATTGCTGATATCTGTGCCTGTATTCCCTATACTATGTGTGTCATTACCTGAGGGTTGTAGAAATGAAGAAAAGACATAATTACGGTAAATGCGGTGGTATTCTATGTCAGGTTAATGTACATCTGTCGGTTGAAGTTTTGTTCGGTATCAGTTGAAAGTCGTCTTCTTTGCGCTGTGTTGCCCATTAGGTGTGAGCAAAAAGCTTTGTCAATGCCATTAGATTTACAAAAAAATGTTGGGCTAGCGTAAGTTTAAGAATTCTAGGGAAACTGGGGATCCATGGCAAAGTTCATCAAATGTCCGTATCTCAAGTGGTCAAAACTTCTTCTTTGGTCTATCCGTTGTCTGTATAGCGTCTCGTCAACTTCCTCGTCCAAGTGGGTCTTTTTATCTTGGAGAAAAACCAGAAAAACAGGTGAAAGAAACGGACCGTATAATCGCATTTTCATTACATCATTATTTCTATCATTGGGTCATAAATCAAATCCAGGTTAATTACAGTTTCCTCACTCCTCAAACTCATTACCCTGGTACGATGTTTGCACTTCATTAAAGCCTGACCGCATCTAAATATCAATCCAATCGATATGACAACACCTAAGATACATAGGAGAAACTTCCCAACATCCATTATGACTCCTTGAGCCCAGTCTCCCAAACCGGAGAACCAATTTCGCGGGTTCAACCATGACACCCAACCAGTCAGCTCATTACCTACAGCAGCAAGAGTGAGATTGTGTTTTCGGCGAAATTCCCACTTCAATTGGAGAATATCGTCCATCTTTTGGTCTATGACCTCGACCGGATCCTCGGTGCTATTCGTGATATACGTGCAACACTTCACGCCGTACTGTGTTGCCAATGTAACACAATATCCGCCTGTCACTGCTGTGAGGTAATTGAGAACCATTCTATGCTGCACCAGTTCTGTTTTATAAGCTTGAAGTTCCCTTCCAGTATATCTAAACGTGTCATCATACATTTCAGTGATATTATCTAACAAATTTGCGAGCGCCGATATGTATTTTTTTTTTTTGTACAAACATTTTATTGAGTTTTCACAGTTGTACAGATTCAACAATACAAACGGAAGACATTCCTCAAAACTGGTCAACGTTAGCAGTTACAACATATATAATTTCAAGTGTTGATCGGGGAATGTCCGTTCTTCCAATCATTTGAAAAATTTTATTACTTTAACCATTTGACAGACAAGACATACAACCAGACAGGAACACTTAGGGCCACATATAGGAAGGGGGGTGGATTATAACCGGGGGGGAAAGAGATGAGTAAAAGCGAGAAAGCCTGGGATACCCGAGTAACATGTTATTGAAAACCTTTACTTTACATATGGACATGGTCTAAAACTCTTAAACTGTAGGTGCTAGAAGGAGATTGTGGGCGGGTGCCTGTTCCTAGTGTTGTGGGGGGGGTGATACAGATAAGGTGGATTATCTTTGGTTGCAAGAGTTACAGGTAGTCAGCAATCAAAGTGGGTTTTTATTCTGGACCAGTCCTGGTTACCAAAAAATAGTGAGAAATTACTTTTAGACTGCGGGTCTAGCGATCTTATGAATGCGTCCCATTTATTATGATATGTAGCGAGAGTTAATGGTTCATTAAGCAGCAGTGATTTCATATCAAAATACATCATTTGGAGGAGGCGAGTTTTCAACTCTAGAATAGTGGGAGCTGTTTTCTTAATCCAGTGCTTCAGAACTAATTTTTTAGCTAGAGTTAAAATAATGACCAGAAAGGGTATTCGGGCGTGCATGCTAGGTCCCAACTTCCATTTGTCAAACCAGAATAATAAGCAAGCCTCCGGGGAGGGTAATAAAGAGACATTGAGAATTTCATTAACATATGTTATCAGCTTGCACCAGAATCTATAGATTTTGGAGCATTCCCAAAAGCAGTGGTAAAACTTTGCGTTAGACATAGAGCATTTCAAGCAGATACCTGATTCCTTATCAGCCATGTGTTTCCTCTGGGCAGGTGAGATATAGGCCCTATGAATGAATCTAAAGTGTGTTTCTTGTAAATAAGCAGATTGCAGATGTTTTGCATATGTGAAATATCTTGTAAACAAGATATCTGGGCTCGCACTGAGAGAGGGTATATCTGTAATCCAGCTTCTAAGAATCTTATTTGAAAGCTGGGTGACCTCTGGTTTCGCGGAGATGAGTCGGGGGTATAAGTAACTAAGTCTATACCCAATGGATGGGCGAGCTTGTAAGAGTTGGATAATGATGTGTGTGTTGGCCGCAGTAGAGGCCTGTCGAGGGAGAGATTGAGCATAGTGTCTGATTTGGAGATATAGGTAAAACATGTTACTGGGAAGAGAGAATTGTTGCTGAATGTCAGCAAAGGGGATAATTTTCCCACCTGGGTCAAAGACCTTGTTCACGAGAGCCACACCTTTCCTCCTCCAGACCCGGAAAGCTGGGTTGTTCAGGGAGGGGGAGAAATCTGGATTACCCCACAGGGGAAGATAAGGAGAGTATCGAAAGTCTCTTTTTAATTTCTTGTGGAGGCTTATCCAGTTGGTGTAAGTGTCATGGAAGATAATATTTGTATAGACTGAAGGTGGTATGATTGAGGACTTGAGGTGTAGTAGAGCGGCGGGGGAAAGGGGAGCAAAAATGGCATTGTCCAGCGCCACGTCTGTGAAAGTGGAATCGTCTAGCAACCAATCACCAGCATAACGGAAGAAAACCGCAGTGGAGTAGGATTTGAAATCAGGAATCCCTAGTCCTCCTAGTTTCTTGGGCAGCATGAGTTTGGTCAGGGCTATTCTAGGGCGCTTTCCATTCCATAAAAAGGAGGAGATGGCAGAGTTGATGGAGAGAATATCACCATTGGAGAGAGCTACAGGGAGCATTTGGATCAGGTAAAATATTTTGGGGAATATAACTGTCTTGACCGCCGTCGCCCTTCCCAGCAAAGAGAGGGGCAGAAGATTCCATGCCTGCATTAAAGCTGTCACTTTTTGAATGATGTGTGAGAAGTTTGCCCTATATATATCCTCCACTTTTCTAGTGATATGAATCCCTAGATATTTAAATTGGGACAAACTAATCTGAAATCGGGAGAAAGCAGAGGTTGATGTTAAGTCTAAGGTATATGATCCTATCGGCATTAATTCTGACTTTTCTACATTAACTTTGTAGCCGGAAACTGCTCCAAAGGCTTCTATCAGAGTCATAATGTGTGGAATTGAGGTGAGTGGGTCCGTGACAAAGAGTAACATGTCATCTGCATATAGTGAGACTTTTAATGTGTAATCAGAGATGGTTATCCCTTTAAACCCCTTTGAGTTGCGTAGGTGGATGGCAAGAGGCTCAATAGCAATTGCAAAAAGGAGAGGAGAGAGAGGGCAACCCTGACGCGTGCCCCTGTGTAGGGGGAAGCGGTCCGAGATCTGGCCGTTACATAATATTTGCGAAAGGGGATTAGTGTATAGGAGTTTAATATATGAGATAAAAGTGGCGGAGAACCCAAAGGAGGCCATGGTTTTGAAAAGATGTGGCCACAGAACCAGGTCAAATGCCTTTTCTGCATCTAGTGAAAGGATGACCCCTGGTGGGGAGGTGTCTGAGGTGTGTTGTAAGTGTTGTATTGCTGCAATGACCTTCCGCACATTCAGGACTGAATGTCTACCAGATATAAACCCAGTTTGGTCTGGGTGAATTATAGACGGTAGTACCTTTTTAAGCCTTTCAGATAGGATTTTAGTAAGAATTTTATAGTCCGAGTTCAGCAAGGAAATCGGCCTATACGAGGCTGGTAGGGTCAGATCCCGGCCTGGTTTGGGTAGTACTCTGATATAGGCAGCATTAAAATATAAAGGGGCTTGTCCTGACTGCAGTATGTGGTTAAATACTAGTACTAGTGTGTCCTGAATGTACGGAAGCATCAGTTTGTAGAAGCTGCTACTAAATCCATCGGGGCCCGGGGCCGTTCCCTGCTTTAGGGAGCCAACCACGTAAGTGACCTCCGCTAGGCTTATGGGGGCTGTCAGCCCTGCATCTACCGGTGCATCTAGCTTAGGAGGGGTAAAGTCAGAGGCTGCGTCAGAGGCGAGTAAGTTGGCTGAAAAGGAATCATTCCCAGGGGGTTGAGCAGGGCCCGGGGAGTAAAGGGTAGCATAGAAGTCTTTGAGGACAGAAACTATTTGGGTATTAGAGGATGTCATGGATCCGTCAGCTGTCTGCAAGGAGTGGACTAGAGAGGATGCTCTGGTCCCGTTTAGCATATTAGTTAGCAGTTTGCCAGACTTGTTACCAAATCGATGGTAGCGATAATTGACCGCATATAACGATTTATTACCTCTGGCGTTTAGAAATTCATTAAAGTGAGTCTTGGCATTGAGATAATCTTGCTTATTGGTTGCATGGGGAGTTTGGCAAAATGCTGAGTAAGCAGCGGATAAACGACTCTGCAGTAGTAAGTAGGTGGCAGCATATGATTTGTTTAGCCTTGAAATATAAGACAGTATATGTCCCCGTAGAACCGACTTAGCTGCTTGCCAGAAAAGTGGAGGGTTGTCAGTAGCATGAGACTGATTGTTTTTGTAGTACTCCTCCCACCCAGTCCTAAGCATCGCTTTAAAATCTTGGGATGTCAAAAGGTGGGATGGAAAACGCCATATTATTTTGTTAGGGGGTTCGTCTGATACATGTAAGGCGAACCATTGTAAAGAGTGATCCGAGACAGAGATCGGCTCAATCTCCACTGAAGAGACTCTCGTGAACAAGGACAGTGACAGCAACAGGTAATCTATGCGTGATAGGGTGTGATACGCTGCAGACATACAGGTATACATTTTGACTGTGGGATTTGTGGTTCTCCAAATGTCAACTAGGGATAGTTGTGTGGAGAAATGGGGGATACCATATTTGGGGAGCGTAAATGTGTGTGAGGGGGCAGACGATCTGTCTAGGTAAACATCTGAGACGAGGTTGAAGTCACCACATACTATCAGACCATCATTCATGTATGGTGTCAGTAGTGTGATTAGTTTATTAAAGAAGTGTCTTTTGTATACTGTCGGAGCATATATACTGCATAGCGTGTATTGTTTGGAGAAAAGAGTAATGTGAGCTAAGACATATCTACCTTCTGTGTCGGGAATCACCTTACGAAGCTCCACAGGAAGATGACGTTTAATCAGAATGGCGACACCGCGTGACTTTGAGTTGAAAGATGCACTGGCTAGTAGCTTCCAACCTAACATTTGTAATTTCAACATTTCCGCCTGAACCAAATGTGCCTCCTGCAAAAAAACAATGTCTAAATGCAATCTATTACAGTACAGCAAGATTTTCCTTCGCTTCGCTGGAGAGTTGAAGCCACCTACGTTTAAGGATCCAATCTTAATTTCAGCCATTACATATACACATGCGTTTTAATTTGAACTGTGAGGTATCCCGGGTGAGATAAAATATGACCGGTCTGAGGAAGAGGGGAAACGCTGGGGAGGAAACAAAGGGGAGGGGGGGACACACAAACAAAGACTTAACATTAATGAACACGACTAGCGCGTTCAGGACCGATATGCCGGGTTCCCATAGCTCCCGGGAGCCTGGGACAAATAGGCGCACCTGTAGGTGCCGAGAACAGAACAACATAAACCCGGAGCATTACTCTCTCCGTGCCCGGAGGGAACAGATATTCATGAACCTCAATTGCGCATGTGAGAGATGGTGCTAAAACTTCATAAGAGACTAAGCAACCTAAAACCAAACTTCAGAGTCACCGAACAGCAAGCTGTAAGTTAGGACTCTATGCAGTCGGTGCGCAGCATTCGTGAAGAGACAATTATTGCGGTTTCATTGCTTCAGTTAGTATCAGAGATGTCAGTTTCTGAGCGAGGGCGGCTTTCACATAGGAAATCTGCTGCGTCATCTGGCGTGGTGAAGTCAAAATGTTTATCTTTGTCGAAGATCCGCAATTTGGCGGGGTATATTAATGCAAATTTGATCTTGTCTGCTACAAGACGGGTACAAATAGGGGAGAAGGAACGGCGTGCTTTTGTCAGTTCAGCAGAAAAGTCTTGAAATAGCCTAAGATTTTTGCCTTCCCAGTTTAGGACAGGCTGTTTCCTGGAGGCCCGCCATATTTCCATCTTATGTATGTAGCTCAGACATTTAAAGATGGTCACTCTGGGGCGTGTGTCGTTCTGGCGGGGAGTGGGGCCAATGCGATGCACTCTTTCTATTACCATTTCTTTACAAGCCTCTTGAATTCCGAGGAGGGAGGGGAGAGTGTTACTGACAAAATTCTCCAAGGAGGCCCCTTTCAGGGTTTCAGGGAGTCCCACAATCCTGATGTTATTACGTCTGGAACGATTTTCAATTTCCTCTAGCTTGTTAATACAGGCGTAGTTGTCTTTTTCCAGACGTTTTATCTCCCTTTGCATATCTGCCATATTGTGGGCTATAGAGCCTATTCTGTTCTCTGCAGTGGAAACCCGTGTATTTAAGTGCTGTAGCTGCGCTGTAATGTCACTCACCGCTTTTGTCAGCAACGGGCCCATGGTGGTTGAGATAGTGTCCACCAGGTCACCATAGAGAAGGGGGCTATCGCGGTGTCTGGGGGAGGCCTCCGGGGAGCCATCCTGCGTATCTGCTACTGACTTCTTGGACGCCGGGGAGTGATCGCGGGAGGCGCCGTCCGGCCCCATGGCTGGTGCCGCTCCTCTCTTCACTTGTAGCAGCGCCTGCTGCTGCGAGCGCGGCGGCTGCGTGGCTGTCATAAATTTGTCCATCTCAAGTTTTCCTCAGGCGGGGAGGGTAGTGGGAGTGGAGATTGCGGAGGTTTGGAGGCTTAAAAGCCTTGTAAAAGAGGCAGAATAGCCGGGCACGGAGCGGAGCAGTGAGAGGGAGCAGCTCACTCCATGCACCCGGAACCGGAAGTGGAGCGCCGATATGTATTTATAATTTAGCACTCCTCTAGCGGTGCGGGTGAAATCTAACGCGATTAAGAATTGAATCCCGGTGGATTCACTTATTAGATCAGAGGCCGGATGCTCTGTCTTCTCTATCAGGTGCCTTTTAACAACGTGCTCGTAATGGGTGTGAGTATAAGGAGCTTGGGCACCACGATGTATGTCTTTCATTTTATCATGTGTTACAGTCATGACTTCAGGCAATACTTTTCCAATATAACACAATCCTTCAGAGTTTGGGGCAAGCCACTTGTACGCCTTTCTCCCGCATATGAAATATGCATCATCGGGGAGAACATATGGGACGGAGAAGGACATAACCATATTACACACCTTCCAGGTGAACTCTCCTAATCCTAATTCTTCCATCTGCTTAATACACGTATCAGGTTGTATGATATGTGCACAGTATCCTGGTGATACTTCTCCAACTCTCGTAATCCTATTTCCTAAGGTGTACCTATACCGGAAAGATTTTCCTCTACTGGCTATGTGGCGTACAAGCTCTGTATCTGTATGCATTCTATCTGCTCTATGCGAAAAGGTCATGGTGTGGTTACTCCATGACACTTCCCAATTTCCCGGCTTTCTGGGATTGGAGATGTTGAAACATAATAGGGACCTATCCACATGGTATTGGTGGAGCTTCAAACTAGGAGGGCTGGAGATATTAAACCTCCTGTCCACCGGTCTCCCACCATTTAACTCAAGTACCTCCCCTATCGTTAAAGGAAATGGTACTAGCCCTGATTTGCTATGACCTTGAGGTACTTGAGAGCATACCCAACAATCTGTTTTGTTTAACACATTACCCACTAAGGAGTGATAGTCACTCAATGGATGCCGGTCCATATGGATATTAAAACTGGATTGGCATTTCTTAATGCACCCATCTTCAATGACATTGTTACAGAGCCTACAGATACAGTTTTCTTCAGCTAACAATCCGTCACAATTCCTTCTATGGTCAATGCTATCGGATCGTTTTCTGATACTCGCCTTTGCTTGTTGGTTAGGTTGATCTTGGAAAACTACGCCTCCATCTTTATCATCAGAACCCATTCCAGAACCTCTATCGACTTCCATGGTACTCTCGCCGGAACAGACTGCTCTGGTCAACATCATGGTCAACAGGAAAATCCGGATCACAGTCTCTTGGGGCAAGTCCATCTTATAGGAGGAAATGGAGAAAAATGAGAAGGAGGAAAAAGAAATTTGAGGGAGAGGGGATGGGAAGTGGAGGAAAATAATAAAAGGGAGTGGGGAGTCGACAACAGCTCTCGGTCTTCAAGGCTCAGGTGCCGCCTCAGTCCTCCTGGAACAGACACTCCAGTGATACAACCTCTACCGTCTGTTCCTTATCACGGGACTTCTCTGGATCAGCAACCTTCTTGCAGTGGGATGAATGGACCCAAGTCTCTCTCTCAGCAACCTTTAATGCTGTAGTGCTAGTCAATAAGACCTGGTATGGTCCTTCCCATCTGTCAATAAGGCAACCTGAGCGTAGAAAATTCCGTATCATTACATAATCCCCAGGTTCAATGTCATGACAATTACTATCAGGTAGATCAGGAATCACCAACTTCAGATTATCATTTTGATTCCTTAACTGTTTACTCATGTTAATCAAGTACTTTACAGTTACTTCATTGTTACATTTCAAATCATCCTGAGGGTTAATCATGACATGCGGTTGTCGACCAAACAAGATTTCAAAGGGAGACAGATTAAGAGGGGACCTGGGAGTGGTTCTGATACTGTACAATACAATGGGTAAAGCTTCTGGCCATGTCAATCCTGTCTCTGCCATCACTTTACTCAATTTATTTTTAATAGTGCTGTTCACTCTTTCGACCTTCGCACTCGCCTGTGGACGGTACGGAGTGTGCAGCTTGCTATCAATTCCCATCAACTTACACATTCCTTGAAAGACATCACCTGTAAAATGGGTACCCCTATCACTTTCGATTATTCTAGGGATACCATATCTACATACACATTCCTGCACAATTTTCTTAGCAGTAAACATAGCGGTATTTGTAGCCGCAGGAAATGCTTCGACCCAATTTGAGAAAACATCTATACAAACAAGTACATATTTCAAATTCCGACAAGGGGGTAATTGTATAAAGTCAATTTGTGTTACCTGGAAAGGGCCGCCGGCAGGTGGGATATGGGATGGTTCTGTAGGTATTGCCTTTCCAATATTCTTTCTCAAACAGGTAAGGCATGACATTGCTCTTTTACTCGCATGAGAGGAGAATCCTGGGGCGCACCAATATGCCCTCACCAATTTGCACATTCCCTCCTTGCCTAGATGAGTCAGCCCGTGAGCTGCTTCAGCCAGACATGGAAGATATGCTCTGGGGGCCACTGGTTTACCATGTCCATCCGTCCAGAGTCCTGAGGACTCCTGGCCATATCCCTTTGCCTTCCAGACTGCCTTTTCCTGTGTGGAACACAAATTTTGCATTTCACACAACTTCTGTGTGTTAATGGTATTAAATACCATCAATTGTGTGGTGTCTGTCTGTATGGGGGTAGCAGCTGCTAACTTAGCAGCTTCGTCTGCTCGGCTGTTACCAAGTGATACCGGGTCTTGGCTATATGTGTGTGCTTTACATTTGATAACAGCCACTCTGTCGGGTTCCTGTATCGCTGTTAGAAGCCTTTTTATGTGAGTTGCATGCGCTACCGGTGTACCAGCGGCCGTCATGAAATTTCTGAGACGCCATAGGGCTCCGAAATCATGGACTACCCCGAATGCGTATCTAGAATCGGTGTAGATATTGGCTGACTTACCCTTAGCCAATTCACATGCTCTGGTTAGGGCGACCAGTTCAGCAACCTGGGCTGAGTGAGGTGGGCCTAGCGGTTCCGCTTCTATGGTGTCTTGGTCATCTACGACTGCGTATCCAGTACACAAGTCTCCCGAGTCTGACTGTCTATGACAACTACCGTCCGTGTAGAACGTGAGTTCTGCATCTTCCAGTGGGTTGTCACTGATGTCAGGCCTTGCGGTAAAATTTTGGGTCAAATATTCCATACAATCATGTGTATCTTCCTTTGTATTAAATCCTCCTTCCCCATCACTCTCACCTTCCACCCTTTGTGCCTGACCAGGCACACCTGGGAGATACGTTGCAGGATTTAATGCACTGCATCTCCTTATGGTGATGTTTACGGGGGCCATTAGTGCCAATTCCCATCTTGTAAACCTCGCTGATGAGACGTGTCTGGTTTGGGCAGAATTCAATAAGGCTGATACTGCATGTGGCGTATGGATTGTGAGGTTGTGGCCTAGCACGACATCTTCGCTTTTTGTCACTAGCAATGCTATCGCAGCAACGCTTCGCAAGCATGTGGGGAGGGATCGCGCTACCGTGTCTAGCTGAGCGCTGTAGTATGCAACTGGCCTACTGGCATCACCGTGTTTTTGGGTTAGTACACCTGCCGCGCAACCAGCACTTTCTGTTCCGTATAGTTCAAAGGGTTTCCCATAGTCTGGCATACCTAGTGCTGGTGCCTGCGTTAGGCACTGTTTGAGTCTCTCAAATGCTGTTTCGGACTCGTCTGTATGCGAAATCCTATCAGGTTTGTTTGAGGAGACCATTTCCTGCAAAGGTAACGCCAAAATGGAAAACCCTGGGATCCAATTACGGCAATACCCACACATTCCTAAAAACGTTCTGATCTGTTGCTGGGTTTGTGGCAGAGTCATGTCTCTAATTGCTTGGATTCTATCAGCGGTCAGGTGTCTCAGTCCTTGTGTTAGACAGTGTCCCAAATATTTTACCTTAGTTTGGCATAATTGTAACTTGTCTTTGGAAACCTTGTGTCCTGTGTCTGAAAGATGAAACAGGAGCTGTTTCGTATCCTTCAGAGATGCTTCCAGTGAATCTGAACACAGCAGTAAATCGTCCACATACTGTATCAATACTGATCCACTGTCTGGTTGGAAAGACTGTAAACAATCATGCAAAGCCTGAGAAAATATACTTGGACTATCTATGAAACCTTGGGGTAATCGAGTCCACGTGTATTGGACTCCTTTGTATGTAAATGCAAACAAATATTGGCTGTCAGGGTGCAGAGGTACCGAAAAGAAAGCGGAGCAGAGGTCAATAACAGTGAAAAATTTGGCAGTGGGAGGGATTTGCATTAGGATGACAGCTGGATTTGGCACTACGGGGAACTGACTCTCAACTATTTTGTTAATCCCCCTTAGATCCTGCACTAGTCTGTAACCCCTCCCCCCACTCTTTTTCACAGGGAAGATGGGACTATTAGCAGTGCTGGACGTTCTTACCAGAATGCCCTGTTGTAGCAAGCGCTCTATTACTGGGTAAACTCCTAACTCCACCTCTGGCTTCAGAGGGTACTGTGGGATTTTTGGAGCTATCCTACCATCTTTTACTTGTACAACTACTGGAGCTACGTTTGCCATTAATCCAGTGTCTTGTCCGTCTTTTGTCCAAAGTGACTCTGGTATCTGAGATGTCATCTCTTCTATTTGGGATGGATTCCTATTTGTCATAATGGTATGTGACATTAATTTTGATGGGGAGTCTAACATGTCTCGCACTTCCTGAGCGTGTTTCTCAGGTATGTCCAAGAATACACCTTCAGGAGTACAATAAATGACGCACCCCATTTTACACAGTAAGTCTCTTCCCAGGAGATTGGTTGGTGCCGATGCAGCCAGCAAAAACGAATGCTTGGTATGCAAATGCCCTATTGTAATCTCGGCTGGTTTGCTAACAGGGTAGTGCTGGACTACTCCTGTTACTCCCATGGCTGGAATTGTCCTACCAGTGGTTCTCATGCCCACTGTCGAATTTATCACTGACTTGGCCGCCCCTGTGTCTACAAGAAAGTTTAAAGTTTTACCAGCTACATTAATTGCGATCTCGGGTTCACTTCCAAGGTTGGCAATTAACTTTACTGGCTGCAGATTACAGGTATGGCCACACCCCTATTGGGTATGGTGAACTTCCTGAATCCCGCTGGCAGCAACTACTTGTGAGGGAGTTAGCTGGGAACTACCAGAGGCATGCCAGTCTCTGTTCGGGGGATATCTTTTTGTTTCCCCTGTATGTGGCTCATAACTCCGTTTCTGTGGACCCCGATCCCAATGTCGTGTGTCGTGTCGTTGTCTAGGGGGTTGGTATGAGTTTCGTGGATTCTTTACTCTACAATCTCGTGCCATGTGTCCCTGTTTGTGACAAGAATAACAAGTAACCATACTTGACTTACCCACAGGATTTGGTGATACAAACAAAGGCTGCCTTGTGGTCAGAGCCTGTATACTTACTGACATTAATTTATCACCTTGTTGTTCCCTGTGTCTGGTGATGTTTCTATCGTGATCAATAGCAGCCTCTCTCAAAGTAGCCACAGACAGACCTCGCCAACATGGTTGCGTGGTCTGTACCCTAGTCTTCAATGACTCTTTTAAACCATCCATCAGTACCGATACTGCTACTTCCCGATGGTTTGTGTCTGTTTTAATGTCCTCTATGCCTGTGTATTTTGCCATTTCTAATAATGCTCTGTGAAAATACTCTGCAGCTGTCTCTGACTCCTTCTGTTTAATGGAGAATATCTTATTCCATTTAGCTACTGCTGGGAAATACTCTTTTAGCTGCAAGTTTATTCTTTTCACATTATCTTGGTTGTACACATCTGTAAGAGGTACATCATGATCTAGTCCGCAATCAGCTAAAAATTGAGTTGCGTCAACATTTGAGGGTAAACATGCTCTCAGCAATATCTGCCAGTCTTTATTGTTGGGCTCTACAGTGTTACCTAAGTCTCTGATGTATTTTTGACTGGCAACTAAATCTTTTCTAGGGTCAGGAAATTCAGACACTATGGTCCTTAATTCCATTCGGGAAAATGGGGTGTACATGGCAATGTTCCTAATGGTAGTGGCTCCTGATGTGTCTGTTTTCCCATTTGGCACTGCTATTACTCTAACAGGTGTAATTCTAACAACCTCATTCTGTGTAGATTCTACAGGCTGTGGTGAAATAGTCTCAGCATAATGCATGGTGCCGTACTTACCAGTTGATACGACCTCACCTATCCCTCCGCTAGGGGCCTTTACTAATCTCGTGGGTGGAGCTGTGCCTACTGTGGTCTCTGCTATGGTGGCTGCTAGAGAGAGCGCTGAAATCGTTGCCGATTCGTCCTCTTGATCACACTCCTGAGGAAAGTTCAAACCAGGGTACAACTTGCACGGGTTAATACTTGCATGGGTTAATGGGTTAACATTATCATTAACATTTACACAGTTACTAAGTGATTTTGTGTTACACCTTAGTGCGTCTTTCTCCGCAATCAACTTCTCTCCTGATATATATGGTGGCGGTGGGGCCGTGGCAATCAGTTTTCTGTTAGAGCCAGATCCCGCCGCCTGAGCCAAACCTCTCTGTATCTCACCTTCCTGTTGCCACAACTGTAAATAATCATAATGCTGGATTCGTCTCTTTGTTGATTTTATGAGACATATCCTCCTCCTTAAATTTTGTAACACTTCTGAGCTGAAGCTCCCTACTCTTGGGAATTTCTCCCCGTCATGTACAGTCATTCTCTCCCATTCATCACATAAAGTTTCTGTGTGACTTCCGTATTTCTCACACATTATATACCTGGCCGACCCAATTGGTCGGACCACTGAATCAACCCGAACCGAGGTTGATCGCCCCCTACCTGAACAAGTGGCCCCCATTGTTCGAAAGTGTTGCTTTATTTAGCCAACCCTTACGCAAAACCAAATGTTCACAATAGGCTGACGGTGGCGGTTTACCGAGTACCCCACTCACTCGCCCACGCCGACCAATACGACCTGATCACACCGATATGGTGCTGGCGTACTCGACCTAGGGCCCCTGCGACCTGAACCTCTATTTACTGGAACCTGCGAGGGTTATCCGAAGAACACTTACTCTTTCCAGTAACTATTGGTTGCTGGATAGTTCCTGAGTGAGCAGCAAACTTCCCTTAAAATAAAAAAATTACACAAATCACGTTAGAGTGTACAAATAGCGTTTGTGACCCCTTTACTCTAATGGTATTAGGTCAGATTACTAACTACTGCACACACTTACGTGCGGTCCAGTCGTTCAGTACACAAACAACTAAGCTTATGTACGGAAAGACCAATGGAATCGAAACTTACGACTGCGAATTCCTTCAGCCAGAGCTTATATGGCCTATATGGGTGTTGCACCAACCCTTTTCGGTGTTGTGCCTGTGAACTGTATAGCGGACTTCCTTGTCGGCTGTACCTGGACCTCCTGGTCTTGTTACAGTATGACCTCCTGGTCTTGTTACAGTATGACCTCCTGGTCTGCTATACTCTAATGCTCAAAATTGTATATTTAACCAGAGATGCCTCCCTAGCCACCGTGCACGTCACTTACACGCATGTACCTCACGAGTACTCGACTTTTCTTGTGGTTCAACCTTTAAAAATTGTAAAAACACTCACTCATCACATGTACACTTTTGTTTCTATTTCTATTTCTGCGCAGAAATTTTTCTTTAGATCAGGTGTGTTACCAATTAGGAGCAGGATCTGTTAATTAAATTTCGGACACCCAAAAATAGACTTGCGTTATTTCTCGCCTGGCGTTATTTATCGCTTTGCGTTATTTATCGCTTTGCGTTAAAAATCAACTTATCGTGACTTGAGCTACGTGGGCGTAACCGGACGCTCCGTTGCGTAATATACGCTGCGTGCGTCGGCCTTTGGATTGCGTACGCAAGTCTTTGTTATAGACACGTATACGCAAAGCAAAGATCCACCGTAACACAATTTATACTTTTATCAATGTAGATGATCCTTGATCATCTACCACACAACACACTGACTTCGCCTTATCTCCCAGGCAAAACTGTGTGTTTGTCTATCCTTTAACTATGTTATCTATTCTTAAACTATGAAATAACGGCAACTCTCTTTTAGCACTTCTATCAACTATAAAACTGGCAGACAGGAGAGTGATATACGAAAATGAAAAAGAAAAAGAAATGCAGATATATATGTGTGCGTGCGTGTGTACGCAAGACAGAAAAATAAACAGTTTTAAAAGGCACTAGCGTTTTGTTCTTACCTCCGGTTCCCGGATTCCTTCAGCACTCTTTACCTAAGCGAAGCAGACGCTTATCCTGTCAGCACTACGAGGGATACAACCTCCCGCCCTTTGCTGAGGGATAATGTCTGCTGATCTACCTAGTGCAGATTTGTGAAGGACGGGCGAGCCGCCAATTGATAAAGCTAAATATTTATCGTATATAAAACACTTTAAGAGGTCTAAGAACACTATACGCTATCTACGTAAGAAGTACCGTAAGGGTACGCAAGTTGTGTAGCGATCGCTCAACCGTAGTCGAGACGCTCAAGCGTCACGTTCGCTTACGGCCCAGTGATCACAGGCAGGCACGCTATTGGCTGCCGGCTAACGTGATGATTCGCTATAGCGTAGCGTACGCTCGGGACCACGAGGAGATCACCAGCGGTGCAGACGCTTACAACGTTAAAACCTTTATATCTATACCTTTAGCAATGAGATACACAGTATACCTTAGTGTGGAGACAGAGTGTAAGTGCAACCTGGTGTAACCTGATTAACTACAAAGCTGCTTGAGCGTCACCGACGCTCAGAGAATACTTAACCCTATAAAGAATACACAGATACCTGGGCTTAGGGTCCAAAACCTATTATATGTATTTTAACTATTATACTTGCAAAAGGAATCACAGTACAAATGATACACTACAATATAACATAAACCAACTAACCAGATAACTACACGGGAAATACAATACAATACAATTAAAGGAAAATACGAGAGAAAGAGTAGAGAGAGAGAGAGATGGAGAGAGAGAGAGAGAGAGAGAGAGAGATGGCTCACAGTAAGACAATATGATTACGGAGAAAACTTACGCACAAGGGGAACGATCGCATGCGCCTCGATATCCAGCTCCCGATTATCAGCAATGAGAACCGTTGAAGAGAGTGCACTGGATACGGTCGGCCTGCCTATTTATGCCCCACACACAATACAATTCAATGGTCCCTACTATCTTATTGTTCATTGGACACAGGAATTCGGCTTCGCATTATAACAAAAGGTCATAGGTTGATTCATACAGGTGGGCTGTGACTATTTCCAACAGCTCAGGTGGGAGGGAAACTGGGTTTCCCGCCGCATGGGTAATAAAGTGCAAATAAAGTAAATGTTCATAAACTTCTTATGTCCATAACTATTCGCACGAGCGATTGATCTGCTTCAAACCAACACCGGAATATTTCTAATTAAATATTCTTCCGATGGATACTAAACACCACTGTATTACTCCTGTCTGACCCTTCGTATCAAACAAAGAGGGATTTCTCTGTTCATGAACATTCTATATTAACCAAACTTTCAGAATCTATCAAAGGGACCATGATCTACAAAATACATTATTAGTGAAAATATGCAATGATTGAGTCGCACGCTACGATCGCATAAACTCTACCGTAAATACGCATACCATGCGCCTGCGGGTGCCCGCGACTGTGAGTATGCGCACGTACGGGAGAGCGTACGCATGCGCAGCACGGACCTGTGTGAGGTGCAAATATGGTAGTGTGCATAGAGATATTTTTCTGACTTTGACAATTGTCATACTGTAGGTACTAGTATTAAAATAAAATAAGAATTTACTCACCGGTAATTCTATTTCTCGTAGTCCGTAGTGGATGCTGGGAACTCCGTAAGGACCATGGGGAATAGCGGGCTCCGAAGGAGGCTGGGCACTCTAGAAAGATCTTAGACTACCTGGTGTGCACTGGCTCCTCCCACTATGACCCTCCTCCAAGCCTCAGTTAGGTACCGTGCCCGGACGAGCGTACACAATAAGGAAGGATTTTGAATCCCGGGTAAGACTCATACCAGCCACACCAATCACACCGTACAACTCGTGATATGAAACACAGTTAACAGTATGAAACAATAGAGCCTCTCAACAGATGGCTCAACAATAACCCGATTTAGTTAACAATAACTATGTACAAGTATTGCAGATAAACCGCACTTGGGATGGGCGCCCAGCATCCACTACGGACTACGAGAAATAGAATTACCGGTGAGTAAAGTCTTATTTTCTCTAACGTCCTAGTGGATGCTGGGAACTCCGTAAGGACCATGGGGATTATACCAAAGCTCCCAAACGGGCGGGAGAGTGCGGATGACTCTGCAGCACCGAATGAGAGAACTCCAGGTCCTCCTCAGCCAGGGTATCAAATTTGTAGAATTTTGCAAACGTGTTTGCCCCTGACCAAGTAGCTGCTCGGCAAAGTTGTAAAGCCGAGACCCCTCGGGCAGCCGCCCAAGATGAGCCCACCTTCCTTGTGGAATGGGCATTGACAGATTTTGGCTGTGGCAGGCCTGCCACAGTATGTGCAAGCTGAATTGTACTACAAATCCAACGAGCAATCGTCTGCTTAGAAGTAGGAGCACCCAGCTTGTTGGGTGCATACAGGATAAACAGCGAGTCAGATTTTCTGACTCCAGCCGTCCTGGAAACATATATTTTCAGGGCCCTGACAACGTCTAGCAACTTGGAGTCCTCCAAATCCTTAGTAGCCGCAGGCACCACAATAGGCTGGTTCAGGTGAAACGCTGACACCACCTTAGGGAGAAACTGGGGACGAGTCCTCAATTCTGCCCTATCCATATGGAAAATCAGATAAGGGCTTTTACATGATAAAGCCGCCAACTCTGACACTCGCCTGGCTGAAGCCAAGGCCAATAACATGACCATTTTCCACGTGAGATATTTCAGATCCACGGTTTTTAGTGGCTCAAACCAATGTGATTTTAAGAAACTCAACATCACGTTGAGGTCCCAAGGTGCCACAGGAGGCACAAATGGGGGCTGAATATGCAGCACTCCTTTCACAAATGTCTGAACTTCAGGTACTGAAGCTAGTTCTTTTTGAAAGAAAATCGACAGAGCCGAGATCTGTACCTTAATGGAGCCCAGTTTTAGGCCCATATTCACTCCTGCTTGCAGGAAATGCAGAAATCGACCTAGTTGAAATTCCTCTGTTGGGGCCTTTTTGGCCTCGCACCATGCAACATATTTCCGCCATATGCGGTGATAATGCTTTGCCGTAACATCTTTCCTGGCTTTAATAAGCGTAGGAATGACTTCCTCCGGAATGCCCTTTTCCTTCAGGATCCGGCGTTCAACCACCATGCCGTCAAACGCAGCCGCGGTAAGTCTTGGAACAGACAGGGGCCCTGCTGCAGCAGGTCCTGTCTGAGCGGCAGAGACCACGGGTCCTCTGAGATCATCTCTTGAAGTTCCGGGTACCACGCTCTTCTCGGCCAATCCGGAACCACGAGAATTGTGTTTACTCCTCGCTTTCTTATTATTCTCAATACCTTTGGTATGAGAGGTAGAGGAGGGAACACATAAACTGACCGGTACACCCACGGTGTCACTAGAGCGTCCACAGCTATCGCCTGAGGGTCTCTTGACCTGGCGCAATACTTCTCTAGTTTTTTGTTTAGGCGGGACGCCATCATGTCCACCTGTGGACGACCCCATTGATTTACAATCATTTGGAAGACTTCTGGATGAAGTCCCCACTCTCCCGGGTGGAGGTCGTGCCTGCTGAGAAAGTCTGCTTCCCAGTTGTCCACTCCCGGGATGAACACTGCTGACAGTGCTAGTACATGATTCTCCGCCCATCGGAGAATTTTTGTGGCTTCTGCCATCGCCGTCCTGCTTCTTGTGCCGCCCTGTCGATTCACATGGGCGACTGCCGTGATGTTGTCTGACTGGATCAGCACCGGCTGGTGTAGGAGCAGGGATTTTGCTTGACTTAGGGCATTGTAAATGGCCCTTAGTTCCAGAATATTTATGTGAAGGGCAGTCTCCTGACTTGACCATAGTCCTTGGAAATTTCTTCCCTTTGTGACTGCCCCCCAGCCTCGTAGGCTGGCATCCGTGGTCACCAGGACCCAGTCCTGTATGCCGAATCTGCGGCCCTCCAGAAGATGAGCACTGTGCAGCCACCACAGAAGAGACACCCTGGTTCGTGGAGACAGGGTTATTAAACGATGCATCTGAAGATGCGATCCGGACCACTTGTCCAACAGGTCCCACTGAAAAATCCTGGCATGGAACCTGCCGAATGGAATTGCTTCGTAAGAAGCTACCATCTTTCCCAGGACCCGCGTGCAGTGATGCACCGATACCTGTTTTGGTTTTAGGAGGTCTCTGACTAGAGAAGACAACTCCCTGGCTTTCTCCTCCGGGAGAAACACTTTTTTCTGGGCCGTGTCCAGAATCATTCCCAGGAACATTAGACGTGTCGTGGGGACCAGCTGTGACTTTGGGATATTCAGAATCCAGCCGTGCTGGCTCAGCACTTCCTGAGATAGTGCTACTCCCACTAACAACTGTTCCTTGGATCGTGCCTTTATTAGGAGATCGTCCAAGTATGGGATAATTAAAACTCCCTTTTTTCGAAGGAGTATCATCATTTCCGCCATAACCTTGGTAAATACCCTCGGTGCCGTGGAGAGTCCAAACGGCAGCGTCTGGAATTGGTAATGGCAGTCCTGTACCACAAATCTGAGGTACTCCTGGTGAGAATTGTAAATGGGGACATGCAGGTAAGCATCCTTGATGTCCAGGGATACCATGTAATCCCCCTCGTCCAGGCTTGCAATAACCGCCCTGAGCGATTCCATCTTGAACTTGAATTTTTTTATGTATGTGTTCAAGGATTTAAAATTTAAAATGGGTCTCACCGAACCGTCCGGTTTCGGCACCACAAATAGTGTGGAATAGTAACCCCGGCCTTGTTGAAGTAGGGGTACCTTGATTATCACCTGCTGGGAATACAGCTTGTGAATCGCTGCTAGCACCGCCTCCCTGTCTGAGGGAGCAATCGGCAAGGCGGATTTTAGGAAACGGCGGGGTGGTGTCGCCTCGAATTCCAGCCTGTATCCCTGAGATACTATTTGAAGGATCCAGGGATCCACCTGTGAGCGGGCCCACTGATCGCTGAAATTCCGGAGGCGGGCCCCCACCGTACCTGGCTCCGCTTGTGAAGCCCCACCGTCATGCGGCGGATTGGAAGAGGAAGCGGGGGAGGACTTTTGTTCCTGGGAACCTGCTGTTTGCTGCAGCCTTTTTCCCCTGCCTCTGCCTCTTGACAGAAAAGACCCTCCTTTTCCCCGCTTGTTTTTCTGGGCCCGAAAGGACTGAACCTGATAAAATGGCGCCTTCTTAGGCTGTGAGGGGACATGGGGTAAAAATGCTGACTTCCCAGACGTTGCTGTGGAAACTAGGTCGGAGAGACCATCCCCAAATAATTCCTCCCCCTTATAAGGCAAGACTTCCATGTGCCTTTTGGAATCTGCATCTCCAGTCCACTGGCGAGTCCATAAGCATCTCCTAGCAGAGATAGATAATGCACTTATTTTAGATGCCAGCCGGCAGATTTCCCTCTGTGCATCTCTCATGTATAAGACTGAGTCTTTTATATGGTCAATTGTTAGCAGGATCGTGTCTCTGTCTAACGTGTCAATATTTTCTGACAGTTTATCTGACCACGCAGCGGCAGCACTGCACATCCATGCTGACGCAATAGCTGGTCTGAGTATAATGCCTGAGTGTGTATATACAGACTTCAGGATCGCCTCCTGCTTTCTATCAGCAGGTTCCTTAAGGGCGGCCGTATCCTGGGACGGTAGTGCCACCTTTTTAGACAAACGTGTGAGCGCTTTATCCACCCTCGGGGGTGTTTCCCAACGTAACCTATCCTCTGGCGGGAAAGGGAACGCCATTAGTAGCTTCTTAGGAATTACCAATTTCTTATCAGGGAAAGCCCACGCTTCTTCACACACTTCATTTAATTCATCTGACGGGGGAAAAACTACAGGTAGTTTTTTCTCCCCAAACATAATACCCTTTTTTGTGGTACCTGGATGTAAATCAGAAATATTTAACACCTCTTTCATTGCCTCAATCATGCAGTGAATGGCCTTAACGGGCATTAAATTTGACTCATCGTCGTCGACACTGGTGTCAGTATCCGTGTCGACATCTACTTGTGCCACCTGAGATAATGGGCGTTTCAGAGCCCCTGATGACTTTTGAGACACCTGGACAGGCACGAGCTGAAGACTCGGCTGTCCCACAGTCGGCATGTCGTCAAATTTTTTATGTAAGGAGTCTATACGTGCACTCATTTCCTGCCATAATACCATCCACTCAGGTGTCTGACCCCCAGGGGGTGACATCCCTGCTAAAGGCATCTGCTCCCCCTCCACATCATTATCCTCCTCAAACATGTCGACACAGCTGTACCGACACACTCCACACACACAGGGAATGCTCAAATTGCTCAAATAGAGGACAGGACCCACAAAAGCCCTTTGGGGGGACAGAGTAAGAGTATGCCAGCACACACCAGAGCGCTATATATATACAGGGACTAACTGAGTTATGTCCCTAATAGCTGCTTTTTATATAATATACTGTATACAGTGCCAATTTTAATGCCCCCCCTCTCTTTTCCCTCTTACTGTACTGTAGAATTGCACAGCCGAGCTGTGAGGGAAAAATGGCGCCAGTGTGCTGAGGAGATAGGCTCCGCCCCTTTTTCGCGGCCTATTCTCCCGCTTTTTATGGGATTCTGGCAGGGGTATTTACCTCATATATAGCCCCAGGGGCTATATATTGAGGTATTTTAGCCAGCCAAGGTGTTTTTATTGCTGCCTCAGGGCGCCCCCCCCCAGCGCCCTGCACCCTCAGTGACCGGAGTGTGAAGTGTGTATGAGGAGCAATGGCGCACAGCTGCAGTGCTGTGCGCTACCTTGGTGAAGACAGGATGTCTTCATGCCGCCGATTTTCCGGACCATCTTCTTGGTTCTGGCTCTGTAAGGGGGACGGTGGCGCGGCTCCGGGACCGAACATCAAGGCTGGGCCTGCGGTCGATCCCTCTGGAGCTAATGGTGTCCAGTAGCCTAAGAAGCCCAATCCGGCTGCAAGCAGGCGAGTTTGCTTCTTCTCCCCTTAGTCCCTCGCTGCAGTGAGCCTGTTGCCAGCAGGTCTCACTGAAAATAACAAATTCTAAGACTATAACTTTCTAAGAGCTCAGGAGAGCCCCTAGTGTGCATCCAACCTCGGCCGGGCACGAAATCTAACTGAGGCTTGGAGGAGGGTCATAGTGGGAGGAGCCAGTGCACACCAGGTAGTCTAAGATCTTTCTAGAGTGCCCAGCCTCCTTCGGAGCCCGCTATTCCCCATGGTCCTTACGGAGTTCCCAGCATCCACTAGGACGTTAGAGAAATAATAATACTGTAGGTACTGGTAGCACCCCTCGTTAAGAAATTATAACATACCAATAATTAACAAGGTGTTTTTTTTCTTTTTGGTTCTTTGTTACCAAATATCTATTCACATAACAGTGGGGGTCATTCTGAGTAGATCGTAGCTGTGCTAAATTTAGCACAGCTATGATCATTCACACTGACATGCGGGGGGACGCCCAGCACAGACGACTAGTCCACCCCGCATGTCAGTACCGCCCCCCCCCCCCCCCCCCCGCAGATGTGTAAAGGCATCGCTTCAAGAGTAGCTCCCGACCAGCGCAGCTTTAGCGTGCTGGCCGGGAGCTACTCGTCGCTCCCCGGCCCGCAGCAGCTGCATGTGATGTCATGCAGCTGCCGCGGCCCATCCCCCCAATGGTCCGGCCACGCCTGCGTTGGCCGGACCGCACCACCTAAACCGCGGCTTAACGCCGCCATCCAGCCCCCTCACACCCAGCCACTGCCTTTGCCTCAGAGGCGATCGCTAGGCAACGATCGCTGGCATGCGCCGGCGGACTGCGGCGCCGGCGCAGTTCTGACCCGATCGCTGCGTTGCGAGAAACTGCAGCAAGCGATCGGGTCGGAATGACCCCCAGTGTGCAGATAATATTGGTTCTTTATAAGTATTGCAAATCTGTACACCCTGAGTACAACTGAATGGATTTGAGGGGTGTAGAATGGTATGCCGGCGGTCGGGCTCCCGGCGACCAGCATACCGGCGCTGGGAGCCTGACCGCCGGCATACCGACAGTGTGGCGAGCGCAAATGAGCCCCTTGTGGGCACGCTGCGCTCGCCACGCTGCGAGCACGATGGCGCGCCACGCTATTTTATTCTCCCACCAGGGGGGTCGGGGACCCCCACAAGGGAGAATAAGTGTCGGTATGCCGGCTGTCGGGATTCCGGCGCCGGTATACTGTGCGCCGGGATCCCGACAGCCGGCATACTGAAGACCACCCGGATTTGAGCACCATCTGATCTGAACTCCACGTGGACAATGAGGACAGATATCTCTGGCAGCAAGAGATCCTTTTTGTGGCTCCTTACAGCCTGACATTAGCAGCGTACTCCCACAATGACAGAATTCGTTTTTAGAATATCATAAAACAATCAAAGGTTGGAAAATATGATTTCCGCATGCAATGACATGACCCTGACCTTAGATAAGATCTTCCTGTGTTTGTTTTTGTGCACTTTAGATCTATAAACTGAATATTATATACAGTAATATTATATTGAACACTTCCGCATGCATACTGAGCGTGCATATGTATTGGGCCATGCAGGCGGTTCTCACCTCTGTACATGGTTTTAGTACCGCTATCCAGGTTACAGCTTTCTCTTATCGGATGTGATCTGGAAAGACACCGGGGGAGATGCGGGAAGCTCCCTGCCTGGTACTAACATGGTATAACACACTGAGGCTTATTCAGTTGTGGTTGTTCTTGCTGCTGGCGCTACTATCTTTTGGCGTACACAATTGCTATTATATGCTAATACAGGTAGAAGGTAATCTGAGCATAGGGACGCCCCCTGCTGTCGCATAATTCCCATCCGGCAGCATATAATTGCTGATACATTGGTACCTTGGTTACAGATCTGGTCATGTCACAGAGTGTGAGGACCTCTGTAGACATGCAAGCTGAGCTGCTCTCCCAGGACACAGAGAGCTCTCCACTAGCCAGTAAGATCACAACTGCTAATTTAAGCATGCCCAGAAAACAGCATCTGAACGGCCATGACACGCCTGCATTTTCCCAACCACTTCCCGTTCTCACCCATAGACGCTGTCTTTCTGTCACTCACTTTGCAACTAAGGGGTCTATTCATGAAGCAGTGAGAAGAGTGGAGAAGTGAGCCAGTGGAGAAGCTGCCCATGGCAACCAATCAGCTGCTCTGTATAATTTTATAGTATGCAAATTATAAATGTTACTTCAATGTTGATTGGTTGCCATGGTCTTCTCCACTGGCTCACTTCTCCACTCTTTTCACTGCTTTATGAATAGACCCCTAATTCCTTGTTGCAACCGCCATCGCGAATGACTCTCTGCACGTGCGCATTGCCGCTTTAAAAAAACCTGCACCTTCGGCTATCTCGGACTTAATTACATCCAGCCTAATAACTCTCAATAAACTGATCATATCAACAGCATATGACATACTGTATATATCGTTTGTCACAACCTTCTACACTGGGTCAACATATCAGATGTTAATAATCTTTCTGGCTCCGGATACTAGGAATTATCTCAAATGGTGAATGTATTATATACAGTGCTTGCGGTGTGCCGGTATTTAATGGTAAATGATAAATTTACGCTGTTCTGGAGGTTTAGAGGTGGATTACACAGCAGGCTACTGTACTGTACATTGTTGACCCATTACCTGAGACTTGCGGGCACTGTGTCTACAGTGTAGACTGGTGTGCAGTGAGTCTGAGCAGTGGATAGATCCCAGGATCCATTGCATGTACTCCCTGATGTCACTTGATCTATTTATGAAGAAATCAGGCTATGTAATCGCTGTCATTACTACACTGAGAGCGTCCCAGGGTCCTGCAGCCGCAGTGCGTTACAGTTAACATGGGCTGAGGCTGCTGGCATGTTGCATCACTTAATTGAGCAGATGAACTAAGACTCGGAGAGTGATAAAGTGGAGAGAGCTAAAGTACCAGCCAATCAGCTCTCAACTGCAGTGTTACAGGGGGTGCAGTTAAAATCCCGGCTGTCGGGATCCCGGCGTTCAGGATACCGGCTGAAATCCCGACACCCGCCCCGTTTTCCCACTCGGTTGGTGGGTCCATAGTCGATCCGAGCTGCAAGATTAAACATATATATATAAAAAAAATCTGTTGTTTTTGTACTGGTTGGTTGGTGCGCTTTACTCAAGTGCGCTTTGATCACCTGCATCTATAAGCCCTGTGATCCATGCAGTGTGTTCCATAGATGTGCTAGATAAACTGCTGTGTGTTTGTGCCACTGATCTTTTGCTTAGTAACCAGCCAGCTCGCTGCAGCCTTTGGCCAATAATGCAGCGCACATTTCTTGTTCATACGGTATGGGAACTTTGATTTGAGTACTATTTTTATAGTTAGCTTAGCAATTAGGTTTCACGCTTTGAACACACAGAGCAGGGCCGAAACTAGGATTTTCGTCACCCGGGGCAAGGCAATAATTTGCCGCCCGCCTCCACCCCCCACCCAAAAAAAAATAAGAATTTACTTACCGATAATTCTATTTCTCATAGTCCGTAGTGGATGCTGGGACTTCCGTAAGGACCATGGGGAATAGCGGCTCCGCAGGAGACTGGGCACAAAAAGTAAAAGCTTTAGACTAGCTGGTGTGCACTGGCTCCTCCCCATATGACCCTCCTCCTAGCCTCAGTTAGGATACTGTGCCCGGACGAGCGTACATAATAAGGAAGGATTTTGAATCCCGGGAAAGACTCATACCAGCCACACCAATCACACTGTACAACCTGTGATCTGAACCCAGTTAAAACAGTATGATAAACGTAGGAGCCTCTGAAAAGTAGAGATGAGCGCCTGAAATTTTTCGGGTTTTGTGTTTTGGTTTTGGGTTCGGTTCCGCGGCCGTGTTTTGGGTTCGAACGCGTTTTGGCAAAACCTCACCGAATTTTTTTTGTCGGATTCGGCTGTGTTTTGGATTCGGGTGTTTTTTTCAAAAAACACTAAAAAACAGCTTAAATCATAGAATTTGGGGGTCATTTTGATCCCAAAGTATTATTAACCTCAAAAACCATAATTTACACTCATTTTCAGTCTATTCTGAATACCTCACACCTCACAATATTATTTTTAGTCCTAAAATTTGCACCGAGGTCGCTGTGTGAGTAAGATAAGCGACCCTAGTGGCCGACACAAACACCGGGCCCATCTAGGAGTGGCACTGCAGTGTCACGCAGGATGTCCCTTCCAAAAAACCCTCCCCAAACAGCACATGACGCAAAGAAAAAAAGAGGCGCAATGAGGTAGCTGTGTGAGTAAGATTAGCGACCCTAGTGGCCGACACAAACACCGGGCCCATCTAGGAGTGGCACTGCAGTGTCACGCAGGATGGCCCTTCCAAAAAAACCCTCCCCAAACAGCACATGACGCAAAGAAAAAAAGAGGCGCAATGAGGTAGCTGACTGTGTGAGTAAGATTAGCGACCCTAGTGGCCGACACAAACACCGGGCACATCTAGGAGTGGCACTGCAGTGTCACGCAGGATGTCCCTTCCAAAAAACCCTCCCCAAACAGCACATGACGCAAAGAAAAAAAGAGGCGCAATGAGGTAGCTGTGTGAGTAAGATTAGCGACCCTAGTGGCCGACACAAACACCGGGCCCATCTAGGAGTGGCACTGCAGTGTCACGCAGGGTGTCCCTTCCAAAAAACCCACCCCAATCAGCACATGATGCAAAGAAAAAGAAAAGAAAAAAGAGGTGCAAGATGGAATTATCCTTGGGCCCTCCCACCCACCCTTATGTTGTATAAACAAAACAGGACATGCACACTTTAACCAACCCATCATTTCAGTGACAGGGTCTGCCACACGACTGTGACTGATATGACGGGTTGGTTTGGACCCCCCCCAAAAAAGAAGCAATTAATCTCTCCTTGCACAAACTGGCTCTACAGAGGCAAGATGTCCACCTCATCTTCACCCTCCGATATATCACCGTGTACATCCCCCTCCTCACAGATTATCAATTCGTCCCCACTGGAATCCACCATCTCAGCTCCCTGTGTACTTTGTGGAGGCAATTGCTGCTGGTCAATGTCTCCGCGGAGGAATTGATTATAATTCATTTTAATGAACATCATCTTCTCCACATTTTCTGGATGTAACCTCGTACGCCGATTGCTGACAAGGTGAGCGGCGGCACTAAACACTCTTTCGGAGTACACACTTGTGGGAGGGCAACTTAGGTAGAATAAAGCCAGTTTGTGCAAGGGCCTCCAAATTGCCTCTTTTTCCTGCCAGTATAAGTACGGACTGTGTGACGTGCCTACTTGGATGCGGTCACTCATATAATCCTCCACCATTCTATCAATGTTGAGAGAATCATATGCAGTGACAGTAGACGACATGTCCGTAATCGTTGTCAGGTCCTTCAGTCCGGACCAGATGTCAGCATCAGCAGTCGCTCCAGACTGCCCTGCATCACCGCCAGCGGGTGGGCTCGGAATTCTGAGCCTTTTCCTCGCACCCCCAGTTGCGGGAGAATGTGAAGGAGGAGATGTTGACAGGTCACGTTCCGCTTGACTTGACAATTTTGTCACCAGCAGGTCTTTCAACCCCAGCAGACCTGTGTCTGCCGGAAAGAGAGATCCAAGGTAGGCTTTAAATCTAGGATCGAGCACGGTGGCCAAAATGTAGTGCTCTGATTTCAACAGATTGACCACCCGTGAATCCTTGTTAAGCGAATTAAGGGCTGCATCCACAAGTCCCACATGCCTAGCGGAATCGCTCCGTGTTAGCTCCTCCTTCAATGCCTCCAGCTTCTTCTGCAAAAGCCTGATGAGGGGAATGACCTGACTCAGGCTGGCAGTGTCTGAACTGACTTCACGTGTGGCAAGTTCAAAGGGCATCAGAACCTTGCACAACGTTGAAATCATTCTCCACTGCACTTGAGACAGGTGCATTCCACCTACTATATCGTGCTCAATTGTATAGGCTTGAATGGCCTTTTGCTGCTCCTCCAACCTCTGAAGCATATAGAGGGTTGAATTCCACCTCGTTACCACTTCTTGCTTCAGATGATGGCAGGGCAGGTTCAGTAGTTTTTGGTGGTGCTCCAGTTTTCTGTACGTGGTGCCTGTACGCCGAAAGTGTCCCGCAATTCTTCTGGCCACCGACAGCATCTCTTGCACGGCCCTGTCGTTTTTTAAAAAATTCTGCACCACCAAATTCAAGGTATGTGCAAAACATGGGACGTGCTGGAATTGGCCCAGATTTAATGCACACACAATATTGCTGGCGTTGTCCGATGCCACAAATCCACAGGAGAGTCCAATTGGGGTAAGCCATTCCGCGATGATCTTCCTCAGTTGCCGTAAGAGGTTTTCAGCTGTGTGCGTATTCTGGAAAGCGGTGATACAAAGCGTAGCCTGCCTAGGAAAGAGTTGGCGTTTGCGAGATGCTGCTACTGGTGCCGCCGCTGCTGTTCTTGCGGCGGGAGTCCATACATCTACCCAGTGGGCTGTCACAGTCATATAGTCCTGACCCTGCCCTGCTCCACTTGTCCACATGTCCGTGGTTAAGTGGACATTGGGTACAGCTGCATTTTTTAGGACACTGGTGACTCTTTTTCTGAGGTCTGTGTACATTTTCGGTATCGCCTGCCTAGAGAAATGGAACCTAGATGGTATTTGGTACCGGGGACACAGTACCTCCAACAAGTCTCTAGTTGGCTCTGCAGTAATGATGGATACCGGAACCACGTTTCTCACCACCCAGGATGCCAAGGCCTCAGTTATCCGCTTTGCAGTAGGATGACTGCTGTGATATTTCATCTTCCTCGCAAAGGACTGTTGAACAGTCAATTGCTTACTGGAAGTAGTACAAGTGGGCTTACGACTTCCCCTCTGGGATGACCATCGACTCCCAGCGGCAACAACAGCAGCGCCAGCAGCAGTAGGCGTTACACGCAAGGATGCATCGGAGGAATCCCAGGCAGGAGAGGACTCGTCAGACTTGCCAGTGACATGGCCTGCAGGACTATTGGCATTCCTGGGGAAGGAGGAAATTGACACTGAGGGAGTTGGTGGGGTGGTTTCCGTGAGCTTGGTTACAAGAGGAAGGGATTTACTGGTCAGTGGACTGCTTCCGCTGTCACCCAAAGTTTTTGAACTTGTCACTGACTTATTATGAATGCGCTGCAGGTGACGTATAAGGGAGGATGTTCCGAGGTGGTTAACGTCCTTACCCCTACTTATTACAGCTTGACAAAGGGAACACACGGCTTGACACCTGTTGTCCGCATTTGTGGTGAAATACCTCCACACCGAAGAGCTGATTTTTTTGGTATTTTCACCAGGCATGTCAACGGCCATATTCCTCCCATGGACAACAGGTGTCTCCCCGGGTGCCTGACTTAAACAAACCACCTCACCATCAGAATCCTCCTGGTCAATTTCCTCCCCAGCGCCAGCAACACCCATATCCTCCTCATCCTGGTGTACTTCAACACTGACATCTTCAATCTGACTATCAGGAACTGGACTGCGGGTGCTCCTTCCAGCACTTGCAGGGGGCATGCAAATAGTGGAAGGCGCATGCTCTTCACGTCCAGTGTTGGGAAGGTCAGGCATCGCAAACGACACAATTGGACTCTCCTTGTGGATTTGGGATTTCAAAGAACGCACAGTTCTTTGCGGTGCTTTTGCCAGCTTGAGTCTTTTCAGTTTTCTAGCGAGAGGCTGAGTGCTTCCATCCTCATGTGAAGCTGAACCACTAGCCATGAACATAGGCCAGGGCCTCAGCCGTTCCTTGCCACTCCGTGTGGTAAATGGCATATTGGCAAGTTTACGCTTCTCCTCCGACAATTTTATTTTAGGTTTTGGAGTCCTTTTTTTTCTGATATTTGGTGTTTTGGATTTGACATGCTCTGTACTATGACATTGGGCATCGGCCTTGGCAGACGACGTTGCTGGCATTTCATCGTCTCGGCCATGACTAGTGGCAGCAGCTTCAGCACGAGGTGGAAGTGGATCTTGATCTTTCCCTAATTTTGGAACCTCAACTTTTTTGTTCTCCATATTTTATAGGCAGAACTAAAAGGCACCTCAGGTAAACAATGGAGATGGATGGATTGGATACTAGTATACAATTATGGACGGACTGCCACGGTTAGGTGGTATAAAAAAACCACGGTTAGGTGGTATATATTATAATAATAATACAATTATGGATGGACGGACTGCCTGCCGACTGCCGACACAGAGGTAGCCACAGCCGTGAACTACCGCACTGTACACTGGTTGATAAAGAGATAGTAGTATACTCGTAACAATTAGGATGACACTATGACGGTATAAAGAATGAAAAAAAAACCACGGTTAGGTGGTAGGTATATAATAATAAATAATACAATTCTGGTCGGACGGACTGCCTGCCGTGTGCCGACACAGAGGTAGCCACAGCCGTGAACTACCGCACTGTACACTGGTTGATAAAGAGATAGTAGTATACTCGTAACAATTAGGATGACACTATGACGGTATAAAGAATGAAAAAAAAAACCACGGTTAGGTGGTAGGTATATAATAATAAATAATACAATTCTGGTCGGACGGACTGCCTGCCGTGTGCCGACACAGAGGTAGCCACAGCCGTGAACTACCGCACTGTACACTGGTTGATAAAGAGATAGTAGTATACTCGTAACAATTAGGATGACACTATGACGGTATAAAGAATGAAAAAAAAACCACGGTTAGGTGGTAGGTATATAATAATAAATAATACAATTCTGGTCGGACGGACTGCCTGCCGTGTGCCGACACAGAGGTAGCCACAGCCGTGAACTACCGCACTGTACACTGGTTGATAAAGAGATAGTAGTATACTCGTAACAATTAGGATGACACTATGACGGTATAAAGAATGAAAAAAAAACCACGGTTAGGTGGTAGGTATATAATAATAAATAATACAATTCTGGTCGGACGGACTGCCTGCCGTGTGCCGACACAGAGGTAGCCACAGCCGTGAACTACCGCACTGTACACTGGTTGATAAAGAGATAGTAGTATACTCGTAACAATTAGGATGACACTATGACGGTATAAAGAATGAAAAAAAAAACCACGGTTAGGTGGTAGGTATATAATAATAAATAATACAATTCTGGTCGGACGGACTGCCTGCCGTGTGCCGACACAGAGGTAGCCACAGCCGTGAACTACCGCACTGTACACTGGTTGATAAAGAGATAGTAGTATACTCGTAACAATTAGGATGACACTATGACGGTATAAAGAATGAAAAAAAAACCACGGTTAGGTGGTAGGTATATAATAATAAATAATACAATTCTGGTCGGACGGACTGCCTGCCGTGTGCCGACACAGAGGTAGCCACAGCCGTGAACTACCGCACTGTACACTGGTTGATAAAGAGATAGTAGTATACTCGTAACAATTAGGATGACACTATGACGGTATAAAGAATGAAAAAAAAACCACGGTTAGGTGGTAGGTATATAATAATAAATAATACAATTCTGGTCGGACGGACTGCCTGCCGTGTGCCGACACAGAGGTAGCAACAGCCGTGAACTACCGCACTGTACACTGGTTGATAAAGAGATAGTAGTATACTCGTAACAATTAGGATGACACTATGACGGTATAAAGAATGAAAAAAAAACCACGGTTAGGTGGTAGGTATATAATAATAAATAATACAATTCTGGTCGGACGGACTGCCTGCCGTGTGCCGACACAGAGGTAGCCACAGCCGTGAACTACCGCACTGTACTGTGTCTGCTGCTAATATAGACTGGTTGATATTTAAAGAGATATTAGTAGTATACAACAATACTATACTGGTGGTCAGGCACTGGTCACCACTCCTGCAGCAAAAGTGTGCACTGTTAATTAATATAATTGTACTCCTGGCTCCTGCTAACAACCTGCAGAGCTCCCCAGTCTCCCCCACAATTAATTATAAGCTTTTAATTTATACATTGATGACTGTGCAGCACACTGGGCTGAGCTGAGTGCACACAGACTGAGTCACACTGTGTGACTGACTGTGCTGTGTATCGTTTTTTTTTTCAGGCAGAGAACGGATATAGCAGAGAGAAGTGAACGGATATATTATATTAAATAAAAGTTAACTAGCAACTGCACTGGTCACTGACTGTGGTAAACTAACTCTGTCTGCGACTCTGCACAATCTCTCTCTCTCTATCTAATCTATCTCTATTCTAATGGAGAGGACGCCAGACACGTCCTCTCCCTATCAATCTCAATGCACGAGTGAAAATGGCGGCGACGCGCGGCTCCTTATATAGAATCCGAGTCTCGCGATAGAATCCGAGCCTCGCGAGAATCCGACAGCGTCATGATGACGTTCGGGCGCGCTCGGGTTAACCGAGCAAGGCGGGAAGATCCGAGTCGCTCGGACCCGTGAAAAAAAACATGAAGTTCGGGCGGGTTCGGATTCCGAGGAACCGAACCCGCTCATCTCTACTGAAAAGATGGCTCACAACAATAAACAACCCGATTTTTTTGTAACAATAACTATATACAAGTATTGCAGACAATCCGCACTTGGGATGGGCGCCCAGCATCCACTACGGACTATGAGAAATAGAATTATCGGTAAGTAAATTCTTATTTTCTCTGACGTCCTAGTGGATGCTGGGACTTCCGTAAGGACCATGGGGATTATACCAAAGCTCCCAAACGGGCGGGAGAGTGCGGATGACTCTGCAGCACCGAATGAGAGAACTCCCGGTCCTCCTCAGCCAGGGTATCGAATTTGTAAAATTTTGCAAACGTGTTTGCCCCTGACCAAGTAGCTGCTCGGCAAAGTTGTAAAGCCGAGACCCCTCGGGCAGCCGCCCAAGATGAGCCCACTTTTCTTGTGGAATGGGCTTTAACAGATTTTGGCTGTGGCAGTCCTGCCACAGAATGTGCAAGCTGAATTGTACTACAAATCCAACGAGCAATCGTCTGCTTAGAAGCAGGAGCACCCAGCTTGTTGGGTGCATACAGGATAAACAGCGAGTCAGATTTTCTGACTCCAGCCGTCCTGGAAACATATATTTTCAGGGCCCTGACTACGTCCAACAACTTGGAGTCCTCCAAGTCCCTAGTAGCCGCAGGCACCACAATAGGTTGGTTCATGTGAAACGCTGAAACCACCTTAGGGAGAAATTGAGGACGAGTCCTCAATTCTGCCCTGTCTGAATGAAAAATTAGGTAAGGGCTTTTATATGACAAAGCCGCCATTTCTGAGACACGCCTGGCTGACGCCAGAGCTAACAGCATGACCACCTTCCATGTGAGATATTTTAATTCCACAGTGGTGAGTGGTTCAAACCAATGTGATTTTAGGAACCCTAAAACTACATTGAGATCCCAAGGTGCCACTGGTGGCACAAAAGGAGGTTGTATATGCAGTACCCCCTTGACAAACGTCTGAACTTCAGGCAATGAAGCCAGTTCTTTTTGGAAGAAGATCGACAGGGCCGAAATTTGAACCTTAATGGATCCTAATTTTAGGCCCATAGACAGTCCTGCTTGCAGGAAATGCAGGAAACGACCCAGTTGAAATTCCTCTGTGGGGGCCTTCTTAGCCTCACACCAGGAAACATATTTTCGCCAAATGCGGTGATAATGTTTCGCAGTTACATCCTTCCTGGCTTTGATCAGGGTAGGGATGACTTCATCTGAAATGCCTTTTTCCATCAGGATCCGGCGTTCAACCGCCATGCCGTCAAACACAGCCGCGGTAAGTCTTGGAACAGACAAGGTCCCTGCTGGAGCAGGTCCTTTCTTAGAGGTAGAGGCCACGGGTCCTCCGTGAGCATCTCTTGCAGTTCCGGGTACCAAGTTCTTCTTGGCCAATCCGGAGCCACGACTATAGTCTTCACTCCTCTCCTTCTTATGATTCTCAGTACTTTTGGAATGAGAGGCAGAGGAGGGAACACATACACCGACTGGTACACCCACGGTGTTACCAGAGCGTCCACCGCTATTGCCTGAGGGTCCCTTGACCTGGCGCAATATCTGTCCAGTTTTTTGTTGAGACGGGACGCCATCATGTCCACCTTTGGTTTTTCCCAACGGTTTACAATCACTTGAAAGACTTCTGGGTGAAGTCCCCACTCCCCCGGGTGGAGGTCGTGTCTGCTGAGGAAGTCTGCTTCCCAGTTGTCCACTCCCGGAATGAACACTGCTGACAGTGCCACCACATGATTTTCCGCCCAGCGAAGAATCCTTGCAGCTTCTGCCATTGCCCTCCTGCTTCTTGTGCCGCCCTGTCTGTTGACGTGGGCGACTGCCGTGATGTTGTCCGATTGGATCAATACCGACTGACCCTGAAGCAGAGGCCTTGCTTGACTTAGGGCATTGTAAATGGCCCTTAGTTCCAGGATATTTATGTGAAGAGACGTTTCCATGCTTGACCACAAGCCCTGGAAATTTCTTCCCTGTGTGACTGCTCCCCAGCCTCTCAGGCTGGCATCGGTGGTCACCAGCATCCAATCCTGAATGCCGAATCTGCGGCCCTCTAGAAGATGAGCACTCTGTAACCACCACAGGAGAGACACCCTTGTCCTTGGAGATAGGGTTATCCGCTGATGCATCTGAAGATGCGATCCGGACCATTTGTCCAGCAGATCCCATTGAAAAGTTCTTGCATGGAATCTTCCGAATGGAATCGCTTCGTAAGAAGCCACCATTTTTCCCAGGACTCTCGTGCATTGATGCACTGACACTTGGCCTGGTTTTAGGAGTTTCCTGACTAGCTCGGATAACTCCCTGGCCTTCTCCTCCGGGAGAAACACCTTTTTCTGGACTGTGTCCAGAATCATCCCCAGGAACAGTAGACGTGTTGTTGGAATCAGCTGTGATTTTGGGATATTTAGGATCCACCCGTGCTGACGTAGCACTACCTGAGATAGTGCTACTCCGACCTCTAACTGTTCCCTGGACCTTGCCCTTATCAGGAGATCGTCCAAGTAAGGGATAATTAAGACGCCTTTTCTTCGAAGAAGAATCATCATTTCGGCCATTACCTTGGTAAAGACCCGTAGTGCCGTGGACAATCCAAACGGCAGCGTCTGAAACTGATAATGACAGTTTTGTACCACAAACCTGAGGTACCCTTGGTGAGAAGGGTAGATTGGGACATGGAGATAAGCATCTTTGATGTCCAGAGACACCATATAGTCCCCTTCTTCCAGGTTCGCTATCACTGCTCTGAGTGACTCCATCTTGAATTTGAACCTTTTTATGTAAGTGTTCAAGGATTTTAGATTTAAAATTGGTCTCACCGAGCCGTCCGGCTTCGGTACCACAAACAGCGTGGAAAAATACCCCTTTCCCTGTTGTAGGAGGGGTACCTTGATTATCACCTGCTGGGAATACAGCTTGTGAATAGCTTCCACTACTGCCTCCCTGTCGGAGGGAGACGTTGGTAGAGCAGACTTCAGGAACCGGCGAGGGGGAGACGTCTCGAATTCCAATTTGTACCCCTGTGATACTACCTGCAGGATCCAGGGGTCCACTTGCGAGTGAGCCCACTGCGCGCTGAAATTCTTGAGACGGCCCCCTACCGTGCCTGAGTCCGCTTGTAAGGCCCCAGCGTCATGCTGAAGACTTGGCAGAAGCTGGGGAGGGCTTCTGCTCCTGTGAAGAGGCTGCCTGGTGCAGTCTTTTTCCCCTTCCTCTGCCCCGGGGCAGAAATGAGTGGCCTTTTGCCCGCTTGCCCTTATGGGAACGAAAGGACTGAGTTTGAAAAGATGGTGTCTTTTTCTGCTGAGAGGTGACCTGGGGTAAAAAGGTGGATTTTCCAGCCGTTGCTGTGGCCACCAGGTCCAATAGACCGACCCCAAATAACTCCTCCCCTTTATACGGCAATACTTCCATATGTCGTTTGGAATCCGCATCACCTGACCACTGTCGCGTCCATAACGCTCTTCTGGCAGAAATGGACATCGCACTCACTCTAGATGCCAGGGTGCAAATATCCCTCTGTGCATCTCGCATATATAGTAATGCATCCTTTAAATGCTCTATAGTTAATAATATACTGTCCCTATCCAGGGTATCAATATTTTCAGTCAGGGAATCCGACCAAGCCACTCCAGCACTGCACATCCAGGCTGAGGCGATTGCTGGTCGCAGTATAACACCAGTATGTGTGTATATACCTTTTAGGATATTTTCCAGCCTTCTATCAGCTGGTTCCTTAAGGGCGGCCGTATCGGGAGACGGTAACGCCACTTGTTTTGATAAGCGTGTGAGCGCCTTATCTACCCTAGGGGGTGTTTCCCAACGCGCCCTAACCTCTGGCGGGAAAGGGTATAGTGCCAATAATTTATTAGAAATCAGCAGTTTTTTATCGGGGGAAAACCACGCTTTATCACACACCTCATTTAATTCATCTGATTCAGGAAAAACTACTGGTAGTTTTTTCACACCCCACATAATACCCTTTTTTGTGGTACTTGTAGTGTCAGAAATATTCAATGCCTCCTTCATTGCCGTGATCATGTAACGTGTGACCCTACTGGACATTACGTTTGTCTCCTCACCGTCGACACTGGATTCAGTATCCGTGTCTGGGTCTGTGTCGACCATCTGAGGTAACGGGCGTTTTAGCGCCCCCGAAGGTGTCTGAGACGCCTGAACAGGCACTAATTGATTTGCCGGCTGTCTCATGTCGTCAACAGTTTTTTGCAAAGTGCTGACACTGTCACGTAATTCTTTAAATACGACCATCCAGTCAGGTGTCGACTCCCTAGGGGGTGACATCACTAACACAGGCAATTGCTCTGCTTCCACATCATTTTCCTCCTCATACATGTCGACACAATCGTACCGACACCCAGCACACACACAGGGAATGCTCTGAAAGAGGACAGGACCCCACGAGCCCTTTGGGGAGACAGAGGGAGAGTTTGCCAGCACACACCAGAGCGCTATATATATATATACAGGGATAACCTTATGTAAGTGTTACTCCCTTTATAGCTGCTGTTTTATATTAGCTGCCAATAGTGCCCCCCCTCTCTTGTTTTACCCTGATTCTGTAGCAGGACTGCAGGGGAGAGTCTGGGAGCCTTCCTTCCAGCGGAACTGTGAGGGAAAATGGCGCTTGTGTGCTGAGGAGATAGGCACCGCCCCCTTCACGGCGGCCTTTTCTCCCGCTTTTTTTAGGAAAACTGGCAGGGGTGAAATGCATCCATATAGCCCAGGAGCTATATGTGATGTATTTCTTTAGCCATATAAGGTTTAAACATGTTTTATTGCGTCTCAGGGCGCTCCCCCCCAGCGCCCTGCACCCTCAGTGACCGGAGTGTGAAGTGTGCTGAGAGCAATGGCGCACAGCTGCAGTGCTGTGCGCTACCTTATCTGAAGACAGGAACGTCTTCTGCCGCCGATTTCTCCGGACCTCTTCGCTCTTCTGGCTCTGTAAGGGGGCCGGCGGCGCGGCTCCGGGACCCATCCAGGCTGAACCTGTGATCGTCCCTCTGGAGCTAATGTCCAGTAGCCAAGAAGCCCAATCCACTCTGCACGCAGGTGAGTTCGCTTCTTCTCCCCTTAGTCCCACGATGCAGTGAGCCTGTTGCCAGCAGGACTCACTGAAAATGAAAAAACCTATTTAAACTTTTACTTCTAAGCAGCTCAGGAGAGCCACCTAGCATGCACCCTTCTCGTTCGGGCACAAAAATCTAACTGAGGCTTGGAGGAGGGTCATAGGGGGAGGAGCCAGTGCACACCAGCTAGTCTAAAGCTTTTACTTTTTGTGCCCAGTCTCCTGCGGAGCCGCTATTCCCCATGGTCCTTACGGAAGTCCCAGCATCCACTAGGACGTCAGAGAAAAAAACACACTGTCAGACTAAAATAATCATATTATATATATATTAAAAAAATTTTTTTTTAAAAGGGGATACTATTGGACAATATTCCACTATGTGCCCCAAATGCCCTAAGCATCACATGCCCCCCCAGCAGTGTGTTCCACTACATGCCCCTTTGTGTGTCCCCATACATTGCACTATAGTACTGCACTACATTCCCATATCCACTGCATTACATCACTCGTACAACATCCCCTACATGCTGAACTACATCACTAAATTACAGCGTGTCTTCTCAATGGTGTGTAGGCGGCAGCTTGTTATCGATCGGTGCTGGCCAGGCAGCAGGGATCATAGCCTGCTTAAAAACACAGCACCAACAGCTCACCTCTATAGCTTGCACAGTTCACTGCACGCTAGTCGCAGCACTGCATGGCAAATAAGAGAGTTTAAGACAGTAGCCGGCATAGGAGAGATCCCAGGTACTAGAACTCATCCGCACAGCGTCGGAGCCAACTGTGGGCAGACAGGTGGGTCAGAGACATTGCCCCGGGAGCAGTCTGCTGTCTCACTGAAGCAGCACAGTACTGCTGGTAAAAAAAAAACAAAAACACTGTTCCTCTGTAACTCCTCGGCACCCCCTCAATTGCTGCATCCGGGGTGCATGCCCCCTTAGCCCCCCCCCCCCCCCCCCCCCCCCTAGTTACGGCCCTGCACACAGTCAGGTATCATTGGGAGGAAAAGTCCTTCCCTTTGAAGAGGTGGTGGGTTTGATCCTACATGAGGTAAGTCTGATGAGTGGCTTGGACAGGTGGAGGTTAGACACCGTCAATTGGTCTCACTTGTGGTGCCAGCTGAAACCACCTTAGTGGGTGGTGTATGATCTCCCCCTTTCCATGCTAAAGGCTATATTTTCTTATACTTTACAAAGGTGAATAATTTTTTGATGTTTTCTTTTTTTTTTTTTGTGGAATGATTTTGCATACATCTTAAAAGCTATGGCCATCCTCTTGTTACTTGTATTTAATGTTGGTGATGTATTAGTATGGAAGGAGGTTGCATGGGTATGAATGAGGGAGAGGGTGGGAGTGTGTAGGTGAGTGTATGATGGTAAAGGGTGTATGGATGAGTGAGTGTATGGTGGTAAAAATAGTGAGCAGCAGGGCCAGGTACATGGATTTGGACAGGAGAAGCGAAGCAAGAGTTTCCAAGTAGTTGGGAATACGTATCCCATAACTCTGGGATTTTGGTTCCTTTCCTTTGGTGTAGTTGATATAATAACAAGTGAGTTAAACTTGGGTGATACAAAATATGATTTTTGCTTGAGCAACAAGTATAATTTGTTTTGTATCAAATATTTATTTCTTATGTTTTACTATTTATGAAATGATTTTATGGAATGCTAATGCAAGTGTTTTAATAAAAAAATTGTCCTTTTCTTGTAGACTACAGTATGACTTCTCAATGGTGGCAGACATTTTTCATATGTTCTAATAGACTATATTATCCATCAAAGATATTATGGGTTTACCAATTGCCTTAATTGTTTTCTTCCAAACTAACTTTAATCTAGGATAATGGACAGAATAAGAGGGACATGTCTACTTTGTTTACATGTAAAATAATACATTATATCTATCTATCTATCTATCTATCTATCTATCTATCTATCTATCTATCTATCTATCTATCTATCTATCTATCTATCTATCTATCTATCTATCTATATCTTTATATATATATATATATATATATACTGTTTTTATATATATATATATATATATATATATATATATATAATGACATTATATATTAAACATATCTACAGAGCTTTTGGTATATAAATAGAGAGATAAAAAAATCAATAAGAAGGAATGTTTTATGCCTTGCATCACTAAATATTATACAGTACTAAGGATAAACAAATTAAGACTGTTTTTCAAAAAAAAACAAAAAACATTTGGAGGTATTACTTCTGGGTAAAGTTCTACCAAAGGAGCCTTGAGTAATTTTCAGAAGGGCGGACTCTTTAAAAATGTCCTTAGCACTATGGTTTCATCCTGTATTAAAAATGAATAAAAGTTGGATGGAAATCTCGGAAAGGTTTCTTTCCATGCAATCACTGTACAGTGTGTCAATTCGTAAGTAAAGATACAGGGCCTAACTCAAACCTGATCGCAGCAGCAAATTTGTTAGCAATTGGGCAAAACCATGGGGGTCATTCCGAGTTGATCGCTAGCTGCATTTGTTTGCAGCGCAGCGATCAGGCTAAAAAACTGCAGTTCTGCGCATGCGGCGCAATGCGCACGCGCGACGTACAGGCACAACGAATGATGTTGTTTTGCACAGGGTCTAGCGATGCATTTCAGTCGCACTGGTTGCCGCAGAGTGATTGACATGAAGTGGGCGTTTCTGGCTGGCAACTGACTGTTTTCAGGGAGTGTTTGGAAAAACGCAAGAGTGCCAAGTAAAACACAGGCGTGGCTGAACGAACGCTGGGCGGGTGTGTGACGTCAAATCCAGAACTGAATAGTTTGAAGTGATCGCAAGCGCTGAGTAGGCTTTGAGCTACTCTGAAACTACACAAATTTTTTTGGCATGCGCTCTGCGATACAACCGTTCGCGCTTCTGCTAAGCTAAAATACACTCACAGTGGGCGGCGGCATAGCATTTGCATGGCTGCTAAAAACTGCTAGCGAGTGATCAACTCGGAATGACCCCCCCATGTGCACTGCAGGTGGGGCAGAAATAACATGTGCAGAGAGAGTTAGATTTGGGTGGGTTATTTTGTTTCTGGGCAGAGTAAATACTGGCTGCTTTATTTTTACACTGCAATTTAGATTGCAGATTGAACACACCCCACCCAAATCTAACTCTCTCTGCATATGTTACATCTGCCACCCCTGCAGTGCACATGGGGGGGTCATTCCGAGTTGATCGCTCGCTAGCTATTTTTTGCAGCGCTGTGATCAGATAGTCGCTGCCTATGGGGGAGTGTATTTTCGCTTTGCAAGTGTGCGAACGCTTGTGCTGCCGAGCGGTACAAAAACAGTTTGTGCAGTTTCTGAGTAGGTCTGAACTTACTCAGCCGCTGCGATCACTTCAGCCTGTCCGGGGCCGGAATTGACGTCAGACACCCTCCCTGCAAACTAGAGATGAGCGGGTTCGGTTCCTCTGAATCCGAACCCGCCCGAACTTCAGTTTTTTTTACACGGGGCCGAGCGACTCGGATCTTCCCGCCTTGCTCGGTTAACCCGAGCGGGCCCGAACGTCATCATCACGCTGTCGGATTCTCGCGAGGCTCGGATTCTATCGCGAGACTCGGATTCTATATAAGGAGCCGCGCGTCGCGGCCATTTTCACACGTGCATTGAGATTGATAGGGAGAGGACGTGGCTGGCGTCCTCTCCGTTTAGAAATTAATATAGATAGGAGAGTGAGAGTGAGACACTTCATTTACTTACTGGAGCTTAGGAGGAGTTATACTAGTGACTGATGACCAGTGACCTGACCACCAGTGCAGTTTTATAATTTATTATTATTTAATAATCCGTTCTGTTCTTGTTCTCTGCCTGAAAAAAATGATACACAGTGACTCAGTCACACTCACATACCATATCTGTGCTCAGCCCAGTGTGCTGCATCATCTATGTATAATATCTGACTGTGTTCACACAGCTTAATTGTGGGGGAGACTGGGGAGCAGTTATAGGTAATAGCAGGAGCCAGGAGTACATATTAAACAGTGCACACTTTTGCTGCCAGAGTGCCACTGCCAGTGTGACTGACCACTGACCACTGTGACCAGTGACCTGACCACACTGACCACCAGTATAGTATATTGTGATTGAATGTCTGCCTGAAAAAGTACACTCGTCGTGTGACTTGTGTGGTGTTTTTTTATTCTATAAAAATTAAAAAACTCATTCTGCTGACAGACAGTGTCCAGCAGGTCCGTCATTATATAATATATACCTGTCCGGCTGCAGTAGTGATATATATATATTTTTTTTATAACATTATTTATCATCCAGTCTATACTAGCAGCAGACACAGTACGGTAGTTCACGGCTGTAGCTACCTCTGTGTCGGCACTCGGCAGTCCATCCATAATTGTATACCACCTACCCGTGGTTTTTTTTTTCTTTCTTCTTTATACATACTACATCTCATTATCATCCAGTCTATATTAGCAGCAGACACAGTACAGTACGGTAGTCCACGGCTGTAGCTACCTCTGTGTCGGCACTCGGCAGTCCATCCATAATTGTATACCACCTACCCGTGGTTTTTTTTTTCTTTCTTCTTTATACATACTACATCTCATTATCATCCAGTCTATATTAGCAGCAGACACAGTACAGTACGGTAGTCCACGGCTGTAGCTATCTCTGTGTCGGCACTCGGCAGTCCATCCATAATTATATACCACCTACCCGTGGTTTTTTTTTTCTTTCTTCTTTATACATACTACATCTCATTATCAACCAGTCTATATTAGCAGCAGACACAGTACAGTACGGTAGTCCACGGCTGTAGCTACCTCTGTGTCGGCACTCGGCAGTCCATCCATAATTGTATACCACCTACCCGTGTTTTTTTTTTTCTTTCTTCTTTATACATGCTACATCTCATTATCAACCAGTCTATATTAGCAGCAGACACAGTACGGTAGTTCACGGCTGTAGCTACCTCTGTGTCGGCACTCGGCAGTCCATCCATAATTGTATACCACCTACCCGTGGTTTTTTTTTTCATTCTTCTTTATACATACTACATCTCATTATCATCCAGTCTATATTAGCAGCAGACACAGTACAGTACGGTAGTCCACGGCTGTAGCTACCTCTGTGTCGGCACTCGGCAGTCCATCCATAATTGTATACCACCTACCCGTGGTTTTTTTTTCTTTCTTCTTTATACATACTACATCTCATTATCATCCAGTCTATATTAGCAGCAGACACAGTACAGTACGGTAGTCCACGGCTGTAGCTACCTCTGTGTCGGCACTCGGCAGTCCATCCATAATTGTATACCACCTACCCGTGGTTTTTTTTTTCTTTCTTCTTTATACATACTACATCTCATTATCAACCAGTCTATATTAGCAGCAGACACAGTACGGTAGTTCACGGCTGTAGCTACCTCTGTGTCGGCACTCGGCAGTCCATCCATAATTGTATACCACCTACCCGTGGTTTTTTTTTTCTTTCTTCTTTATACATACTACATCTCATTATCAACCAGTCTATATTAGCAGCAGACACAGTACAGTACGGTAGTCCACGGCTGTAGCTACCTCTGTGTCGGCACTCGGCAGTCCATCCATAATTGTATACCACCTACCCGTGGTTTTTTTTTTCTTTCTTCTTTATACATACTACATCTCATTATCATCCAGTCTATATTAGCAGCAGACACAGTACAGTACGGTAGTCCACGGCTGTAGCTACCTCTGTGTCGGCACTCGGCAGTCCATCCATAATTGTATACCACCTACCCGTGGTTTTTTTTTTCTTTCTTCTTTATACATACTACATCTCATTATCATCCAGTCTATATTAGCAGCAGACACAGTACAGTACGGTAGTCCACGGCTGTAGCTACCTCTGTGTCGGCACTCGGCAGTCCATTCATAATTGTATACCACCTACCCGTGGTTTTTTTTTTCTTTCTTCTTTATACATACTACATCTCATTATCAACCAGTCTATATTAGCAGCAGACACAGTACAGTACGGTAGTCCACGGCTGTAGCTACCTCTGTGTCGGCACTCGGCAGTCCATCCATAATTGTATACTAGTATCCATCCATCTCCATTGTTTACCTGAGGTGCCTTTTAGTTGTGCCTATTAAAATATGGAGAACAAAAATGTTGAGGTTCCAAAATGAGGGAAAGATCAAGATCCACTTCCACCTCGTGCTGAAACTGCTGCCACTAGTCATGGCCGAGACGATGAAATGCCAGCAACGTCGTCTGCCAAGGCCGATGCCCAATGTCATAGTACAGAGCATGTCAAATCCAAAACACCAAATATCAGTAAAAAAAGGACTCCAAAACCTAAAATAAAATTGTTGGAGGAGAAGCGTAAACTTGCCAATATGCCATTTACCACACGGAGTGGCAAGGAACGGCTGAGGCCCTGGCCTATGTTCATGGCTAGTGGTTCAGCTTCACATGAGGATGGAAGCACTCAGCCTCTCGCTAGAAAACTGAAAAGACTCAAGTTGGCAAAAGCACCGCAAAGAACTGTGCGTTCTTCGAAATCCCAAATCCACAAGGAGAGTCCAATTGTGTCGGTTGCGATGCCTGACCTTCCCAACACTGGACGTGAAGAGCATGCGCCTTCCACCATTTGCACGCCCCCTGCAAGTGCTGGAAGGAGCACCCGCAGTCCAGTTCCTGATAGTCAGATTGAAGATGTCAGTGTTGAAGTACACCAGGATGAGGAGGATATGGGTGTTGCTGGCGCTGGGGAGGAAATTGACCAGGAGGATTCTGATGGTGAGGTGGTTTGTTTAAGTCAGGCACCCCGGGAGACACCTGTTGACATGCCTGGTGAAAATACCAAAAAAATCAGCTCTTCGGTGTGGAAGTATTTCAACAGAAATGCGGACAACAGGTGTCAAGCCGTGTGTTGCCTTTGTCAAGCTGTAATAAGTAGGGGTAAGGACGTTAACCACCTCGGAACATACTCCCTTATACGTCACCTGCAGCGCATTCATAATAAGTCAGTGACAAGTTCAAAAACTTTGGGCGACAGCGGAAGCAGTCCACTGACCAGTAAATCCCTTCCTCTTGTAACCAAGCTCACGCAAACCACCCCACCAACTCCCTCGGTGTCAATTTCCTCCTTCCCCAGGAATGCCAATAGTCCTGCAGGCCATGTCACTGGCAATTCTGACGAGTCCTCTCCTGCCTGGGATTCCTCCGATGCATCCTTGCGTGTAACGCCTACTGCTGCTGGTGCTGCTGTTGTTGCTGCTGGGAGTCGATGGTCATCCCAGAGGGGAAGTCGTAAGCCCACTTGTACAACTTCCAGTAAGCAATTGACTGTTCAACAGTCCTTTGCGAGGAAGATGAAATATCACAGCAGTCATCCTGCTGCAAAGCGGATAACTGAGGCCTTGACAACTTTGTTGGTGTTAGACGTGCGTCCGGTATCCGCCGTTAGTTCACAGGGAACTAGACAATTTATTGAGGCAGTGTGCCCCCGTTACCAAATACCATCTAGGTTCCACTTCTCTAGGCAGGCGATACCGAGAATGTACACGGACGTCAGAAAAAGACTCACCAGTGTCCTAAAAAATGCAGTTGTACCCAATGTCCACTTAACCACGGACATGTGGACAAGTGGAGCAGGGCAGGGTCAGGACTATATGACTGTGACAGCCCACTGGGTAGATGTATGGACTCCCGCCGCAAGAACAGCAGCGGCGGCACCAGTAGCAGCATCTCGCAAACGCCAACTCTTTCCTAGGCAGGCTACGCTTTGTATCACCGCTTTCCAGAATACGCACACAGCTGAAAACCTCTTACGGCAACTGAGGAAGATCATCGCGGAATGGCTTACCCCAATTGGACTCTCCTGTGGATTTGTGGCATCGGACAACGCCAGCAATATTGTGTGTGCATTAAATATGGGCAAATTCCAGCACGTCCCATGTTTTGCACATACCTTGAATTTGGTGGTGCAGAATTTTTTTAAAAACGACAGGGGCGTGCAAGAGATGCTGTCGGTGGCCAGAAGAATTGCGGGACACTTTCGGCGTACAGGCACCACGTACAGAAGACTGGAGCACCACCAAAAACTACTGAACCTGCCCTGCCATCATCTGAAGCAAGAAGTGGTAACGAGGTGGAATTCAACCCTCTATATGCTTCAGAGGTTGGAGGAGCAGCAAAAGGCCATTCAAGCCTATACAATTGAGCACGATATAGGAGGTGGAATGCACCTGTCTCAAGCGCAGTGGAGAATGATTTCTACGTTGTGCAAGGTTCTGATGCCCTTTGAACTTGCCACACGTGAAGTCAGTTCAGACACTGCCAGCCTGAGTCAGGTCATTCCCCTCATCAGGCTTTTGCAGAAGAAGCTGGAGACATTGAAGGAGGAGCTAACACGGAGCGATTCCGCTAGGCATGTGGGACTTGTGGATGGAGCCCTTAATTCGCTTAACAAGGATTCACGGGTGGTCAATCTGTTGAAATCAGAGCACTACATTTTGGCCACCGTGCTCGATCCTAGATTTAAAGCCTACCTTGGATCTCTCTTTCCGGCAGACACAAGTCTGCTGGGGTTGAAAGACCTGCTGGTGAGAAAATTGTCAAGTCAAGCGGAACGCGACCTGTCAACATCTCCTCCTTCACATTCTCCCGCAACTGGGGGTGCGAGGAAAAGGCTCAGAATTCCGAGCCCACCCGCTGGCGGTGATGCAGGGCAGTCTGGAGCGACTGCTGATGCTGACATCTGGTCCGGACTGAAGGACCTGACAACGATTACGGACATGTCGTCTACTGTCACTGCATATGATTCTCTCAACATTGAAAGAATGGTGGAGGATTATATGAGTGACCGCATCCAAGTAGGCACGTCACACAGTCCGTACTTATACTGGCAGGAAAAAGAGGCAATTTGGAGGCCCTTGCACAAACTGGCTTTATTCTACCTAAGTTGCCCTCCCACAAGTGTGTACTCCGAAAGAGTGTTTAGTGCCGCCGCTCACCTTGTCAGCAATCGGCGTACGAGGTTACATCCAGAAAATGTGGAGAAGATGATGTTCATTAAAATGAATTATAATCAATTCCTCCGCGGAGACATTGACCAGCAGCAATTGCCTCCACAAAGTACACAGGGAGCTGAGATGGTGGATTCCAGTGGGGACGAATTGATAATCTGTGAGGAGGGGGATGTACACGGTGATATATCGGAGGATGATGATGAGGTGGACATCTTGCCTCTGTAGAGCCAGTTTGTGCAAGGAGAGATTAATTGCTTCTTTTTTGGTGGGGGTCCAAACCAACCCGTCATATCAGTCACAGTCGTGTGGCAGACCCTGTCACTGAAATGATGGGTTGGTTAAAGTGTGCATGTCCTGTTTATACAACATAAGGGTGGGTGGGAGGGCCCAAGGACAATTCCATCTTGCACCTCTTTTTTCTTTAATTTTTCTTTGCGTCATGTGCTGTTTGGGGAGGGTTTTTTGGAAGGGACATCCTGCGTGACACTGCAGTGCCACTCCTAGATGGGCCCGGTGTTTGTGTCGGCCACTAGGGTCGCTTATCTTACTCACACAGCTACCTCATTGCGCCTCTTTTTTTCTTTGCGTCATGTGCTGTTTGGGGAGGGTTTTTTGGAAGGGACATCCTGCGTGACACTGCAGTGCCACTCCTAGATGGGCCCGGTGTTTGTGTCGGCCACTAGGGTCGCTTATCTTACTCACACAGTCAGCTACCTCATTGCGCCTCTTTTTTTCTTTGCGTCATGTGCTGTTTGGGGAGGGTTTTTTGGAAGGGACATCCTGCGTGACACTGCAGTGCCACTCCTAGATGGGCCCGGTGTTTGTGTCGGCCACTAGGGTCGCTTATCTTACTCACACAGTCAGCTACCTCATTGCGCCTCTTTTTTTCTTTGCGTCATGTGCTGTTTGGGGAGGGTTTTTTGGAAGGGACATCCTGCGTGACACTGCAGTGCCACTCCTAGATGGGCCCGGTGTTTGTGTCGGCCACTAGGGTCGCTTATCTTACTCACACAGTCAGCTACCTCATTGCGCCTCTTTTTTTCTTTGCGTCATGTGCTGTTTGGGGAGGGTTTTTTGGAAGGGACATCCTGCGTGACACTGCAGTGCCACTCCTAGATGGGCCCGGTGTTTGTGTCGGCCACTAGGGTCGCTTATCTTACTCACACAGTCAGCTACCTCATTGCGCCTCTTTTTTTCTTTGCGTCATGTGCTGTTTGGGGAGGGTTTTTTGGAAGGGACATCCTGCATGACACTGCAGTGCCACTCCTAGATGGGCCCGGTGTTTGTGTCGGCCACTAGGGTCGCTTATCTTACTCACACAGTCAGCTACCTCATTGCGCCTCTTTTTTTCTTTGCGTCATGTGCTGTTTGGGGAGGGTTTTTTGGAAGGGACATCCTGCGTGACACTGCAGTGCCACTCCTAGATGGGCCCGGTGTTTGTGTCGGCCACTAGGGTCGCTTATCTTACTCACACAGTCAGCTACCTCATTGCGCCTCTTTTTTTCTTCGCGTCATGTGCTGTTTGGGGAGGGTTTTTTGGAAGGGACATCCTGCGTGACACTGCAGTGCCACTCCTAGATGGGCCCGGTGTTTGTGTCGGCCACTAGGGTCGCTTATCTTACTCACACAGTCAGCTACCTCATTGCGCCTCTTTTTTTCTTTGCGTCATGTGCTGTTTGGGGAGGGTTTTTTGGAAGGGACATCCTGCGTGACACTGCAGTGCCACCCCTAGATGGGCCCGGTGTTTGTGTCGGCCACTAGGGTCGCTTATCTTACTCACACAGTCAGCTACCTCATTGCGCCTCTTTTTTTCTTTGCGTCATGTGCTGTTTGGGGAGGGTTTTTTGGAAGGGACATCCTGCGTGACACTGCAGTGCCACTCCTAGATGGGCCCGGTGTTTGTGTCGGCCACTAGGGTCGCCCAGCTTAGTCATCCAGCGACCTAGGTGCAAATTTTAGGACTAAAAATAATATTGTGAGGTGTGAGGTATTCAGAATAGACTGAAAATGAGTGTAAATTATGGTTTTTGAGGTTAATAATACTTTGGGATCAAAATGACCCCCAAATTCTATGATTTAAGCTGTTTTTTAGTGTTTTTAAAAAAAAAACACCCGAATCCAAAACACACCCGAATCCGACAAAAAAAATTCGGTGAGGTTTTGCCAAAACGCGTTCGAACCCAAAACACGGCCGCGGAACCGAACCCAAAACCAAAACACAAAACCCGAAAAATTTCCGGCGCTCATCTCTACTGCAAACGCTTGGACACGACTGCGTTTTTCCAACCATTCCCAGAAAATGGTCAGTTGCCACCCACAAACACCTTCTTCCTGTCAATCACCTTGCGATCGGCTGTGCGAATGGATTCTTCGTTACATCCATCGCCCAGCACCGATCCACTTTGTACCTGTATGATGCTCCTGCGCATTGCGGTGCATACGCATGCGCAGTTTTGCAGAGTTTTGACCTGATCGCAGCGCTGCAAAAAATAGCTAGCGAGCGGTGAACTCGGAATGACCCCCATAGTTTTGCACAACTGCTAACAAATTTTCAGCAGCAATCTGGTCTGAATTAGGGGGGTGATTCAGACCTGATTGCACACAAGCATTTTTTTTGCAGTGCTACGATCAGGTAGTTGCCGCCTAGAGGGGGAGGGGGTAGGTGTTGTGCAGGTTTGCAATCGCCTGTGCAGAGAGCTGCACAAACAAAAATTTGTGCAGTCTCTGCACAGTTCAGCACGCGTCTGCGTTTTTCAGGACACTCCCAAGAAATGGTCAGTTGACACCCACAAACGGCTTCTTCCTGTCAATCATCTTGCGATCGCCGGTGCAATCGCTTTCTTCGTAAAATCCATCGCTGTCCGGCAGTCCCCGTTGCCGGCGGCCGACGCGCCTGCACATTGCGATGCATGCGCAGTTCAGTCCCGATTGCACCGCTGCAAAAAAAAGCTAGCGTGCGATCGGGTCTGAATGACCCCCTAGGCCCACAGTATGTTGAGGTTTGAGAATTATAATAATACAAAGGTGTTCAATTTAGGGAGTTTGATGAATTGTCAAACAAGCAATGTTATTTATATGATTGAATGCCAGTGTGGTATAAAGTACAGTACATCGGCAAAACGAAAAAGCAATTAAAATTGTGAATATTACAGAATTTGAAAAATGTGATAACCAACCACAGCCTTCCCTGACACTTTGCCAGTTGCCAATATTCATCACTAAACATTTTTAGATTCGAAGCTCTAGAACATGTAATACCGGATGAGCGAAAGGAGGCCTTAGTAAAGAAATTATCAAAGCATGAAACTTGGTGGTGGATTCATCAGCTCAACAAGGTTCCCAATGGCCTCAATGAAAGCTGTGACATAGGAGGTCATTCCAAGTTGATCGCTAGCTGCCGTTGTTCGCTGCGTAGCGATCAGTGGAAAAAATGGCTAATCTGCGCATGCACCGCAATGCGCAAGCGCGTCATACGGGTACAAAGTACATTGTGGTTTTGCACTGGTTCTAGCGACGATTCCAATCGCACAGCTGGCCGCAAGGAGATTGACAGAAAGAGGGCGTTTCTGGGTGTCAACTGACCGTTTTCAGGGAGTGCTTAGAAAAACGCAGGTGTGGCTGGGCGTTCGGTGGGTGGGTGTGTGACGTCAAAAGCCGTCCCTCCGTCGTTAGAATTAATGCACACGTAGAGTAACTACAGGGCTGGTCATGTTTTGCACAAAAATATTTTGCAGGCGCTCTGCTGCACAGGCGTTCGCACTTCTGCAAAGCGAAAATACACTCCCCGGTGTGCGGATACAATTCGTTTGCACAGCTGCTAAAAACTGCTAGCGAGCGATCAACTCGGAATGACCCCCATAGTTCCTTTTCTTTAAGTGTGCGGATATACAGATAGAGCCATCTTTATCTTGGCCTTTAATAGGATTAAGGCCCTCATTCCGAGTTGATCGGTCGCAAGGCGAATTTAGCAGAGTTACACACGCTAAGCCGCCGCCTACTGGGAGTGTATCTTAGCATCTTAAAATTGCGACCGATGTATTCGCAATATTGCGATCACAAACTACTTAGCAGTTTTAGAGTAGCTCCACACTTACTCTGCCTGTGCGATCAGTTCAGTGCTTGTCGTTCCTGGTTTGACGTCACAAACACACCCAGCGTTCGCCCAACCACTCCCCCGTTTCTCCGGCCACTCCTGCGTTTTTTCCGGAAACGGTAGCGTTTTCAGCCACACGCCCATAAAACGCCGTGTTTCCGCCCAGTAACACCCATTTCCTGTCAATCACATTACGATCGCCGGAGCGAGGAAAAAGCCGTGAGTAAAAATACTATCTTCATAGCAAAGATACTTGGCGCAGTCGCAGTGCGAATATTGCGCATGCGCACTATGCGGAATTTCACTGCGATGCGATGAAAAATACCGAGCGAACGACTCGGAATGAGGGCCTAAGTGCAGTCAGACTTAATCCCCTGCTGTAATAATTTAATCCCCTGCTGTATTGTCCTCTGTATTGTATTGCAGCTGAGAACAATAGATGAAAGGTTTATGCTAATAAACCATGGTGTGCCTAGGTGCAGCAAACTAGCCAAGATAACCGTGGCTCCATCTGCATTCTCTTTTCCTGTATTTTTTGTGGTTTCATCATCTTGTTGTGTACTGTATGTGTCCTGTTATGCGGGTTCTGTGGTACACATTAAAACATCCCCACGCTATCCCTGTAACGAAATCTTTTGACAGGAACAAATTTTTTTTTAATGCTTTATGAAAAATACTTTTTTATAGATTTTATAGTGGACTAGTTCGTGACTTTAGATCTGTTTAATATGTAATTTTCTAACACATACAGTACTGTGCAAAAGTTTCAGGCAGGTGTGAAAAAATGCTGCAAAGTAAGAATGCTTTCAAAAATAGAAGTGTTAATAGTTTATTTGTATCAATAAACAAAATGCAAAGTGAATGAACAGAAGATAAAGCTAAATCAAATCAATATTTGGTGTGACCACCCTTTGCCTTCAAAACAGCAGAAATTCTAGGTACACTTGCACACAATTTTTGAAGGAACTCGGCAGGGAGGTTGTTCCAAAGTATAATATCAACCTTTTTTTTATCCTTGGTTCTATCTATCTATCTATCTATCTATCTATCTATCTATCTATCTATCTATCTATCTATCTATCTATCTATCTATCTATCTATCTCTCTATCTCTCTATCTAAACAACCTACAGTATCTTATCTCTAGTAATAAAACCTTTACGAGTTAATAGCAACTATGTGATACAGCAACCTAGACCTGCCGTACCTCTGTCCTACTGACCCGTTCTCTAAATTTAAATATATACAGTATTTCTACTGACTGTTCAGTTTCCACGTGATATCAGGAAAAAAAGCAGAATATCTCCAGAGCTGGAGGAAGGTATAGTGATAATCTTGTGAGAACCATACAAAAAGTGCCTGTGACACAGTGATGGGACTGGACAGTCCCTTACTCCCCTACAGGAGAGATATACTGTACACTGTTCTGGGGCTGTCCTAATAATTGTCTCAGCTTCAACCAGTAAGGATCACCCTTTTACTCACACGGTGGGCTAAATGATAAAGTAGTACAAGAGTGACCAAGTAAAAACTAGAGATGAGCGGGTTCGGTTTCTCTGAATCCGAACCCGCACGAACTTCATGTTTTTTTTCACGGGTCCGAGCGACTCGGATCTTCCCGCCTTGCTCGGTTAACCCGAGCGCGCCCGAACGTCATCATGACGCTGTCGGATTCTCGCGAGACTCGGATTCTATATAAGGAGCCGCGCGTCGCCGCCATTTTCACACGTGCATTGAGATTGATAGGGAGAGGACGTGGCTGGCGTCCTCTCCATTTAGATTAGGAGAGAGAGAGAGAGATTGACCTGAGGCTGATACTGTAGAAGAGAGTGCAGAGTTTAGTGACTGACCACAGTGACCACCAGCAGTGCAGTTGTTTTATTTAATATATCCGTTCTCTGCCTGAAAAAAACGGTACACACAGTGACTCAGTCACATACCATATCTGTGTGCACTGCTCAGCCCAGTGTGCTGCATGCCTGCATCATCTATGTATATATTATATATCTGACTGTGCTCAGCTCACACAGCTTATAATTGTGGGGGAGACTGGGGAGCACTGCAGTGCCAGTTATAGGTTATAGCAGGAGCCAGGAGTACAAGACAGTCACATACCATATCTGTGTGCACTGCTCAGCCCAGTGTGCTGCATCATCTATGTATATATTATATATCTGACTGTGCTCAGCTCACACAGCTTATAATTGTGGGGGAGACTGGGGAGCACTGCAGTGCCAGTTATAGGTTATAGCAGGAGCCAGGAGTACATATTATATTAAAATTAAACAGTGCACACTTTTGCTGCAGGAGTGCCACTGCCAGTGTGACTGACCAGTGACCTGACCACACTGACCACCAGTATAGTTAGTAGTATACTATATTGTGATTGCCTGAAAAAGTTAAACACTCGTCGTGTGACTTCACTTGTGTGGTGTTTTTTTTTTATTCTATAAAAAACTCATTCTGCTGACAGACAGTGTCCAGCAGGTCCGTCATTATATAATATATATACCTGTCCGGCTGCAGTAGTGATATATATATATTTTTTATATCATTATTTATCATCCAGTCGCAGCAGACACAGTACGGTAGTTCACGGCTGTAGCTACCTCTGTGTCGGCACTCGGCAGTCCATCCATAATTGTATACCACCTACCCGTGGTTTTTTTTTCTTTCTTCTTTATACATACATACTACTACATCTCTTTATCAACCAGTCTATATTAGCAGCAGACACAGTACAGTACGGTAGTTCACGGCTGTGGCTACCTCTGTGTCGGCACTCGGCAGTCCGTCCATAATTGTATACCACCTAACCGTGGTTTTTTTTTCTTTCTTCTTCATACATACATACTACGACATCTCTTTATCAACCAGTCTATATTAGCAGCAGACACAGTACAGTACGGTAGTTCACGGCTGTGGCTACCTCTGTGTCGGCACTCGGCAGTCCGTCCATAATTGTATACCACCTAACCGTGGTTTTTTTTTCTTTCTTCTTTATACATACATACTACGACATCTCTTTATCAACCAGTCTATATTAGCAGCAGACACAGTACAGTACGGTAGTTCACGGCTGTGGCTACCTCTGTGTCAGCACTCGGCAGTCCGTCCATAATTGTATACCACCTAACCGTGGTTTTTTTTTCTTTCTTCTTCATACATACATACTACGACATCTCTTTATCAACCAGTCTATATTAGCAGCAGACACAGTACAGTACGGTAGTTCACGGCTGTGGCTACCTCTGTGTCGGCACTCGGCAGTCCGTCCATAATTGTATACCACCTACCCGTGGTTTTTTTTTCTTTCTTCTTTATACATACATACTACTACATCTCTTTATCAACCAGTCTATATTAGCAGCAGACACAGTACAGTACGGTAGTTCACGGCTGTGGCTACCTCTGTGTCGGCACTCGGCAGTCAGTCCATAATTGTATACCACCTACCCGTGGTTTTTTTTTCTTTCTTCTTCATACATACATACTACGACATCTCTTTATCAACCAGTCTATATTAGCAGCAGACACAGTACAGTACGGTAGTTCACGGCTGAGGCTACCTCTGTGTCGGCACTCGGCAGTCCGTCCATAATTGTATACCACCTAACCGTGGTTTTTTTTTCTTTCTTCTTCATACATACATACTACGACATCTCTTTATCAACCAGTCTATATTAGCAGCAGACACAGTACGGTAGTTCACGGCTGTAGCTACCTCTGTGTCGGCACTCGGCAGTCCGTCCATAATTGTATACTAGTATCCATCCATCTCCATTGTTTACCTGAGGTGCCTTTTAGTTGTGCCTATTAAAATATGGAGAACAAAAATGTTGAGGATCCAAAATTAGGGAAAGATCAAGATCCACTTCCACCTCGTGCTGAAGCTGCTGCCACTAGTCATGGCCGAGACGATGAAATGCCAGCAATGTCGTCTGCCAAGGCCGATGCCCAATGTCATAGTACAGAGCATGTCAAATCCAAAACACCAAATATCAGTAAAAAAAGGACTCCAAAACCTAAAATAAAATTGTCGGAGGAGAAGCGTAAACTTGCCAATATGCCATTTACCACACGGAGTGGCAAGGAACGGCTGAGGCCCTGGCCTATGTTCATGGCTAGTGGTTCAGCTTCACATGAGGATGGAGGCACTCAGCCTCTTGCTAGAAAAATGAAAAGACTCAAGCTGGCAAAAGCAGTAGCACCGCAAAGAACTGTGCGTTCTTCGAAATCCCAAATCCACAAGGAGAGTCCAATTGTGTCGGTTGCGATGCCTGACCTTCCCAACACTGGACGTGAAGAGCATGCGCCTTCCACCATTTGCACGCCCCCTGCAAGTGCTGGAAGGAGCACCCGCAGTCCAGTTCCTGATAGTCAGATTGAAGATGTCAGTGTTGAAGTACACCAGGATGAGGAGGATATGGGTGTTGCTGGCGCTGGGGAGGAAATTGACCAGGAGGATTCTGATGGTGAGGTGGTTTGTTTAAGTCAGGCACCCGGGGAGACACCTGTTGTCCGTGGGAGGAATATGGCCGTTGACATGCCTGGTGAAAATACCAAAAAAATCAGCTCTTCGGTGTGGAACTATTTCAACAGAAATGCGGACAACAGGTGTCAAGCCGTGTGTTCCCTTTGTCAAGCTGTAATAAGTAGGGGTAAGGACGTTAACCACCTCGGAACATCCTCCCTTATACGTCACCTGCAGCGCATTCATAATAAGTCAGTGACAAGTTCAAAAACTTTGGGTGACAGCGGAAGCAGTCCACTGACCAGTAAATCCCTTCCTCTTGTAACCAAGCTCACGCAAACCACCCCACCAACTCCCTCAGTGTCAATTTCCTCCTTCCCCAGGAATGCCAATAGTCCTGCAGGCAATGTCACTGGCAATTCTGACGAGTCCTCTCCTGCCTGGGATTCCTCCGATGCATCCTTGCGTGTAACGCCTACTGCTGCTGGCGCTGCTGTTGTTGCTGCTGGGAGTCGATGGTCATCCCAGAGGGGAAGTCGTAAGCCCACTTGTACTACTTCCAGTAAGCAATTGACTGTTCAACAGTCCTTTGCGAGGAAGATGAAATATCACAGCAGTCATCCTGCTGCAAAGCGGATAACTGAGGCCTTGACAACTATGTTGGTGTTAGACGTGCATCCGGTATCCGCCGTTAGTTCACAGGGAACTAGACAATTTATTGAGGCAGTGTGCCCCCGTTACCAAATACCATCTAGGTTCCACTTCTCTAGGCAGGCGATACCGAGAATGTACACGGACGTCAGAAAAAGACTCACCAGTGTCCTAAAAAATGCAGTTGTACCCAATGTCCACTTAACCACGGACATGTGGACAAGTGGAGCAGGGCAGGGTCAGGACTATATGACTGTGACAGCCCACTGGGTAGATGTATGGACTCCCGCCGCAAGAACAGCAGCGGCGGCACCAGTAGCAGCATCTCGCAAACGCCAACTCTTTCCTAGGCAGGCTACGCTTTGTATCACCGCTTTCCAGAATACGCACACAGCTGAAAACCTCTTACGGCAACTGAGGAAGATCATCGCGGAATGGCTTACCCCAATTGGACTCTCCTGTGGATTTGTGGCATCGGACAACGCCAGCAATATTGTGTGTGCATTAAATATGGGCAAATTCCAGCACGTCCCATGTTTTGCACATACCTTGAATTTGGTGGTGCAGAATTATTTAAAAAACGACAGGGGCGTGCAAGAGATGCTGTCGGTGGCCAGAAAAATTGCGGGACACTTTCGGCGTACAGGCACCACGTACAGAAGACTGGAGCACCACCAAAAACTACTGAACCTGCCCTGCCATCATCTGAAGCAAGAAGTGGTAACGAGGTGGAATTCAACCCTCTATATGCTTCAGAGGTTGGAGGAGCAGCAAAAGGCCATTCAAGCCTATACAATTGAGCACGATATAGGAGGTGGAATGCACCTGTCTCAAGCGCAGTGGAGAATGATTTCAACGTTGTGCAAGGTTCTGATGCCCTTTGAACTTGCCACACGTGAAGTCAGTTCAGACACTGCCAGCCTGAGTCAGGTCATTCCCCTCATCAGGCTTTTGCAGAAGAAGCTGGAGACATTGAAGGAGGAGCTAACACGGAGCGATTCCGCTAGGCATGTGGGACTTGTGGATGGAGCCCTTAATTCGCTTAACAAGGATTCACGGGTGGTCAATCTGTTGAAATCAGAGCACTACATTTTGGCCACCGTGCTCGATCCTAGATTTAAAGCCTACCTTGGATCTCTCTTTCCGGCAGACACAAGTCTGCTGGGGTTGAAAGACCTGCTGGTGAGAAAATTGTCAAGTCAAGCGGAACGCGACCTGTCAACATCTCCTCCTTCACATTCTCCCGCAACTGGGGGTGCGAGGAAAAGGCTCAGAATTCCGAGCCCACCCGCTGGCGGTGATGCAGGGCAGTCTGGAGCGACTGCTGATGCTGACATCTGGTCCGGACTGAAGGACCTGACAACGATTACGGACATGTCGTCTACTGTCACTGCATATGATTCTCTCACCATTGAAAGAATGGTGGAGGATTATATGAGTGACCGCATCCAAGTAGGCACGTCACACAGTCCATACTTATACTGGCAGGAAAAAGAGGCAATTTGGAGGCCATTGCACAAACTGGCTTTATTCTACCTAAGTTGCCCTCCCACAAGTGTGTACTCCGAAAGAGTGTTTAGTGCCGCCGCTCACCTTGTCAGCAATCGGCGTACGAGGTTACATCCAGAAAATGTGGAGAAGATGATGTTCATTAAAATGAATTATAATCAATTCCTCCGCGGAGACATTGACCAGCAGCAATTGCCTCCACAAAGTACACAGGGAGCTGAGATGGTGGATTCCAGTGGGGATGAATTGATAATCTGTGAGGAGGGGGATGTACACGGTGATATATCGGAGGGTGATGATGAGGTGGACATCTTGCCTCTGTAGAGCCAGTTTGTGCAAGGAGAGATTAATTGCTTCTTTTTTGGGGGGGGTCCAAACCAACCCGTCATATCAGTCACAGTCGTGTGGCAGACCCTGTCACTGAAATGATGGGTTGGTTAAAGTGTGCATGTCCTGTTTTGTTTATACAACATAAGGGTGGGTGGGAGGGCCCAAGGACAATTCCATCTTGCACCTCTTTTTTCTTTTATTTTTCTTTGCGTCATGTGCTGTTTGGGGAGGGTTTTTTGGAAGGGACATCCTGCGTGACACTGCAGTGCCACTCCTAAATGGGCCCGGTGTTTGTGTCGGCCACTAGGGTCGCTAATCTTACTCACACAGTCAGCTACCTCATCGCGCCTCTTTTTTTCTTTGCGTCATGTGCTGATTGGGGAGGGTTTTTTGGAAGGGACATCCTGCGTGACACTGCAGTGCCACTCCTAAATGGGCCCGGTGTTTGTGTCGGCCACTAGGGTCGCTAATCTTACTCACACAGTCAGCTACCTCATTGCGCCTCTTTTTTTCTTTGCGTCATGTGCTGATTGGGGAGGGTTTTTTGGAAGGGACATCCTGCGTGACACTGCAGTGCCACTCCTAAATGGGCCCGGTGTTTGTGTCGGCCACTAGGGTCACTAATCTTACTCACACAGTCAGCTACCTCATTGCGCCTCTTTTTTTCTTTGCGTCATGTGCTGTTTGGGGAGGGTTTTTTGGAAGGGACATCCTGCGTGACACTGCAGTGCCACTCCTAAATGGGCCCGGTGTTTGTGTCGGCCACTAGGGTCGCTAATCTTACTCACACAGTCAGCTACCTCATTGCGCCTCTTTTTTTCTTTGCGTCATGTGCTGATTGAGGAGGGTTTTTTGGAAGGGACATCCTGCGTGACACTGCAGTGCCACTCCTAAATGGGCCCGGTGTTTGTGTCGGCCACTAGGGTCGCTAATCTTACTCACACAGTCAGCTACCTCATTGCGCCTCTTTTTTTCTTTGCGTCATGTGCTGATTGGGGAGGGTTTTTTGGAAGGGACATCCTGCGTGACACTGCAGTGCCACTCCTAAATGGGCCCGGTGTTTGTGTCGGCCACTAGGGTCGCTAATCTTACTCACACAGTCAGCTACCTCATTGCGCCTCTTTTTTTCTTTGCGTCATGTGCTGATTGGGGAGGGTTTTTTGGAAGGGACATCCTGCGTGACACTGCAGTGCCACTCCTAAATGGGCCCGGTGTTTGTGTCGGCCACTAGGGTCGCTTATCTTACTCACACAGTCAGCTACCTCATTGCGCCTCTTTTTTTCTTTGCGTCATGTGCTGATTGGGGAGGGTTTTTTGGAAGGGACATCCTGCGTGACACTGCAGTGCCACTCCTAGATGGGCCAGGTGTTTGTGTCGGCCACTAGTGTCGCTTAGCTTAGTCATCCAGCGACCTTGGTGCAAATTTTAGGACTAAAAATAATATTGTGAGGTGTGAGGTATTCAGAATAGACTGAAAATGAGTGGAAATTATGGTTTTTGAGGTTAATAATAATATGGGATCAAAATGACCCCCAAATTCTATGATTTAAGTTGTTTTTTAGTGTTTTTTTTTAAAAACACCCGAATCCAAAACACACCCGAATCCGACAAAAAAAATTCGGTGAGGTTTTGCCAAAACGCGGTCGAACCCAAAACACGGCCGCGGAACCGAACCCAAAACCAAAACACAAAACCCGAAAAATTTCAGGCGCTCATCTCTAGTAAAAACATAAATAAATAAAAAAAATCAGCTTGCTGGAGCCGGGTGGACGCTGCTGTGAGCGGCGGTAGTGACATCCTCCGGCTACGCTGCCCGCTGCTGTAGTGCTGTGCTCCCCCATGTCCACGCGGCTCTCCCCCTCCAGGGCCAAACGCAGGATTTCTAAGGGGGGGTTTCCATGTGTGTTTTGCTATGTTGTTGCTGTATATAACAGCATTTACTAGCAGCACTGCGATGCGTATGCATCATGGTATGCCGTACTCACAGGAAGTTAATGGATAGTGGGAACACGCGTCCCACGTTATGAATGATGCGATGTGGCAACAACATAGCAGGACACATCTATATACAGTATTTACACAAACGGGATCCCAGGGGTCGATATACCGATGCCGGGATCCCGATGGAGGACACCTTCACAGCGTCAATGTACTGACGCAAAACGGGATGCCAGCGTCAAAATACAGACAGCCTGCATCCCAAACGTCCGCACAGCGGAATGCACTGGGAAGGGGGGGGGGGGGGGGGGATAGGTTCGGGCAGCAGAAGGGGGTTAGACTTACGGTACACTCCCGGGAAGGTTAGGGACTGGAGAGGGAGGGTTAGGCACATACAGGGGGAGGTTAGGGTTAGGCACCTAGTGGGGAGGGTTAGGTTTAGGCAGTGGGAAAGGGAGGGTTAGGGTTAGGCATCACTTGGGATGGTTAGGGTAGGGAAAACATGAGGGTTAGGGGGCTAAATGAGGGGCTGTCGGGATTATAATAGACGGGATGCCGCTGTCGGTATACTGACTGCCGGCATCCCATCCATCAGTATCTCATACTGATCCCAGATAGATAGATATATATATATATATATGTATATATAATGGAAACCAGTCCATAGATAGATAGATAGATAGATAGACAGACAGACAGATAGATAGATAGATAGATAGATAGATAGATATAGAATCCAGATAGAAAGATAAATGTAGAAGCACTAGAGAGAGAAAGAAAGAGACACTGTAGATAGATAGAGACAGAAGAAAACTGAGTGAGAAAGACTGTAGATAGATCACACACAAAGCCAAACTTACTCTTCCTCTGTAGGATCCCAGCTCCTGTGTGTGTGATCTCTGGAGTCCCCTGTGTCAGGTCAGGTCTCTCCCCCACGTTTCCTGCTCCCGCCTCTGAGCTGCATGCCTCACTCGGCAAGTGGCACTGATACTGTAGCTCCTCTCTGTCAGCGTCCGGCCGGCTCATCATAACAGCCGTCCAGGTCAGAGATGCAGACAGAGTGTCTGACGGCCAGCACTGATCAGGGGGGGTTCCTGGGTACTCAGAAACCCCCCCTGCATGCGCTACTGCCCTCTTCCCGTGGCTCTCCCCCGTCTGTGCTCCTGCATCTCACTTCGACTTTTTAAAAGTTGAATTGAGATGGTCGAAAAGTTCGACACAAGCACGCGGATCGGCAGCTATTCCGCCGATCCACGTGCTTTTATCTAATTTGGGGTTATATTGAATAGATCGGAACCCCTTCCGACCTAAAAAAGTAAAAAAAACTGCCGTCTTTTCGACAGACGACAGCTTTCAACTTCAATTGAATATACCCCTTAAAATGCAACGCTTTTTTTTGTCATCCAGCCACTTCCTCAGGCCATACATAATAAATTAAACAAAACTTCTCATTTTAATAGTCTTTATTATCTGCATTGTTCTGTAATATTTGCACTTACTAGATTACATTTTATTATCAGTGTGGTCCCTGGCACTCCAGGGAACTGAATGGTGTGCGGGGGTGGTGGGTAGGTTGGCTCATTTCACATTTACATAATATTATTATCTTACAGTGCCATAATGGGATCGGTATGAGATCCCGCCGCCCAGGATGCTGAACGTCAGAATCCTGACATCGGCGTCTCGAGGGGCGGAATGTCGGCAGGAGGGCAAGCGCAATTAAGCCCCTTGCGGGCTTGGTGATGAACTACGCTCGCCACAGGTTCTATTCTCCCTCTAGAGGTGTTGTGGATACCCATAGAGGGGGAATAACCTACCTCGCCGGTATACTGGTGGCAGTATGGTGGCCCCCTTGGGATCCTGACGTTGGTATTGTGACAGCCGAGATCCTGACTAACAGTATGCTGACTGCATACTGCCATTACATACCTCCCTGCTTTTAATACCTATGATGTGGGATCCAAAAAGGGGCGGGGCCTCAGTTGTGAATGGGCGTGGCCTTGGGTGGGTGGGCATTGCCTTGCGTCACGTCCTCTATTTTCACATCCCTCTTTTTTCTCCCTGAGCAGCTGTGCAGCCTCCAGACTCACTACAATGCACATGCACACGACATCTATATAGAGATCATGCGCTGCTTTGCTGTGCAGAGCAGAGATGACCACACAAATAGAAGGCTAGTTACACCAGCGCATGTATGAAAGACGAAATACTTTCTCCCGGTATTTGTAGTATTTCAATATTGTTTCTCTTTTCAATGGCAGAATAAAACATGGAAAAAAAATAGATATACATAGTATAATACTGTTTTATATACACATTAAATAAACCACACAGCTTTAATCTGTGGAATCTTTCTGTGGTTGGTTAAAAAATACACAATTACTGTGATGTTAGTGTATTAGAATGCTTAATATTTGTAGACACTCCCTTACTAATCTATGTAAGCCTGAATCTTCAGTGATGGTCCTTGGGACCAGGGGGATGCTGGGAAGTGGGTGGTCCAGTGTGCCTGGAGTTGGAGGGAATAAACAGCACAGCAGTGAACTCACATGTCTCTGTGTCCTGATAACTGGATTTACAAACATATGAACAAAACATGGTGTCAGAAGAAGTTTAACTTGGACTGCTAGTGCTCTCAGAGTGTGCAGAAGTCTGTGGCTGGGATACCCTGTGTCTGCAAAACCTGCCGTGTGCTCCTATCTTCAAACAGTGAGTAACCATGGATAAACTAGCTCCTCCAACCGGCATGCTGATGTCTGGTAACTTGTCTGAAAACTGGAAAAGATTTAAGCAAAGGTTTAATTTATATCTTGCTGCATGTGGAGCTGATTCAGAGGCTGACAAAATGAAGGCATCCATTTTCCTCCATGTGATAGGAGAGGAGGTGACGGACATTTATAATAGTTTTCAGTTTGCTGAGGGGCAGAATATGGTGCTATCTTCTATAATGCAAAAGTTTGAAGATTACTTTGTGCCAAGGAAAAATGTGACATATGAAAGATATATGTTTTTCACATGTGATTAGAAGTCTGTAGATGGATTTGATCAGTATGTTACAGAGCTGCAATCACTCAGTAAAACCTGTGAGTTTGGTGATTTAAAAGATTCACTGATTAGAGATCGTATTGTCTGTGGAATACCTGATAATGGACTCAGAGAGAGACTGCTGAGAGAGCAAGACCTAACACTAGACAAGGCAGTGACTATGTGTAGATCTGCAGAAATAACTAGATTTCAAGCCAAAAAGTTACACAAGGAAGCTGATGTGCATGTAGTGCAGAAAAAAGAGCCATGCAAACCTCCATTCTCAAGAATGAAGCAGTCTAAGCCACAGTCTAATAAGGAAATGTGTAGTAGATGTGGAAATGCTCACAATCCTAAAATGTGCCCGGCTTATGGTAAAACCTGCATGAAATGTAGTAGACTTAATCACTTTGCCAAATGCTGTAAAATTAAAAGTAAAACAACCAAAGTGCATGCTGTTAAACAAACAGATGAATTATTTGTGGATTGCATTTAACTTTGCAGTGCAGATAAGAAAGAATGGATTGTCCCTTTAACTGTGAACAAGATTGTCATTCCCTTTAAGCTTGATACTGGTGCGCAGGTGAATTTAATATTATTTCAAGACTATAAGACTTTTAGAGTAAAACCTACAATTCACCCAGCCAAAGTGAAAGTTACAGGGTACACTGGGGAGGAAATTCCTGTGAAAGGTACATGCTTAGTGACACTGAAATATAAGGGACAACAGTTTAAAACATCTCTATTGATTGTGGATAAAAATGTGCAACCGATTCTAGGATTAAGTTCCTGTGAGAAACTAAGCTTGCTAAAGAAAGTTTTTATGGTGACATCACAAGTAGAAGATGACTGCAAATCGATGTTTACAGAATACAGAGACTTGTTTGAAGGTCTAGGTTGTTTGCCTGGAGAGCATAAAATAAATATAGACACGCAAGTTTCTTCAGTGATACACCCCTGTAGAAAAGTGCCATTTGCGCTGAGAGAAAAACTGAAACAAGAGTTAAATCGCATGGAAGCCTTGGGTGTGATACAGAAAGTTGATGAGCCTACTGAATGGGTAAGCTCCTTAGTAATTGTTGAAAAGAAAAATGGACAACTCCGAATATGTCTAGACCCCAGAGATTTAAACAAAGCTATTAAACGAGAACATTTCAAACTACCAACCAGAGATGAAATCATGTCGCAATTTGCGGGAGCAAAATGGTTCAGTAAATTGGACGCGTCTTCAGGATTCTGGTAAATGAAGCTAGATGAGGCCAGCTCAAAGCTTTGTACATTTAATACACCAGAAGGTCGATACAGATTTCTTCGACTACCATATGGAATATTGTCTGCTCCAGAAATATATCACAAAAAGATACACATGACTTTTGAACATATTCCAGGTGTTGAAACAATGATGGATGACATTATTGTCTGGGGATCTACAAAGGAAGAACATGATTCTAGATTGAGACAAGTAATGGAACTTGTCAAGAAAGTGAATCTAAAGCTAAACAAGGACAAATGTGAATTTGGCGTGAATACACTTACCTTTATGGGCGACGTGGTCTCGGATCAAGGTGTAAAACCAGACCCAAGGAAAATATCAGCCATAGTGAACATGGAACGTCCTAACAACAAAGATGACATCAGAAGATTCCTAGGAATGATTACTTACTTACGAAAGTTTATTTCTCAACTCTCTGAATGAACAGCCTCTCTTAGATGGTTGTTGGACAAAGATATTGAGTGGATGTGGTCACATGAACAAGAAGAAAGTTGGCAAAACTTTAAATAGATCATTACAGAGCAACCAGTGCTAAAATTCTTTGATCCTGCGAAAAGAATAAGAATTTCAGCAGATGCTTCGCAATTTGGCCTAGGCTCAGTGCTGTTACAAGAACATGAGGATACATGGCAACCAGTAATCTATGCATCAAGAGCACCGACAAGTGCTGAAACAAGGTATGCTCAGATAGAAAAAGAACTTCTAGCGATCACATATGCATGTGAGCGATTTCATCAGTTTGTGTATGGTCAAACATTTACAGTGGAAACTGACCACCAGCCATTGATAGCTATCATGACTAAATCATTACATGACTGTCCCATGAGAATTCAACGAATGCTTATCAGACTACAGAAATATGATGTACACTTGCTGTACTGTCCCGGCAAATACATGTACATTGCTGATACACTTTCTCATGCTGTCGACAAAAGTGAAGGTTCCAAAAGTCTGATGGATGAAGAGATAGAAACCTATGTTAATTTGATCGTAGCTTCTCTACCAGTATCTCTTGCAAGACAAGAACAGATTAGGAAAGAAACTGAGACAGATGACACAATGAAAGTGTTGAAAGATATCATTCTGATAAGGTTGGCCAGCAGAAAAACATGCGTGCCCGCTGTCTATCCATGATTATTGGATGTACCGCAGTGACCTTACAGTTGTCAATGGTATTATTTACAAAGGCAATAGGTTTGTCATACCTGCACGACTAAGAAAAACTATGCTGTGCAAGATACATGAAGGCCACTTAGGAGAAGAAAAATGTAAGCGAAGAGCGCGTGAAGTTATATATTGGCCAAGAATGAACCAAGACATAGCACAGACTACAGCTACATGTGAATTATCTCTTACGTATAGACCGAAACAACAAGTCGAGCCACTGAGTCCTCACGCAGTGCCAGAGAGACCGTACCAGAAAGTTGGCGCAGATTATTTTGATTGTAATGGGAAAACATACATTGTCGTGACTGATTATTACTCTAACTACCCTGAGGTGAAGACACTACATACAACTACTAGTAAAGCCGTAATCAATTGCATGAAGTCAATCTTTGCAAGGCATGGTGTTCCTATGGAAGTGTTCACTGACAATGGTCCTCAGTTTTCCAGTGCTGAATTTAGACAATTTGCTGATGAGTGTGAATTTGTCCATACTACGTCAAGTCCCCACTATCCACGCTCAAATGGGTTGATAGAAAGTTCAGTAAAAACTGTAAAGAGTCTCATGAAAAAAACTCAAGAAGGTAAAGATGATTTCTACAAAAGTCTTTTAATCTACCGCAGTACACCTTTACAGAATGGACTTTCTCCTGCACAAATGCTGATGGGAAGGAGGATTAGAGCAAATCTCCCGATACATGATGAACTGCTTAATACACATAACTCAGCGTTGGTCAGACTGAGTAAGGAACGTCAACAGGTGAAACAGAAACTGTTCCATGACAGACGAACAAAACGCTTATCTGATCTAAAATCGGGTGACCAAGTCCGTCTCAGAGATCACGAGAAAGGTATTTGGGGGCAGAAAGGTATTGTGCAAGCACAAGTAGCACCAAGATCTTATACTATACGTACAGAGCGTGGAACGGAAGTAAGAAGAAATCAGGTGGATTTAAGATCTCAACCTAACCATAATGAAGACAACATGACTGAAGAATACCCTTCATCTGACATGTATGATGATCCTGATAATGGTGAACAAACCACGATTCTAGAAAGGTCCAACATGGTCGATGAAACACAGACTGCGTATGAAAGACCCAAAAGGGAAATACGCAGACCTGAGAGACTCATTGAAACGTGTCAGATGATGTTCTTAATATGATGTTGTTAATTGTTGCATTGAAGCGTACAGGGCTTATCTTTAAAGAAAAGAGGATGTGATGTTAGTGTATTAGAATGATTAATATTTGTAGACACTCCCTTACTAATCTGTGTAAACCTGAATCTTCAGTGATGGTCCCTGGGACCAGGGGGATGCTGGGAAGTGGGTGGTCCAGTGTGCAGTGTGCCTGGAGTTGGTGATGGAATAAACAGCACAGCAGTGAACTCACATGTCTCTGTGTCCTGATGACTGGATTTACAAACATATGAACAAAACAATTACCATAAAGTTAATAGAACTGGTGTTAAACAGTTCTTAAAAGCATGTAGCAAAACATCCAAATACGATAAGTGGACAGCAAGCATTCGTTTGTATAAGTATCCTCATCAAATCAGCAGAGTGGATAATTACCAGTACAAAGCAAGAACTGGCAACGGACAGTTCTTAAAGCATATAAAAGTGGAAAGTTCCTGGCTGCAGATCCCAGCTTCCCATACACGTCCTTCCAGATCTGCTGATCATCGGATTGGCTTGTCCGGTACCCACGCGTTCCGACCCTCACTGGGGTCTTTTTGAAGGAAAGCCTCTAGGGCCGAATGCTGACCCTTCCTCCTACCAATGTTTAAAACTTCCCTAGTGGGTTCCGATTGGTTCCCGCGCGTTGGTCTCTAATCATGGTAAACTACAGGTCCCATGACTATTTGTGCTAGGACCGTCATTTCCGTTTCCTGATATTCCGTTGTTGCCATAGCAACGCGTTTATTGAACTCTCATTCCATTATTTCTTAATAGGAAAAAAGAAGAAAAAAAGAGAAGAAAAACCTTTTAGTGATGATGTAATCGAGTTCAAATCAAGTACCGGAGGATCCTATAATTACTATAATATACCATCACCTAGGTTCAAGCATACGATAGACAGTACCACAGGAAAAATAGAAAAGGTACTGATTTTTAAAGAGAAATACAACTATAGGAACCATTTAACTTCAAAGTCATTATTTAGACCACTAGGTTTAAGTGTCCCAAAGTCGTAGATTCTCTTCATTTCTGCCCTAGCTGGTTGTGCCCCCAGGTCTCTCTTTCCCCAGTGTCATTTAATCCACTGGATCCCTATGAACTAGAGATGTGCGGCTGGCACTTTTCGTGTTTTGTGTTTTGGTTCTAATTCTACTTTCGTGTTTTGGTTTTGGTTTGGATTTGCCAAAACCACCTTTTCGTGTTTTGGTTTTGGATCTGGATGATTTATGGAAAAAAAACATAAAAACAGCTAAAATCACAGAATTTTGGGGTAATTTTGCTCCTACGGTATTATCAACCTCAATAACAATCACTTCCACTCATTTCCAGTCTATTCTGAACACCTCACACCTCACAATATTGTTTTTAGGACAAAAGGTTGCACCGAGGTTGCTGGATGACTAAGCTAAGCGACACAAGTGGACAACACAAACACCTGGCCCATCTAGGAGTGGCACTGCAGTGTCAGACAGGAGGGCAGATATAAAAAAAAGGCCCCAAATAGCACATCATGCGAAGGAAAAAAAGAGGTGCAATGAGGTAGTTGTATGACTAAGCCAAGCGACACAAACAATTGGTCCATCTAGGCGTGACACTGCAGTGGCAGACAGGAGGACAGATTTAAAAAAAGGCCCCTAACAGCACATGATGCAAAGAAGAAAAAAAGTAGTGTCACGCAGTGGCTGAATGTCGAGAGTGGGCCGCAATTGTTCGGTCCACTGACAGCATCTCTAGCATGCTCCAATCACTTTAAAAAAAATCTGCAATTGGTGGATTTATACAGCAGTACCCCTGGACTCATAAGAGGTGCAATGAGGTAGCTGTATGACTAAGCCAAGCGACACAAACAATTCCCACTGGAATTATATGTCCAAACCACTGGAATTAATACGTCCAAATCACTGGAATTAATTGGCAAGATCACTGGAATCAATAATTACACATCCAAATCACTGGAATTATACGTTCGAATCACCGGAATTAATTGGCAAGATCGCTGTAATTAATAATTATAGGTCCCAATCACTGGAATTAAATGGCAAAATCTCGTTATCGCCTGCCTAGTGAAGTGGAATCTAGATGAGATTTGGTACCGGGGACACAATACCTCCATCAATTGTCTAAATCCCACTGCACTAATGGCGGATACTGGACGCACGTCTAACACCAACATAAGTGTTAAGGCCTCAGTTATGAGGGCTTCCATCGTCATGTGAAGCTGAACCACTAGTCATGAACATAGGCCAGGGCCTCAGCCGTTCCTTGCCACTCCATTCGTAAATGGCATATTGGCAAGTTTACATTTCTACCTCAGACCATTTAAGTTACTTTTTTGGGGTCTTTTTACTGAACTTTGGCTTTTTGGATTTTACATGCCCTCTACTATCACATTGGGGATCGGCCTTGGCAGACGACGTTGATGGCATTTCATCATCTATGTCATGGCTAGTGGCAGCAGCTTCAGCACTAAGAGGAAGTGGTTCTTGATCTTTCCCTATTTTATCCTCCAAATTTTTGTTCTCCATTATTTTTATGGAGTTATATAACACAATATGCGGCACAGGAATGACTGATGGCTGATGCACAGGACACTACCACTGGTCTGATGCAGGACAACACAGCAACACTGTGAGGGACTTGTTGTTGTTGTTATTATTATTATTATTATTATTATTATTATACTGTAGCAGTGGACATATAGCAGCAGCGTATAACACTGTGACTGCCTGGTCACTGGAATGACTGATGGCCAAGACACTACCACTGGTCTGATGCAGCACAACACAGCAACACTGTGAGGGACTTGTTGTTGTTGTTATTATTATTATTATTATACGACAGCAGTGGACATATAGCAGCAGCGTATACCACTGTGACTGCCTGGTCACTGGAATGACTGATGGCCAAGACACTACCACTGGTCTGATGCAGCACAACACAGCAACACTGTGAGGGACTTGTTGTTGTTGTTATTATTATTATTATTATTATACTGTAGCAGTGGACATATAGCAGCAGCGTATAACACTGTGACTGCCTGGTCACTGGAATGACTGATGGCCAAGACACTACCACTGGTCTGATGCAGCACAACACAGCAACACTGTGAGGGACTTGTTGTTGTTGTTATTATTATTATTATTATTATTATTATTATTATTATTATTATACGACAGCAGTGGACATATAGCAGCAGCGTATACCACTGTGACTGCCTGGTCACTGGAATGACTGATGGCCAGGACACTACAACTGGTCTGATACAAGACAACACAGCACCACTGAAAGGGACTTATACAGCTACACTGGATATATGGCAGCAGAGGACACCAACACTGTGACTGGCTGGACTGATGCAGCACAATACACTGACTACACTGGCTGGACTGAGCAGCACAACACTTTCCCGCCCCCATACTCTTGGAGCCTGCTCTGTGGGGCTGGTCTCTTCCAAGTGCTGCTGGGATTTCTAAGTGTGAGTTGGAAACAGCAAAAAGGTGAGTTAGAATACAGAAAAAGGTGAGTTTTATAATACACAATCAGGAACACACATTTACAGTACCATTAAACTTCTGGTGAGGCTGCAAGGGGCTGACCTTGTGAGTGAGTGGGTCTCTTACTTGGAGTAGCAGAGGGGCTGTGATTGTGCGGGTGTGAGGGGCATTTTTTTTTTTTTCTTAGCAGGAGCTGGAAGCCGAGTGAAAAGGAGGAGCAGTGAGCTGGAACAACTGCAACTGCTAAGTGGAGTATAGGTTCCGCAGGAGAGAGTACTACGGCTGCATAAAAGTGAAGGACCAAGAACCGCACAAAGATAGATAAGTATAAGCCAGCTTAATTATTGTATAAGTGAGATTGCTTGTCTTCTATTTTTTATTTTTGCCGCTTTTTCTTTGAGTGTAACAGGGAGTTAGACCTTGCAAACAATATGGGAGGGGCTGTGATTGAGGACCTCACTCAGTGCATGTCGTGCAAGATGTATGCACACCTGGAGCTACCGGCCCAGTGTGAATACATCTGCACGAGGTGTGTGCGAACGGTTGCCCTGGAAGCCCAGGTAACTGATCTAGAGCAAACCGTTACGCGACTGAGGGAGATTCACAATCTCGAGCGTAGTTTAGACAGAACGGTGGAGGAGTTGCGGGAGGGGTCACTGGTAGAAGAGGATGATGATCAGGTAGCCAGTTGGGTCACAGTTAGAAGGAAGAAAAAGAGGGGGAGGCACGACATCTCCGAACTATCAAACCCGAACAAATTTGCCCGATTGGACGAGGAATCGGAGGATGATAGTGAAGAAATGACGGTGCCGGAGGAGACTGCTCCCTCTAGCATCCAGAGGTGCGGTCCCTCTGGCGCGGTTGGGATAAAAGATAGAGAGGTACCTAGTCAAATGGTGGTGGTAGGGGATTCTATCATCAGGAAGGCAGATAGGGCAATCTGCTACCGGGACCGTGATCGCCGTACAGTCTGTTGTCTCCCGGGTGCTCTGGTACGGCACATCGCGGACCGGGTAGATAGATTGTTGGGAGGGGCTGGCAAAGACCCGGCGGTCTTGGTGCACGTTGGCACCAATGACAAAGTTAGCGGAAGGTGGGATGTCCTTAAGAAAGACTATAGGGACTTAGGAAAGAAACTGAAGGCAAGGACATCTAAGGTAATATTCTCGGAATTATTACCCGTGCCACGCGCTAGTCCAGGGAGGCAGAGGGAGATTAGGGAAGTAAATGTGTGGCTTAGGGATTGGTGCAGGAAAGAGGGGTTTGTGTTCCTGGAACACTGGGCGGACTTCTCAGTCAGGCGCCATCTCTTTTGTCGTGACGGATTGCACCTGACTGAGGAGGGGGCAGCGGTGCTGGGGGGAAGGATGGTTAGAAGGTTGGAGGAGATTTTAAACTAGGAGCCTGGGGGGAGGGTTTAGCTAGAAACTACGGGTCATGCAGTGAGAATAGTGGGGATGGCGGTAGTAAACGAAATGGGGGAGAAGTTGGGGGGAGGGTAAGAGCAGGCGGTAAGGTTACTAACATGGGTACTAAAGGGGATTTTACCAAAGCACTAACCAATGACGATTACAGGTCATCCTTGCCACATAAGGTGATAGATGTCCCTAACGCAAGGGAAAATACTTATCTTAGTTGTATGTATGTAAACGCCAGAAGCATTACTGGTAAAAAGGGTGAACTAGAAATACTTGCAGCAAGCAAACAGTATGATATTATAGGCATTACTGAAACTTGGTGGGATGAATCTCATGATTGGACAGTCAATCTAGAGGGCTATACACTGTTTAGGAGAGACAGACTAAATAAAAAGGGTGGAGGGGTGTGTCTGTACGTAAAGCCGTTTTTAAAACCTAATATATGGGAAGATATTCAGGAGGGGACTGTAGACACTGTTGAGACATTATGGGTAGAAATTGCATGCGGGGAAAAAGGAATAAAAAAGTTAGTATTGGGTGTATGCTATAGGCCGCCTGGTATCAACGCATCTGATGATGAATTGTTACTAAAGCAAATTGAAAGAGCAGCAGGAGTAGGAGACATAGTAGTGATGGGAGATTTTAACTATCCAGAGATAAACTGGAAAAACGATTCATGTGATACTGCTAGGGGCAATATGTTTTTAAACACACTAAATGATAACTACTTAGTCCAACTAATTGAGGAACCAACTAGGTACAATGCAATCCTAGACCTGGTATTAACAAACAATCAGGATTTGGTATCGGGTATTATAGTAGGGGAACCCATAGGAAGCAGCAACCACAATATGGTCACATTCAATATCAGTTTCTACAAACAGACCTATACTGGCTCAACTAGGACTTTAAACTTTAGCAAAGCAAATTTTGAAAAGATGAGGGTATTTTTCAGGGATATTGAATGGGAAGTTTTGTTTTTAGGAAAAAATACTACAGAGAAATGGGAGGTACTAAAATTCCTGCTAGCTAAAAATGCACTCAAATATATTCCTATGAGTAGCAAAAAAGGGAATAAAAATCATAAACCAATGTGGCTTAACAAAAAGATTAAGGAACTTATGGGCAAGAAAAGGCGAGCATTTAAAAAATACAAATCTGACGGGGAAGCAGAGTCATTTCAGCACTATAAGGAATGTAACAAAAATTGCAAAAAGGAAATAAGAGCGGCTAAAGTAGAAACTGAAAAACTAGTAGTAAAGGAAAGCAAAGCGAATCCCAAAAAAATATTTAAATACATTAATAGCAAGAGATTAAAAAAGGAGAGTATAGGCCCTTTAAAAGACAAGTTGGGAGTCTTAAGCAAAAATGATAATGACATAGCGGACACACTAAATGAGTTTTTTTCAACAGTATTCACTAGAGAGGACCCAATTCAGGGACTGACACACAATCTCAATAATGAGAATATCACACTGATAGGTACTTATTTAAGCGAGGAAGTAGTCTGTGACCGATTAAAACATTTAAAGATTAATAAATCACCAGGGCCCGATGGTATTCATCCAAGGGTTCTAATGGAGCTTCACTCTGAACTGGCAAAACCGCTATCTTTGATCTTTGAGGATTCAGTTATATCAGGTATGGTTCCCAAAGACTGGCGTATAGCGGAAGTAGTGCCTATATTCAAAAAGGGAAGTAAAGCTGATCCAGGTAATTATAGACCAGTTAGTCTTATATCTATAGTGGGGAAAGTATTGGAAGATATTCTAAGAGATAGTATTCAGAAGTTCCTTGAAACCAATAAGGTCATTAAAAGGAATCAACATGGGTTTATGAAGGACAGATCCTGTCAAACCAACTTACTTGGCTTTTATGAAACAGTAAGCGCAAACCTAGATCAGGGTAAAGACGTGGATGTAATCTTTTTAGACTTTGCCAAAGTGTTCGATACTGTACCACACATGAGACTTATCTACAAGCTACAAGAATCAGGGCTAGGAAGCACAATATGCACTTGGGTCAAAAACTGGTTAGATAATAGGAAGCAGCGCGTTGTGGTTAATGGATCTTTTTCAACTTGGACTGAAGTGCTAAGTGGTGTGCCGCAAGGCTCAGTATTAGGACCGCTATTGTTCAATATTTTCATTAACGACCTAACAGAAGGTCTAGAGAGCATGGTGTCAATTTTTGCAGATGATACCAAATTGTGTAAGGCTATAAATACAGAGGAGGATGCCGAGTCTCTTCAGAACGACTTAGTTAAATTAGAAGCATGGGCAGCCAAATGGAGAATGCGCTTCAACACAGACAAGTGTAAGGTAATGCACTGTGGTAACAAGAACAAAAATTACACCTACCTACTAAATGGGGTAAAATTAGGGGATTCTGTACTGGAAAAGTACTTAGGTGTCCTCATAGATAGCAAGCTAAGCAGTAGTACCCAAAGTAGGACTGCAGCAAAGAAGGCTAATAAGATATTAGCATGCATAAAACGGGGTATTGATGCTAGGGACGAGAGTATTATACTCCCGTTATATAAATCACTAGTGAGGCCACACCTTGAATACTGTGTACAATTCTGGGCACCGTACTACAAAAAGGATATCCTGGAGCTTGAAAAGGTACAGAGGAGGGCGACCAAACTAATTAAGGGCATGGAGACGATGGAATACAAGGAAAGGCTTGAAAGACTAGGCATGTTTACATTGGAAAAGCGGAGACTAAGAGGGGATATGATCAACATCTACAAATATATAAGGGGACAATACACAGAGCTTGCGTGGGACCTGTTTTTGGTTAGATCAACACAGAGGACTCGTGGACACTCGCTCAGGTTAGAGGAGAGGAGATTCCGCACAATACGGCGTAAAGGCTTTTTCACGGTAAGGACAATACGTGTTTGGAATTCCCTGCCCGAGGGAGTTGTAATGGCGGAATCTGTCAACACCTTTAAGAATGGGTTAGATAAATTCCTATTGGATAAGGATATCCAGGGGTATGGTGCATAATCATGCATTATAGTTACTATAAATAGGGATAAAATGCAATGGCTGACAGCAGCATCAGTCAGAAATTTTAGTCAAATCATCATGCATAGGACACCACAAATAGGTTGAACTCGATGGACAATTGTCTTTTTTCAACCTCAGATACTATGTTACTATGTTACTATGTTACATACAGACACTGAGGACGGAGACACGTCCTCTCACTACACTCTCCAAGACTGGAGTGAAAATGGCGGTTACGCACGGCTTCTTATATGGAATCCAAATCCCGCGAGAATCCGACAGCGGGATGATGACATTTTGCTGCATTCAGGTTTCCGAGTCAGGCGGGAAAACCCGAGCAGGGCTCGGAACCGGGTCCAGAGCGTGAAGTTCGGTAAGGTTCAGTTCTCTGAGATCCGAACCCGCTCATCTCTACTATGAACTGTTTGATGGCATTGGTGGAACATCCATAATGACGCTGGAAATGATCTGAAAGGGCATGGTTTTCTACCCCCTTTCTGATATTTCTAATATGTTCCCGGATACGGACCTTTAGGGGCCTGGATGTATTATTCGGTTATGAACTACTGCCGTTGAAAATAAAAACAATATTGAAATACTACAAATACGGGAATAAGTATTTCCTCTTTCATACACGCGCTGGTGTAACTAGCCCTCTATTTGTGTTGGTGACTAGTATTTTGGTGGAGGGTAGGGAAAACCTCTATTTTGAAGTGCAAGTTGTTCCAGCTGCTTGATTGCGCACGGTGTCATGGGTAAACTTATTGTGTTTACAGAGATGACCACAGTCTCCCCAACTTTCCCCCCCCCCACCCCGACCCCACCCATAGGAGACTGCGGCCCGTGGAAAGGGAAGCAGGACAGTGTCCATATAGTGGGACTGTCCCGCTGCAATAGGGACAGTTGGGGGTATGGCCACAGCTGGGTGTGTGCAAGGGGTGACAGAGCCTTGTGGATGGCACTGACACTGAGGCATTGGACCTGTACTGGCTTGTAGGATGCCTAGAACAGTGCCCAGCAGTCTGTAGAGCTGCTGCAGAGTCATCCTGGCACTCCTCTTGTTCCTGGGCATGGCGGATGTGCCTCATCAATATGACATCATATGGTCACATATTCGGAGATGGGACCAGCAAAAGGAGGAAATTCTCTTTGCTAGGGTGCTGTCATCTCTTGAGAAGCCTTCATCCAAGCGGTCTCTCTGCAGTGTTGTAGCTCTTGGTGGGGTCTACACAGGGTTGACTTGGAAAACCATTGAAAAACTCACAGTAAATGACAGGTGATAGCTCACACATACACATACCTCCCAATCTACTCTAGTCACAGTGCCGGGGGGAGCCTGGAGGCAGCCCAGCATCTGGAAGAGTGCTGGGCATGCCCCCCACAGTGATGCAATCGGGGGGTCAACGAAGATCCACCCCCTTTCCCCAAAGCCCCACCCCTTTCCCCAAAGCACCGCCCCCTTTGTGACACAAAGGCTCCTTCGGCACCCTAAGGGTCCTGCATTCCGAATCCACAAAGTTGGGAGGTATGCATACACACAGCAGGTAAAATGGAATAACTATATGGCACATTTATTAAATGACCTAAATAGCCACATCATTTAATGGATAATGAATAAAGAAGGATAATTTGTCATTAAATAAGGTACGTCCATAAACTGACATACACACAATTTGCATAAAGATAAACACATTTGCATGACGCTCATTAATGACGCAGGGCCTGATTCCGATTTGGCCTCTGTTAGCATTGATGCTGCATCTGTTTGGGTCCAAACCAAACAATATTAACAAACCAGCACTGAATAGTTGACTTGATATAATACTATCACAAAATCCTACTTAAATGAAAGCTGTGTCCATGGATGTAGCCAAAATTTATACAGAATATTACAAAACATTCCTTTATGCTGATCGTACGTCTTATGTTTACTTTAGTACTATAAACTGACATTGTGGGTCATTCCGAGTTGATCGCTCGCAACGGATTTTCATAGCGCAGCGATTATGGCAGAACGGGGCTAATCTGTGCATGCGTATGCACCGCAATGCGCACACGCGTCATACGGGTACAAAGTGCTTTGTGGCTTTGCACAGATTCTAGCGACGCTTCCAGTCGCACTGGCGGACGCAAGGAGAATGACAGGAAGTGGGAGTTTCTGGGTGTCAACTGACCATTTTCTGGGAGTGTTTGGAAAAACGCAGGCATGGCAGAAAAAACGCAGGCATGGCTGGGCGTTCGCTGGGCGGGTGTGTGACGTTAAAAGCCGTCCCTCCGTCATTAGAATTAATGCACACGAAGAGTATTTACAGGGCTGGTCTTGTTTTGCACAAATGATTTTGCAGGAGCTCTGCTGCACAAGCGTTCGTACTTCTGCAAAGTAAAAATACACTCCCCAGTGGGCGGCGACAATGCGTTTACACGGCTGCTAAAAACTGCTAGCGAGCGATCAACTCGGAATGACCCCCACATTCTCTTGACACAGATGTAGTGTACTTCTTTACATCAGCGCCATCTAGTGGACATTTTTTCTATTTTTTTTATAAAATGTTATTGCTTTAAGGCGCGAATCTGAGCCTGTAGATCTTCCACATCATTACCATGCTCTCCAAGTACCGCTGCCCTGAGAAGGGATGACTATTCTATAATGAAAATTTAAAGTGCTAACTCACAAAGCTCTAAAGGGACTGTACTGTGGATCTTAGTTATTGACCTCCTTAGTGTACCTGACAAAATCCAGAATTTATCCCAAACTCCTCCACCTCCTCTGATAATATATGTAAACAGTATAATCATTGTTCCATGACCAAAAGCATATGCTGTAATTTGTATGGGTTCAGTATGATTTCCCGATGGATGGTATGCCGGTGTTCAGAATCCCGACAGGGGCATCTCATCCATCAGAATCCCGACAGTCCTGCTCCCTACCATGGCCGGTTCTAGCCCTTGTGGCGCCCGCGCAAAAATAGGGGTGTGGCTTCATAAAGGGGCATGGTCAGTTATGCCCTCTGTAAAGTTGTGCCCCGTTTGTGCCCCCAGTAGAGTTGTGCCCCCGTTTGTACCCCCAGTAGAGTTGTGCCCATGTTTGTGCCCCCAGTAGTATTGCCCCCAGTAGAGTTGTGCCCCCGTTTGTGCCCCCAGTAGAGTTGTGCCGCTTACAAAAAATAAAATAAAAATAAATTCATTAATACTCACCATCCCCGTTCCTGATTCCCGACCGCTGCTGCCCTCCGTCTCCGGCCACGACCCCGCTCCTCGGATCTATGGGAGAGACATCATAGTACAGCATAGACATTAGAGGTCAATTATGACCCCTAGCATCTATGTGCCGCTCCCACAATGCCGTACGGTGTGCGATGACGTCATCACGCACCGCACAGCAGTGACAGCACAGCACAGGGGGGCACCCCCAGTAGCGGATCTTGCCACGGCGGCGGCGCCCTCTGGAAGGCGGCGCCACGGGCAAAAATCCAGTGTGTCCGTAGCAAGATCCGATACTGCTCCCTACCCTAACCCTCCCTTCCCCGCTGCCTAACCCTAACCTACCCTTCTATGCGCCTAAACCTTACGCTCCCTCCCCGCTGCCTAACCCTAACCTACCCTTCTATGTGCCTAAACCTTACGCTCCCTCCCCGATCCCTAACCCTAATCTTCCCGACCCTGCACCCTAACCTCCCTCCTACTGCCTAAACTTTACCTCCCCCTGCGGCAGGATGTCAGCGCACCCCCGCTGGATGGACATTCAGGATTCCTGCTGTTGGTATTGTGATGCCGGTATCCTGATTGAGTTGGTATTTTGACGCCGGGCTTGCACCTTCCTTTGGGATCCCGCCGTCAGTGTATCAACCGCCGGGATCCCGTCTGTTGGATAGCTAACTGCATCCCATCTGTATATATTCACCTTGTTTACTCTATGAGATGCATAGTCAGTCCTTCGGAGCTCCTGTATCTGCATGTGATTTTTAGTATATTCAAGCAAATGTTAATTTCTTGTAGTGGCAATAACAAATTCTAATTACTAGGTCTAAAATCCGATACAGTAATTAGCAAATATGACACTTAATGTTTGCTATAGTTCCACGACAAATTGGGTATTATAAAATATTCATACTTTTATTTATAGTTTAAGTATGATTTGTCGAAACAGATGATAAAGAGAAAAGTCTTTTTCCTGTGATAGTGACAGATAACTAACCTTGTGGTTTCCTTCACCAACCACAACATTAATACAGGTTAATCCTGCAGTTCCCATAATAGAATACAATGTAGTGGTTCCCACCATAGACTTCGATAGTGCTGTCCCACCATTGAAGAATCTGAGGGAAGTTTGATTGGCACTGTCGGGATGCCGCGGTCGGTCATGTGACTGCCGCCATCCTGACCGTTGGCATTTCATACCCAACCATGTGCTGCAGCCCTTTCGGGTGATAAAATAGACACATATGTGGCATAAGGAAAAAGTAAATAAATATAACACATAACTATGGATCCCCAGCTCCCTGTGCTCCTTATAAGATGCAGAGCAACATGCTCCTAAAAGTGGTATTCAGAGATTTCCACACCATCTTGTACTCATCTGACATCACATATTAATAAATATTTCCAGAATGTTCTGGATGATGTCTGCTGATCACTGTTCTATTGTACAGTACTGTAGTTCTCTCAGCTGTCACTATCTATAGTGTCCACACGCATGATATACCTGTACATGCATGATACACCCACACAGATTATCTCTGATCTGAGTCAATGACTCCAATAAGGGTTTATTGCCTGTGACCTTTATCTTGATCAAGATTGCCTGATATACTGTAAATTCTGCCGATGTTACTGAGATAGTGGTTCTGTTAAATTAATGAGAGAAGATATTATATTCACATTCACTGGGCCGGATGTAATGCCTTCCGAGTTGTCCGGAGGTGCGGGTTGACATGTTTTTGCCATGTAAATGATTGCAGCTTTAAAAAAACGTCAGAGTTTGGCCAGCAACCCGCACCTCCGGCCAACTGGGATGGTATTACATCTGGCCCGCTGTCTCTAAATTTAATTGGGAATACATTGGGGATTAACCCCTGGTGTCCCCCAGCACACCGAGCTGTACATGTACCAAAACATGAAAGACTATATATTAGAGATGAGCGGGTTCGGTTCCTCTGAATCCGAACCCGCCCGAACTTCAGGTTTTTTACACGGGTCCGAGCAGGCTCGGATCTTCCCGCCTTGCTCGGCTAACCCGAGCGCGCCCGAACGTCATCATCACGCTGTCGGATTCTCGCGAGACTCGGATTCTATATAAGGAGCCGCGCGTCGCCGCCATTTTCACACGTGCATTGAGAGTCATAGGGAGAGGACGTGGCTGGCGTCCTCTCCGTTTAGAGAAGAGAGAGACACAGTATTTTGGGGAGCATTATTAGGAGGAGTACTACTATACTGTATACTACTATACTACTTGCTGAAGTGATATTTATACTAGATTAGATAATAGATAGTGTGACTGTAAGTGTATTATCTGACTTGTGGGGGAGACACTGACAGTGGGGAGCAGTTAGAGTCTGAGAGCAGGACTCAGGAGTACATATAACGTACAGTGCACACTTTTGCTGCCAGAGTCAATGCCACACTGCCATTGTTGTGACCACACTGACCACCAGTATAATAATATATTTTGTCATTGTCTGCTTAGGCCTCGGAGTACTAGTTGCAAGTTGCAATGTGACCTGTCCTGAAGTGACCACCAGTTTAATAATCAATCGCCACCAGTTTAATATATATATATATATATATATATATAATTGTATATAATATATATATATATATATATAATATTGTATACCACCTACCCGTGTTTTTTTTTTTTTTTCATTCTTCTTTATACATACTACTATAGTAGCTTACTGTAGCAGTCTGCGGTGCTGTGCTGACCTGACAGTGTCCAGCAGGTCCGTCATCAGTCATTACATAATAAATATATATAGTACCTGTCCGGCTGCAGTACTAGTGATATTATATTGATTTCATCTCATTATCAATAATTTATCATCCAGTCTAGACTCTATATTAGCAGCAGACACAGTACGTTAGTCCACGGCTGTAGCTACCTCTGTGTCGGCACTCGGCAGTCCATCCATAATTGTATACCACCTACCCGTGTTTTTTTTTTTTTCTTTCTTCTTTGTACATACTACTATAGAGTATAGTAGCTTACTGTAGCAGTCTGCGGTGCTGCTGAGCTGACAGTGTCCAGCAGGTCCGTCATCAGTCATCATTACCTAATAAATATATTATCTACCTGTCCGGCTGCAGTACTAGTGATATTATATATACATACATATATATATTGATTTCATCTCATTATCAATCATCCAGTCTATATTAGCAGCAGACACAGTACGTTAGTCCACGGCTGTAGCTACCTCTGTGTCGGCACTCGGCAGTCCATCCATAATTGTATACCACCTACCCGTGTTTTTTTTTTTTCTTTCTTCTTTGTACATACTACTATAGTATAGTAGCTTACTGTAGCAGTCTGCGGTGCTGCTGAGCTGACAGTGTCCAGCAGGTCCGTCATCAGTCATCATTACCTAATAAATATATTATCTACCTGTCCGGCTGCAGTACTAGTGATATTATATATACATACATATATATATATTGATTTCATCTCATTATCATCCAGTCTATATTAGCAGCAGACACAGTACAGTAGTCCACGGCTGTAGCTACCTCTGTGTCGGCACTCGGCAGTCCATCCATAATTGTATACCACCTACCCGTGGTTTTTTTTTTTCTTTCTTCTTTGTACATACTACTATAGAGTATAGTAGCTTACTGTAGCAGTCTGCGGTGCTGCTGAGCTGACAGTGTCCAGCAGGTCCGTCATCAGTCATCATTACCTAATAAATATATTATCTACCTGTCCGGCTGCAGTACTAGTGATATTATATATACATACATATATATATTGATTTCATCTCATTATCAATCATCCAGTCTATATTAGCAGCAGACACAGTACGTTAGTCCACGGCTGTAGCTACCTCTGTGTCGGCACTCGGCAGTCCATCCATAATTGTATACCACCTACCCGTGGTTTTTTTTTTCTTTCTTCTTTGTACATACTACTATAGTATAGTAGCTTACTGTAGCAGTCTGCGGTGCTGCTGAGCTGACAGTGTCCAGCAGGTCCGTCATCAGTCATCATTACCTAATAAATATATTATCTACCTGTCCGGCTGCAGTACTAGTGATATTATATATACATACATATATATATATATATATTGATTTCATCTCATTATCATCCAGTCTATATTAGCAGCAGACACAGTACGGTAGTCCACGGCGGTAGCTACCTCTGTGTCGGCACTCGGCAGTCCATCCATAATTGTATACCACCTACCCGTGGTTTTTTTTTTCTTTCTTCTTTGTACATACTACTATAGTATAGTAGCTTACTGTAGCAGTCTGCGGTGCTGCTGAGCTGACAGTGTCCAGCAGGTCCGTCATCAGTCATCATTACCTAATAAATATATTATCTACCTGTCCGGCTGCAGTACTAGTGATATTATATATACATACATATATATATATTGATTTCATCTCATTATCATCCAGTCTATATTAGCAGCAGACACAGTACGGTAGTCCACGGCTGTAGCTACCTCTGTGTCGGCACTCGGCAGTCCATCCATAAGTATACTAGTATCCATCCATCTCCATTGTTTACCTGAGGTGCCTTTTAGTTGTGCCTATTAAAATATGGAGAACAAAAATGTTGAGGTTCCAAAATTAGGGAAAGATCAAGATCCACTTCCACCTCGTGCTGAAGCTGCTGCCACTAGTCATGGCCGAGACGATGAAATGCCAGCAACGTCGTCTGCCAAGGCCGATGCCCAATGTCATAGTACAGAGCATGTCAAATCCAAAACACCAAATATCAGTAAAAAAAGGACTCCAAAACCTAAAATAAAATTGTCGGAGGAGAAGCGTAAACTTGCCAATATGCCATTTACCACACGGAGTGGCAAGGAACGGCTGAGGCCCTGGCCTATGTTCATGGCTAGTGGTTCAGCTTCACATGAGGATGGAAGCACTCAGCCTCTCGCTAGAAAACTGAAAAGACTCAAGCTGGCAAAAGCACCGCAAAGAACTGTGCGTTCTTCGAAATCCCAAATCCACAAGGAGAGTCCAATTGTGTCGGTTGCGATGCCTGACCTTCCCAACACTGGACGTGAAGAGCATGCGCCTTCCACCATTTGCACGCCCCCTGCAAGTGCTGGAAGGAGCACCCGCAGTCCAGTTCCTGATAGTCAGATTGAAGATATCAGTGTTGAAGTACACCAGGATGAGGAGGATATGGGTGTTGCTGGCGCTGGGGAGGAAATAGACCAGGAGGATTCTGATGGTGAGGTGGTTTGTTTAAGTCAGGCACCCGGGGAGACACCTGTTGTCCGTGGGAGGAATAGGGCCATTGACATGCCTGGTCAAAATACCAAAAAAATCAGCTCTTCGGTGTGGAAGTATTTCACCAGAAATGCGGACAACATTTGTCAAGCCGTGTGTTGCCTTTGTCAAGCTGTAATAAGTAGGGGTAAGGACGTTAACCACCTCGGAACATCCTCCCTTATACGTCACCTGCAGCGCATTCATAATAAGTCAGTGACAAGTTCAAAAACTTTGGGTGACAGCGGAAGCAGTCCACTGACCAGTAAATCCCTTCCTCTTGTATCCAAGCTCACGCAAACCACCCCACCAACTCCCTCAGTGTCAATTTCCTCCTTACCCAGGAATGCCAATAGTCCTGCAGGCCATGTCACTGGCAATTCTGACGAGTCCTCTCCTGCCTGGGATTCCTCCGATGCATCCTTGAGTGTAAAGCCTACTGCTGCTGGCGCTGCTGTTGTTGCTGCTGGGAGTCGATCGTCATCCCAGAGGGGAAGTCGTAAGCCCACTTGTACTACTTCCAGTAAGCAATTGACTGTCCAACAGTCCTTTGTGAGGAAGATGAAATATCACAGCAGTCATCCTGCTGCAAAGCGGATAACTGAGGCCTTGACAACTATGTTGGTGTTAGACGTGCGTCCGGTATCCGCCGTTAGTTCACAGGGAACTAGACAATTTATTGAGGCAGTGTGCCCCCGTTACCAAATACCATCTAGGTTCCACTTCTCTAGGCAGGCGATACCGAGAATGTACACGGACGTCAGAAAAAGACTCACCAGTGTCCTAAAAAATGCAGTTGTACCCAATGTCCACTTAACCACGGACATGTGGACAAGTGGAGCAGGGCAGGGTCAGGACTATATGACTGTGACAGCCCACTGGGTAGATGTATGGACTCCCGCCGCAAGAACAGCAGCGGCGGCACCAGTAGCAGCATCTCGCAAACGCCAACTCTTTCCTAGGCAGGCTACGCTTTGTATCACCGCTTTCCAGAATACGCACACAGCTGAAAACCTCTTACGGCAACTGAGGAAGATCATCGCGGAATGGCTTACCCCAATTGGACTCTCCTGTGGATTTGTGGCATCGGACAACGCCAGCAATATTGTGTGTGCATTAAATATGGGCAAATTCCAGCACGTCCCATGTTTTGCACATACCTTGAATTTGGTGGCGCAGAATTTTTTAAAAAACGACAGGGGCGTGCAAGAGATGCTGTCGGTGGCCAGAAGAATTGCGGGACACTTTCGGCGTACAGGCACCAATTACAGAAGACTGGAGCACCACCAAAAACTACTGAACCTGCCCTGCCATCATCTGAAGCAAGAAGTGGTAACGAGGTGGAATTCAACCCTCTATATGCTTCAGAGGTTGGAGGAGCAGCAAAAGGCCATTCAAGCCTATACAATTGAGCACGATATAGGAGGTGGAATGCACCTGTCTCAAGCGCAGTGGAGAATGATTTCAACGTTGTGCAAGGTTCTGATGCCCTTTGAACTTGCCACACGTGAAGTCAGTTCAGACACTGCCAGCCTGAGTCAGGTCATTCCCCTCATCAGGCTTTTGCAGAAGAAGCTGGAGACATTGAAGGAGGAGCTAACACGGAGCGATTCCGCTAGGCATGTGGGACTTGTGGATGGAGCCCTTAATTCGCTTAACAAGGATTCACGGGTGGTCAATCTGTTGAAATCAGAGCACTACATTTTGGCCACCGTGCTCGATCCTAGATTTAAAGCCTACCTTGGATCTCTCTTTCCGGCAGACACAAGTCTGCTGGGGTTGAAAGACCTGCTGGTGAGAAAATTGTCAAGTCAAGCGGAACGCGACCTGTCAACATCTCCTCCTTCACATTCTCCCGCAACTGGGGGTGCGAGGAAAAGGCTCAGAATTCCGAGCCCACCCGCTGGCGGTGATGCAGGGCAGTCTGGAGCGACTGCTGATGCTGACATCTGGTCCGGACTGAAGGACCTGACAACGATTACGGACATGTCGTCTACTGTCACTGCATATGATTCTCTCACCATTGAAAGAATGGTGGAGGATTATATGAGTGACCGCATCCAAGTAGGCACGTCACACAGTCCGTACTTATACTGGCAGGAAAAAGAAGCAATTTGGAGGCCCTTGCACAAACTGGCTTTATTCTACCTAAGTTGCCCTCCCACAAGTGTGTACTCCGAAAGAGTGTTTAGTGCCGCCGCTCACCTTGTCAGCAATCGGCGTACGAGGTTACATCCAGAAAATGTGGAGAAGATGATGTTCATTAAAATGAATTATAATCAATTCCTCCGTGGAGACATTGACCAGCAGCAATTGCCTCCACAAAGTACACAGGGAGCTGAGAGGGTGGATTCCAGTGGGGACGAATTGATAATCTGTGAGGAGGGGGATGTACACGGTGATATATCGGAGGATGATGATGAGGTGGACATCTTGCCTCTGTAGAGCCAGTTTGTGCAAGGAGAGATTAATTGCTTCTTTTTTGGTGGGGGTCCAAACCAACCCGTCATTTCAGTCACAGTCGTGTGGCAGACCCTGTCACTGAAATGATGGGTTGGTTAAAGTGTGCATGTCCTGTTTATACAACATAAGGGTGGGTGGGAGGGCCCAAGGACAATTCCATCTTGCACCTCTTTTTTCTTTAATTTTTCTTTGCGTCATGTGCTGTTTGTGGAATGTTTTTTGGAAGGGCCATCCTGCGTGACACTGCAGTGCCACTCCTAGATGGGCCCGGTGTTTGTGTCGGCCACTAGGGTCGCTTATCTTACTCACACAGCTACCTCATTGCGCCTCTTTTTTTCTTTGCATCATGTGCTGTTTGGGGAGGGTTTTTTGGAAGGGCCATCCTGCGTGACACTGCAGTGCCACTCCTAGATGGGCCCGGTGTTTGTGTCGGCCACTAGGGTCGCTTATCTTACTCACACAGCTACCTCATTGCGCCTCTTTTTTTCTTTGCGTCATGTGCTGTTTGGGGAGTGTTTTTTGGAAGGGCCATCCTGCGTGACACTGCAGTGCCACTCCTAGATGGGCACGGTGTTTGTGTCGGCCACTAGGGTCGCTTATCTTACTCACACAGCTACCTCATTGCGCCTCTTTTTTTCTTTGCGTCATGTGCTGTTTGGGGAGGGTTTTTTGGAAGGGCCATCCTGCGTGACACTGCAGTGCCACTCCTAGATGGGCACGGTGTTTGTGTCGGCCACTAGGGTCGCTTATCTTACTCACACAGCTACCTCATTGCGCCTCTTTTTTTCTTTGCGTCATGTGCTGTTTGGGGAGGGTTTTTTGGAAGGGCCATCCTGCGTGACACTGCAGTGCCACTCCTAGATGGGCCCGGTGTTTGTGTCAGCCACTAGGGTCGCTTATCTTACTCACACAGCTACCTCATTGCGCCTCTTTTTTTCTTTGCGTCATGTGCTGTTTGGGGAGGGTTTTTTGGAAGGGCCATCCTGCGTGACACTGCAGTGCCACTCCTAGATGGGCACGGTGTTTGTGTCGGCCACTAGGGTCGCTTATCTTACTCACACAGCTACCTCATTGCGTCTCTTTTTTTCTTTGCGTCATGTGCTGTTTGGGGAGGGTTTTTTGGAAGGGCCATCCTGCGTGACACTGCAGTGCAACTCCTAGATGGGCCCGGTGTTTGTGTCGGCCACTAGGGTCGCTTATCTTACTCACACAGTCAGCTACCTCATTGCGCCTCTTTTTTTCTTTGCGTCATGTGCTGTTTGGGGAGGGTTTTTTGGAAGGGCCATCCTGCGTGACACTGCAGTGCCACTCCTAGATGGGCACGGTGTTTGTGTCGGCCACTAGGGTCGCTTATCTTACTCACACAGCTACCTCATTGCGCCTCTTTTTTTCTTTGCGTCATGTGTTGTTTGGGGAGTGTTTTTTGGAAGGGCCATCCTGCGTGACACTGCAGTGCCACTCCTAGATGGGCCCGGTGTTTGTGTCGGCCACTAGGGTCGCTTATCTTACTCACACAGCTACCTCATTGCGCCTCTTTTTTTCTTTGCGTCATGTGCTGTTTGGGGAGGGTTTTTTGGAAGGGCCATCCTGCGTGACACTGCAGTGCCACTCCTAGATGGGCCCGGTGTTTGTGTCGGCCACTAGGGTCGCTTATCTTACTCACACAGCTACCTCATTGCGCCTCTCTTTTTCTTTGCGTCATGTGCTGTTTGGGGAGTGTTTTTTGGAAGGGCCATCCTGCGTGACACTGCAGTGCCACTCCTAGATGGGCACGGTGTTTGTGTCGGCCACTAGGGTCGCTTAGCTTAGTCATCCAGCGACCTAGGTGCAAATTTTAGGACTAAAAATAATATTGTGAGGTGTGAGGTATTCAGAATAGACTGAAAATGAGTGGAAATTATGGTTTTTGAGGTTAATAATACTTTGGGATCAAAATGACCCCCAAATTCTATGATTTAAGCTGCTTTTAAGTGTTTTTTAAAAAAAACACCCGAATCCAAAACACACCCGAATCCGACAAAAAAAATTCGGTGAGGTTTTGCCAAAACGCGGTCGAACCCAAAACACGGCCGCGGAACCGAACCCAAAACCAAAACACAAAACCCGAAAAATTTCAAGTGCACATCTCTACTATATATACACTGCTCAAAAAAATAAAGGGAACACTAAAATAACACATCCTAGATCTGAATGAATGAAATATTCTTATTAAATACTTTGTTCTTTACATAGTTGAATGTGCTGACAACAAAATCACACAAAAATTATCAATGGAAATCAAATTTATTAACCCATGGAGGTCTGGATTTGGAGTCACACTCAAAATTAAAGTGGAAAAACACACTACAGGCTGATCCAACTTTGATCTAATGTCCTTAAAACAAGTCAAAATGAGGCTCAGTAGTGTGTGTGGCCTCCACGTGCCTGTATGACCTAGCTACAATGCCTGGGCATGCTCCTGATGAGGTGGCGGATGGTCTCCTGAGGAATCTCCTCCCAGACCTGGACTAAAGCATCTGCCAACTCCTGGACAGTCTGTGGTGCAACGTGGTGTTGGTGGATTAAGCGAGACATGATGTCCCAGATGTGCTCAATTGGATTTAGGTCTGGGGAACGGGCGGGCCAGTCCATAGCATCAATGCCTTCATCTTGCAGGAACTGCTGACACACTCCAGCCACATGAGGTCTAGCATTGTCTTGCATTAGGAGGAACCCAGGGCCAACCGCACCAGCATATGGTCTCACAAGGGGTCTGAGGATCTCATCTTGGTACCTAATGGCAGTCAGGCTACCTCTGGTGAGCACATGGAGGGCTGTGTGGCCCCCCAAAGAAATGCCACCCCACACCATTACTGACCCACTGCCATACCGGTCATGCTGGAGGATGTCGCAGGCAGCAGAACATTCTCCTTGGCATCTCCAAACTCTGTCACGTCTGTCACATGTGCTCAGTGAGAACCTGCTTTCATCTGTGAAGAGCACAGGGCGCTAGTGGCGAATTTGCCAATCTTGGTGTTCTCTGGCAAATGCCAAACGTCCTACATGGTGTTGGGCTGTAAGCACAACCCCCTCCTGTGGACGTCGGACCCTCATACCACCCTCATGGAGTCTGTTTCTGATCATTTGAGTAGACACATGCACATTTGTGGCTTGCTGGAGGTCATTTTGCAGGGCTCTTGCAGTGCTCCTCCTGTTCCTCCTTGCACAAAGGCAGGTAGCGGTCCTGCTGCTGGGTTGTTGCCCTCCTACAGCCTCCTCCATGTCTCCTGATGTACTGGCCTGTCTCCTGGTAGCGCCTCCATGCTCTGGACACTACGCTGACAGACACAGCAAACCTTCTTGCCACAACTCGCATTGATGTGCCATCCTGGATGAGCTGCACTACCTGAGCCACTTGTGTGGGTTGTAGACTCCGTATCTTGCTACCACTAGAGTGAAAGCACCGGCAGCTTTCAAAAGTTACCAAAACATCAGCCATAAAGCATAGGAGCTGAGAAGTGGTCTGTGGTCACCACCTGCAGAACAACTCCTTTATTGGGGGTGTCTTGCTAATTGCCTATAATTTCCACCTGTTGTCTATTCCATTTGCTCAACAGCATGTGAAATTGATTGGCAATCAGTGTTGCTTCCTAAGTGGACAGTTTGATTTCACAGAAGTGTGATTGACTTGGAGTTACATTGTGTTGTTTAAGTGTCCCCTTTATTTTTTTGAGCAGTGTATATATATATAATAGAATAAGAGATCCTTTTTGCGCTCTAAAATTGGACCTATACCTTTGATTGTACTCAATAATTTTATTAAGAGGCAAACTTCTACACAGAGATGGTCCCCTGTCGAACAAGACCAAAAATAGAAATCAAGAAATCTCTGTGGAGCGCACTTAATGACTGAAATAAATATATTTATGTATAATACAATTTAATATGGTTATATTGGTTTCTGACAAAAAGAGGATGACATCACACAAACACCTTTTAAACTTTAAAACATCTATTGCTTTTTATTGCTAAAATAATTACATTTCAATACTGATAAAAAATGATGTACACTTTTACAATGTGTTATTGTTCATTACAGCCAAAAAATTGAATAACAACTTTTCCAAACAATAAAAGATTTTTTCACTCAACGCGTTTCGTCGTATGTCGACTTCTTCAGGAGTGTTTTTTATGAAAAGGTAATTAATTAATTTGAAACAGCTGTATTTTCACAAAATTATAATCCATATTTTACTAAGAATTATTATGTATAATTAACTTCCATAGTTTTGTAGTATTTAATGAATCTTCCTATTTGCGACCATCTGATGGTTAATATTAATCTTCCAAAGGCTTGTAATTAATTTGTCCAAATTTTTATTTAATTTACCTACAATACTTTCATATGTCCAAAAAATATATATGAGGATCCGGCAATGGGATAAATAATATTAAGCTTCTTTTATTTCCCAGCAGCTCTCCTTGTGTGTCCTCATACACAGAGATCCAAAAGTGGGATCTCTGTGTATGAGGACACACAAGGAGAGCTGCTGGGAAATAAAAGAAGCTTAATATTATTTATCCCATTGCCGGATCCTCATATATATTTTTTGGACATATGAAAGTATGTCCCCGCCCTGTGAGTGGTAAGTACAGCTGTGTACCCCGCTTCTGTGGTGGAGAGTGCAGTGTTACATGCACCCCACCCTGTGAGTGGTAAGTGCATAGCTGTGCCCCGCTTCTGGTGCGGTGAGTGCTGTGGTTTTTACTCTGTGTGTATATGAAGGGGTTAATCTATGGTTAGCTCTTATTAACCGTGGCCACTAGCTTTCTCATGCACCCCTGTGTGGACTTTATTATCCTGAACCTGTCTCAGCTGTTTTTTAGCAATCATCTTTGAGCCAGTGCAATAGGTGACTAGTGTGCCTTTAAAAGCCATAAAGTCTGTGGCAGGTACACATTACATCTAGCAGGCAGATGATGCAGCAGTGTGGTAGTCAGGTTTTAAGACTCTGTGATAGTGTAGGACCTGTATGAAGGTGGGGTACCTTGAATCGGTATACAGGCTTCCGTGCATTGGCCAATCCACCAACTAAATCCCCATCATTTATTTATTGAATTGTTGAGGATAAGTGAGTTTACTTTGGTGAGTGCTGGGTTCTCTGTTTGTGTATGTATATATATATATATATATATATATATATATATATAGAAATCCAGAGGTCTTAGTTACATACAGTAACTGTCTTGGTACAGGACAGCTCAGTGTGCTGGGCAGCCTTCCCGGCTCTCTGTGGACCGGATCGGCCCACCAGACCATCGGCCCTTCTGGCATGTGCCAGAAGTGCCAGATGGCCAGTCCGGCCCTGACGGTAGCGCATGTTGGGGGAGGGTCTCGGTTTACCCAAGCCCCACGGCAGACCAATTTTTTCCATGCTCTGGAGCCACCTGCCAAGGTCTGTGATTAAGCTCCTCTACCTCATGGCATTTGGCTCCACCCTCTCTCCAGACACCTGCGTACCACAGGTTGTGCAGCAGAAAGCTCCATGTTACAGTATTTGCACGTAGCTGTGGCTCTGGTCTCCACCTCAGTCCCTCCTCTACTCTCCAAGCGCTAGCTGCTGCTGGTGGTTCAAGAAAGGAATACAACCCGCTATCTGCTCCTGTTCCTGGTGGCACCCCTTGTCGGACAAAGCTGCTCCTTGATGGACAACACAGCACCAGTAACGGAACTAGTGAGTGGCGGGTCCAGGTGCAACAATATACTTTGGGCCCCTCCACACCGAACCCCAGTATAGAGACTCTTTGTGCGCACCATGGGGGAAATGTAATAGGGTGTGAGAATTAGAAAGTGAGAGATTTTGGTAAAATTCTCTTGTTTTTTTAAAGTGGTAATCATTTACATGGCAAAACCAGGTTGATTTTGCCATGTAAATGATTGCCATTTTAAAAAACAGGAGAATTTTACCAAAATCTCTCACTTTCTGATTCTCACACCGTTACATTTCTCCCCAAGTGCCCAAAAAGGGGCGTGACCTTGTGAATGAGGCATGGCCTCACAGCAAACAGGGTATCAGTATTATTAATGTTCAATGCAAATAGTCTTCAATCAAATCAGGTTAATCCTGTCTTGATTGAAGACTATTTTGTAGTGTACATGGATATATGACATACTGTATATACAGTACTCTGCCAAAACTACAGACAGCATTAGTAACTTACATATAATATGTATACATACCATTAGAGACCCCATATACTACACACAGCAATAGTGACCCCCCCCCCATCTACTACAGACAGCATTATTGACCTACATATTCTACACACAGCACCAGTGACCACCATATACTACACAGAGCATAGGTGACCCCCATAAACTACAGACAGCATTAGTGACTTCATAGGTGTGCGCAGGGGGGTGCATGGTGCGCAAAGGCACCCCCTAATGTCTGGCACCCCGATCTCACATGCCTGATGCAGCGATCGCTGAGCAGGCTGATTACTGTCCCCTCTGCGCTGCACCCTGTCAGGACTGCATTACTGACCGCATGCCTGGGTTAATCAAGGGTGCCACTGCCACCGACTTTCAAACTCCCGGCTCCACCTCCATGTACAAAAACAGCGTGATGTGATTACATCATGCTGCTCGCGTGCCCACCCGCCACACCCGCCACATGCCCACCTCTCTCCTTCTATGCTATGCCAACGCCAGCCACTGATGAAGATCAGCATGCAGCCAGCGTTCCTCTTAGGAAGACAAATTCAATACTGGAATGCGGTCGGCAGCAACATTGACACGTCACTTGTTTTTCCAGCAGCAGCAGTACTAGAATGCGACTGTCAGTGTCAGTGAGTGACTGACTTGTAAGTAAGCTGCTGCAGCTTGCAGGGGAAAGAGAGGGGGAGCCAGACCTGGCTGAGGAGGAGCAGTGTAATTGCAGTGAGTGCCGTCAGGGGTGTTTGTTTTGTGCACACCACAACATCTGACAATGTATCTGCTTTATTAGGATTGGTACAAGGGTGGAAATTTTAAATTGCGTCAATATATGGTGCTAGACATGCCCAAAAGGCGGTGCTAGACACACCCCTCTGACTGTGCACCCCCTAATAAAATGTGCTGCGTACACCTATGAGTGACTTACATATACTATACACAGTATTAGTGACTCCCATATACTACACACAGCATTAGTGACCCCCATCTACTACACACAGCCTTAGTGACCCCAATACTACAGAGAGAATCAGTGACCTACATATACTACAGACAGTATCGTGACCCCCATATATTACACACAGCATTAGTGGCCTCCATATACTACACACAGCATTACTGACCCACATATACTACACACAGCATTAGTGACCCACATATACTACATGCAGCATTCAGTATAAGTGGCTTCCATATACTGTACTACAGCCCTCATTCTAATAAAAACAAATATAATATACAACAGTATAGATTTATCTTGGAGCACACTGCCAAGCAAATTATGGTGTGCCAGATACACAGGTTGTCTGTCTGTCAGGTTTGTTGTCTGTCTGTCTGTCAGGTTGGTTGTCTGTCTATTTGGTTGTCAGTCTGTCTGTCTGGTTGGTTGTCAGTCTGTCTGTCTGGTTGGTTGTCTGTCTGTCTGGTTGTCTATCTGTCTGTCTGTTTGGTTGGTTGTCTGTCTGTCTGTCTGTCTGTCTAGTTGTCTGTCTGGTTGGTTGTCTGTCAGGTTGGTTGTCTGTAAGGTTGGTGTTCTGTCTGGTTGGTTGTCTGTCTTTCAGGTTAATTGGTTGTCTATCTGTCTGGTTGGTTGTCTGTATGTATGGTTGTCTGTCTGGTTGGCTGTCTGGTTGTCTATCTGGTTTTCTGTCTGTCTGACTGTCTGGTTGGTTGGCTGTCTGTCTGTTTCTCTGGTTGGTTGGCTGTCTATCTGTCTGTCTGTCTGGTTGGTTGGTTGGTTGTCTGTCTGCCTGGTTGTCTGCCTGTCTGTCTGGTTGGTTGTCTGCCTGTCTGTCTGGTTGGTTGGTTGTCTGGTTGGTTGTCTGTCTGGTTGGTTGGTTGGTTGGTTGTATGACTGGTTTGTTGGTTGGTTGTCTGTCTGTCTGGTTGTCTGCCTGTCTGGTTGGTTGGTTGGTTGTCTGTCTGGTTGGTTGGTTACCTGTCTGTCTGTCTGTCTGGTTGTTTGTCATCTGTCTGTCTGTCTGGTTGGTTGTCTGTCTGCCTGGTTGGTTGTCTGTATGTCTGGTTGTCCGTCTGGTTGGTTGTCTGTCTGGTTGGTTGTCTGTCTGTCTGGTTGGCTATCTGTCTGGTCATCTGTCTATCTGGTTGTCTGTCTGGTTTTTTGTCTGTCTGTCTGACTGGTTGGTTGTCTGTCTGTCTGGTTGGTTGGTTGTCTGTTTGTCTGGTTGGTTGTCTGTCTGTCTGGTTGGTTGTCTGTCTGTCTGGGTGCCTGTGTATCTGGTTGTCTGTCTGTCTTTCTGTCTGGTTGGTTGTCTGGTTGTCTGTCTTTCTGGTTGGTTGGTTGGTTGGTTGTCTGTCTGTCTGGTTGTCTGACTGGTTGGTTGTCTGTTGTCAAAGTCAAAAAATATTGTAATGCATACATCATGTACTAACCACACACACATGCCCGCTGCGCGTGCACTTGTTCCGCCGTGCGTGCACATATCCGCAATTTGCGTATGATCGCTCCATCGATCCTGCGCGTGGTATGGGTATTTACAGCGGAGTTTGTGAGCGCATAGAGGGTTATCAGAACATTACATATTTAACCCAAATAGTGCACTTTGTACACATAGCTCCCCTGCACCACATCAGCAAGTATCAACAGTTTAAATGATTCCAGGACTAAGGGATTCACCTTTGCATGATAGGAAGGGACAGACAAAGGTTATAGGGTGATGTCTAGTATCCAGCTGTAGGGTATTTTAAGGGTAACATTCCGGTGTTGGTTAGAGAAAGATTGCATGTTCCTGCGTATAGTTATGTGCAGAAGTAGAATATAGATATAAACTGTATTTACTGTATATTATGTATGCGGCGGGAATCCAGAGGAGACCACCCACAAGAGCAGTTGAGAAAGACATCGCCCACCTTTTCAAATCAACCTATCACCTCTCCTGTAATGTAAAGATGCATCTCTGTGTCCAATAGACAAAGGGATTACAGTGACCATTGTATTGTATATGGAAGTAGTGTACAAAAAGCCTGTTGCTGCCTGGCTGGTCAGAAGACTCTGAACACTATCTACCTGATGAGCGGAGGACTGGTCCAGGTTGCGCAAGCGAACATTCTCACGTATGTACATTGACTGTAGCCATTATTCTGTTGTAGATTTATCTTGTTAGCCTTGTAGTGTATAACTTGTACTGTTATCCCCTTTCAATTAATCCACTGTGGTATTAGAACCCAGCGGTTAACTACAAATTGGTGTATTGTCCTCATTTCCCTGCTAGGGTTTAAAGTGTATCTAACTGTATAAGGTTTAAGAGTGTAAGGTACAGCAAGTACTTTATACCATCAGCGCTGCGTAAGGTTTAAGGTGTAACATCATTACAGTGCTTTGCGGCACATGGTTTAGAGTGTAAGAATAAGATTGCATTGCATTACGAATAAGGTTTAAAATTTATCAAGAGGGTGCGCGCGCTGTGCGTACTCTGTACACCCAGTGCGGCGTGTGTACGCTAAGTACGTACACGGTACAGGACTCTGTACGCAAATAGCGTACGAAGTGCGTAGCGTGTGTATTAAGTCTAGCGGCCGCAGTGGCTCCATGGTAATGGTGTGATTTAAGGTATAGCTTTATGGTGTAAGATAATATCGACATTATCAATTGGGGGCATCGTCCGGTTTTTCCTCATACCCACAGCATAGCAGATTACAGCAGACTTTATCTATCAGCAAAGGGTGGACAGGTATCCACGTAAGCCTGCTCCTGGTTGGTGGATACACTGGTAAACCCTATCTCAATTGCTGATAAAATAAGCGTCTGCTCTGCATGGTTTGTAGGGATGCTGGTGGGATCCGTAAGGTAAATACGCAAAGCTATTGTAAAAGTCTGTGAATTTCTGTTTGGCGCCAAATGCGCACACAACACACGCATACACCTTTATTTTGTACTTTGTATACCTGCTCGCATTGTTGCCATAAGTAGTGATTATTAGATTCATTTTGACCTGTGCTGAGAAATTTGTTGCTATTTAGTTAAAACAAAGGCCCTCATTCCGAGTTGTTCACTCGCAAGCCACTTTTAGCAGATTTACTCACGCTAAGCCGCCACCTACTGGGAGTGAATCTTAGCTTCTTAAAATTGCGAACGACGTATTCGCAATATTGCGAATACACCTCTCTTAGCAGTTTCTGAGTAGCTCCAGACTTACTCGGCATCTGCGATCAGTTCAGTGCTTGTCGTTCCTGGTTTGACGTCAAAAACACACCCAGCGTTCGCCCAGACACTCCTCCGTTTCTCCAGCCACTCCCGCGTTTTTCCCAGAAACGGTAGCGTTTTTCCGCACACACCCATAAAACGGCCAGTTTCCGCCCAGTAACACCCACTTCCTGTCAATCACACTACGATCACCAGAACGATGAAAAAGCCGTGAGTAAAATTCCTAACTACATAGCAAATTTACTTGGCGCAGTCGCACTGCGGACATTGCGCATGCGCACTAAGCGGAAAATCGCTGCGATGCGAAAAAAATTACCGAGCGAACAACTCGGAATGACCACCAAAGACTAGATATTAGGGAAGTTAAACGTAAAACACAAATACAGTCTGGCCTAGTTAAACAGGTTTATACAGAAAGATACTGTGTTGTGTTAAGTAAACGATTATAGGTAATATCGCTTACATTTATAGAAGTGTGGGATTTGTACTACTGCGGACGTACGGTCTTTGTACACGTGTCTCGGACAAAGTACGGGACTGCGTACGCAACGTAAAGACGTACGCACGGTCGCGTGTTTATGCAACGTGCGTAAGGGTACGGCCGCTAAAGTGCAAATTACAAAATAGCATTGTTTAGTTTAGGCGCGAAAACGGTAGCCACGCGACAATAGCACAAATTGCTCAGTGTCCAAGATTTAGTTTAAGTAAAACCTTTTCTACTGTATTACCTCTGGTACTAGGGCTGTTTATCTGAATGAAAGTTAATTTTCTGTACAGAAAAACCAAAGTGTATTTGAGTGAACGAATGTGAGTGTGCAAACATAATAAAGGTTTTGTGGACCCAGGGAATTCGGGATCCCGTAGGAGACCACACCAGGTGAGTGGAGACTTGGTGGCGTGAGAGTGGCTTGCTCACGTTAACATAGATTAAAGTACAAAGGAGCAAGGTAGTAAATATCGCAGACCAAAGGTCAGCGAAGGTTTAGAGTACCACAGACCAAAGGTCAGCGAGGTTTTTGTTTAGGTACCGTAGGCCAGGGGGTTAGCGAAGAACCCATATAGGCCCGTTTTGATACGCTCCGGCTGAGGTTTCGCAGCCTGAAAAATCGATTCCATTGGTCGTACGGCGGATAAGTAACAGTTACCTATACGCTGTGCGATTGGACCGCGCGTTCGTGAGTACAATACTTAGCGCAAGGTGATACCCTTTTTACGAGCTTTGCGTAAAATCGTGGGATCATTAGCGCTGGGTATAGCATACGCAAGTGTGATTTGTGTAAAAAAAATAATTATTTTAAGGGAGTTACGCTGTTCACTCGGGAAATCTCCAACAACCAATATTTACTGGAAAGGGTAAGTCACTCCCATATACTTCCAGTAAATAGAAGCTACACAGGGGCCCTAGGTTGGGTACTAACTTCGCTGACGACAGTATTTGGTAGTATTGGCCAACGTGGGCGGTGAGTGGGTGAGAGCACTCGTTGAACTTTCACTGTTGCCTTATATTGAGTATTTTGTTTTTTTGTGGGAATTAGCTGAGAAGGCAATACCTGCAAAATATGGGGGCCAGTTGCTCAAGTAAGGGACGTTCAACCAGGGTTCAGGTTGATATTCCGCGGCCCAGGGGGTCAGCGAGGTGCATAATGTGTGAGAAGCATGGATCACACACTGAAGTTTTATGCAATGAATGGGAACGTATGACTGCGGAAGATAGGGAACCATTCCCTAAGGTAGGCAGTTTTGAACCAGAGGTATTGCAGATTTTAAGGGTTAGGATATGTCTGATAAAATCCCAAAAGAAAAGGGTCAGACACACAAACTGTTTAAATTTATGGCAGCAAGAGGGCGATATGCAGAGGGAACTAGCTCACGCAGCCGGTTCCAAACCTAGCAGGAAACTGATGGCAACCGCACCACCACCACCGTATATTATAGGGGAGAAAGTGGCTACAGACAATGGCATACTGGTATATGATAAGAGTAAAGTTGATAAATGTACTAATGCTAACCCGTGCAAGTTGTATCCCATTTTTAACTTCCCTCAGGACTGCGAGCAAGAAGATGAGCCCAGCACGATATCGGCACTCTCTCTAGCAGCCACCATACAAGATACACAGGTGGGCGTGGCCCAACCAGTTAGAGCAGTAGCAAAGGCCCCTAGCGAAGGGATAGGTGAGGTCGTGTACACAGGTAAGTATGGTACCGTACATTATGCAGAGACAATAGCACCTCAGATTGTAGAGTCAACTCAAAATGATGTAATTGAACTAAATCCTGTCAGGGTGATCGCAGTCCCCAATGGGAGGACTGACGCTCAGGGAGTCACTCCCATCAGGAACATTGCTATGCATTGTCCTTGGTCCCGGACAGAATTGAGGACAATTATGTCTGAATTTCCCGATCCCAGAAAGGATCTAGCCGCATGCCAGAGGTTTATTAAAGAATTAGGTAATGCCACCGGACCCACAAACAAAGATTGGCGAACAGTGCTACGGGCATGTTTACCCTCCAATATTGACCCCGTGAAATTCATTACTGATTGTAAATTAGACGCAGAAGTACCTCTCACTGATGAGTACACTCAGGAGAATGTACGACAGATCAATATGCAATTAGGAGTATATTTCCCTACTGTTGTCAAATGGAATAAAATCTTTTCCATAAGACAAAAAGAAGGTGAAACGGCGTCTGAATATTTCCATCGAGCACTGCAGGAAATGGCTAGATACACTGGGGTCGAGGACATTAAGGAAAATGTACATCACAGGGAGGTAGCTGTGTCAGTATTAATGGACGGGTTAAAAGACACACTAAGAACCAGGGTACAAACCTCTCTACCTAACTGGAGAGGTATCTCGGTGGCTGCATTAAGAGAGTCCGCTATCGAGCACGATCGGAACATCATTAAGCACAGGAAGTCACAGGGGGATAAGCTGATGACAGTAAGTATAAGTGCCCTTACAACCAAACCACATCAGCCAAAACCCCAGACCCCTGATGGTAAGTCGCATGTAGTAGTATGTTATAACTGTAAGAAGGAAGGACACTATGCACGGAATTGTAGGTATAATGACACACATAAGGTATATCGACCCCCTATACCAGGATATGAACCACATTATGATACACGTAATTGGGACCAGGGATCACATAGGAGGAGTTATGAGCCGCATGTAGGGGAAACAAGGAGGTACCCACCTAGGAGGGACTGGCAGACCTCTGAAAATTCTCAGCTACTCCCCCCACATATTGTAGCTGCCAGCGCGCTGCGGGAGGGTCACAATATACAATAGGGGTTAGGCAACACCTGTAGTCTGCAGCAAGTGAAGTTGATTGCTAGCCTTGGTAGTGAACCTGAGGTCACAGTTGATGTAGCTGGTAGATCATTACCTTTTCTTGTAGATACAGGGGCGGCCAGGTCAGTGTTAAATTCAACGGTAGGTATGAAAACCACGGGTAAGACAATTTCAGCAATGGGAGTAACAGTAATAGTGCAACACTACCCTTTAAGTAGACCAGCGGAGATTACGATAGGGCCTTTGCAGACCAAGCATTCCTTTTTGCTGGCTGTATCAGCTCCGACTAATCTACTTGGGAGAGATTTATTGTGTAAAATGAGGTGTGTCATATATTGTACTCCTGAGGGTGTCTTCTTGGATATACCCGAGAATCACGTTCAGGAAGTGCAGGATATGTTAGACACCCCACAAAGGTTAATGTCACACTCTGCTGTTAGAGACAGGTGTCCATCCAAGGTAGAGGAAATGATCTCCCAGATACCGGAATCTCTCTGGACCAAAGATGGACAAGACACTGGATTGATGGCAAATGTAGCTCCTGTAGTAGTGCAAATAAAAGATGGTAGGATAACTCCAAAAATCCCACAGTATCCTCTGAAGACAGAGGTGGAATTAGGAGTGTACCCAGTCATAGAGCGCTTGCTACAACAGGGCATCCTAGTTAGGACGTCCAGCACTGCCAATAGTCCCATCTTCCCTGTGAAAAAGAGTGGGGGGAGGGGTTACAGGCTAGTGCAGGATCTAAGGGGGATAAACAAGATAGTTGAGAGCCAATTCCCCGTAGTGCCAAATCCAGCTGTCATTCTCATGCAAATTTCCCCTACTGCAAAATTTTTCACTGTAATTGACCTCTGTTCTGCTTTCTTTTCGGTCCCTCTGCACCCTGACAGCCAATACTTGTTTGCATTCACATACAGGGGAGCACAGTACACATGGACTCGCCTACCCCAAGGTTTCATTGACAGCCCAAGTATTTTCTCCCAGGCTTTGCATGACTGTTTACAATCCTTTCAACCTGAGAGCGGGTCAGTATTAATACAGTATGTAGATGACTTACTGCTGTGTTCTGATTCACTCGAATCGTCCTTGAAAGACACAAAACAGCATCTGTTTCACCTTTCTAATACGGGACACAAGGTTTCAAAGGACAAGTTGCAGTTGTGCCAGACCAAGGTAAAATATTTGGGACATTGCTTGACACAAGGACTTAGACACCTTACCGCTGATAGAATACAGGCGATTCGCGACATGACTCTGCCACAAACCCAGCAGCAGATCAGCACTTTCCTTGGAATGTGTGGGTACTGCCGAAACTGGATCCCAGGGTTCTCCATACTGGCTTTACCTTTGCAGGAAATGGTCTCCTCAAACAAACCAGATCGGATCTCTCACACAGATGAGTCCGAACTGGCATTTGAGAGACTTAAACAATGCCTATCACAGGCACCTGCATTAGGCATGCCAGATTATGGGAAACCTTTTGAGTTGTACGGTACGGAAAGTGCTGGGTGCGCGGCAGGTGTCCTAACCCAGAGACATGGTGATGCCAGCAGGCCGGTAGCTTACTACAGTGCACAGTTGGACACCGTAGCGCGATCTCTCCCCACATGCTTGAGAAGTGTTGCAGCGATAGCTTTGCTAGTGAGTAAAAGCGAAGACGTAGTGTTAGGACACAACCTGACCATCCATACACCTCATGCAGTGTCAGCCTTACTGAACTCTGCCCAAACCAGGCATGTCTCATCTGCACGGTTTACAAGGTGGGAATTAGCACTAATGGCCCCTGTAAACATCACCATAAAGAGATGCAGCGCACTAAATCCTGCAACTTATTTGCTAGGTGTGCCTGGACAGGCACAAAGGGTGGAGGATGAGAATGATGGTGAAGGAGGATTTAGTAAAGACACTGACACACATGATTGTATGGAATATCTGAACCAAACTTTCACTGCAAGACCCGACATTAGTGACAACCCACTGGAAGGCGTAGATTTTACTTTTTACACTGACGGTAGTTGCCACAGACAGACGGACTCGGGAGACTTGTGTACTGGATACGCAGTCGTAGATGACAGAGGTATCATAGAAGCTGAGCCCCTGGGCCCACCGCACTCAGCACAAGTTGCTGAGCTGGTCGCCCTAACCAGAGCGTGTGAATTGGCCAAGGGTAAGTCAGCCAATATATATACAGATTCTAGGTATGCCTTTGGAGTAGTGCATGATTTCGGGGCCCTATGGCACCTCAGAAATTTAATGACAGCAGCTGGCACACCTGTAGCGCATGCATCCCACATAAAAAGGCTTCTAACAGCGATACAAGAACCAGACAGAGTGGCTGTTATCAAGTGCAAAGCCCACAATTACAGTCAAGACCCAGTGTCACTTGGTAACAGCCGGGCAGACGAAGCTGCTAAATCAGCAGCCAGCACCCCCATACAAACAGATATCACATCACTGATGATATTCAACACCGTCAACACACAAAAATTAAGTGAAATGCAAAATTTGTGTTCTCCACAGGAAAAGGCAGTCTGGAGGTCAAAGGGGTATGGCCAAAAGTCATCAGGACTCTGGACAGATGGACAGGGTAAGCCAGTAGCCCCCAGAGCATATCTTCCAAGCTTAGCTGAGGCGGCACACGGTCTGACTCATCTGGGTAAAGAGGGTATGTGTAAGCTGGTGAGAGCCTACTGGTGCGCGCCAGGATTCTCTTCTCATGCGGGTAAGAGAGCAATGACATGTCTTATTTGCTTGTGGAAGAATATTGGAAAGTCAATACCAACAGAACCATCCCATATCCCGCCGACAGACGGCCCTTTCCAGGTAATACAGATTGATTTCATACAGTTACCACCCTGCAGAAATTTAAAATATGTGTTAGTCTGTATTGATGTGTTTTCCAATTGGGTAGAAGCGTTCCCTGCTGCCACAAATACTGCTACGTTCACTGCAAAGAAAATTGTGCAGGAATTCGTGTGCAGATATGGTATCCCTAGAATAATTGAAAGCGATAGGGGTACCCATTTTGCAGGTGAAGTCTTTCAGGTAATGTGCAAACTGATGGGAATTAATAGCAAGCTGCATACTCCGTACCGCCCACAGGCGAGTGCGAAGGTGGAAAGAGTAAACAGCACTATTAAGAACAAGCTGAGCAAAGTGATGGCTGAAACTGGATTGTTGTGGCCAGAAGCTTTGCCACTTGTATTGTACAGCATCAGAACCACTCCCAGGTCCCCATTTAACCTATCACCCTTTGAGATTCTTTTTGGTCGACAACCCCTTGTAATGATTGATCCCCAGGCTGATTTGAAATGCAATAACGAAATGACTGTAAAATATTTGTTTAAGATGAGCCAGCAGCTGAGGAATCAAAACAGAAATTTAAAGCTGGTGATTCCTGACCTACCAAACAGTAATTGTCATGACATTGAACCTGGGGATTATGTAATGATTTGAAATTTTCTATGCTCAGGTTGCCTCATTGACAGGTGGGAAGGACCGTACCAAGTCTTACTAACCAGCACGACAGCATTAAAGGTTGCCGAAAGAGAGACTTGGGTCCACTCGTCCCACTGTAAGAAGGTCGCTGACCCAGAGAAAACCCGTGACAAAGAGCAGAGTGTAGAGAACATTGTATCACTGGAGTGTCTGTTCCGGGAAGGCTGAGAGGCAGGACTGTTGTCACGGCACCTGAGCGCGGAGAACAACAAGACCAGAGGCGGTTGTCGCACCAGTTTTCTTTTTCCTTTTTTATATTTTCTCCATCTCCCATTACCCTCCTTTCCTCCTCCTTCTTGTTCCCTTTCTCTTCCCTTAACAAGATGGACTTACCCCAAGAGACTGCGTTCCGGGTTTTCCTGTTAACCCTGTTGTTGACCAGAACAGTCTGTTTCGGTGAGAGTACCAGGGAGGTCGAGAAAGGATCTGGAATGGGTTCTGATGGCGAGGATGGATTTGTAGAATTCCACGAGCAACACATCAATCGAGCAAAGGCGAGTATCAGAAAATGATCTGGTAGTCAGGAAACTAGGAGGCACTGTGAGGGGTTATTGGCTGAGGAAAATTGCATTTGTAGGAATTGTGAAAACATAGTTGAAGACGGGTGCATCCAGAGATTTCAGTCCAGCCTTAATATCAACATGGACCGTCATCCATTGAGTGATTACCACTCACTAGTGGGTAAGGTCATAAACCAGACAGAATGCTGGGTGTGTTCACAAGTACCTCAAGGTCAGAGCAAGTCAGGATTAGTACCGTACCCTTTAGCAATAGATGAGGTACACGAATTACGGGGTGGGAGACCGGTGGACAAAAAATTTAATATTTCTAGGCCCCCTAGTTTGAAGCTCCACCAGTATCATGTAGATAGATCCTTAGTGTGTTTCAACATTTCCAATTCCCGAAAGGCGGGAAATTGGGAGGTGACATGGAATAACCAAACCATGGCATTTTCGCACAGAGCTGATAGGATACCCGTAGACTCTGAACTTATACGCCAAATAGCCAACAGTGGAAGTTATTTTCGGTATAGGTATACTCAAGGAAGTAAGACCATGCGGGTTGGAGAAGTATCACCAGGGTACTGTGCGCTTATCATACAGCCTGATACGTGTACTGAACAGATGAGAGAGTTAGGGATAGGTTTTTTCACTTGGAAAGTTTGCAATATGGTAATGTCATATTCTGTCCCATATGTTCTCCCCGATGATGCTTACTTCATATGTGGGAGGAAGGCGTATAAGTGGCTTGCCCCAAACTCAGAGGGATTGTGTTACATTGGAAGAGTGTTGCCAGAGGTCATGACCATAACCCATGATAAGATGAAAGACGTTCACCGCAGTGCTGAAGCTCCTTATACTCATACTCATTATGAACACATCATTAAGAGACACCTCATAGATAGGACAGAGCACGTAGCCTCTGATTTGATCCACGAATCCACCGGGATTCAATTCCTTCTCGCATTAGACATCACCCGTACTGCCAGAGGAATTATAAATTATAGGTACATCCATGCACTAGCGAACCTGATAGATAATATCACTGAGATGTATGACGACACCTTCAGGTATACAGGTAGGGAGTTGCAAGCTTACAAAACGGAACTGATCCAGTACAGGATGGTCCTCAATTATATCACAGCCGTGACGGGTGGGTACTGTGTCACTTTGGCAACTCAATATGGTGTGAAGTGCTGCACGTATACTACAAACAGCACTGATGACCCAACCGAGATAATCGATCAAAAGATGGACGATATCTTGCAGTTGAAGTGGGAGTTCCGAAGGAGACACAACCTTACCCTGACTGCTGTGAGTAATGAACTGACCGGCTGGGTCTCATGGTTGAACCCACGCAATTGGTTCTCAGGTTTAGGAGAATGGGCTCAAAATGTTATTATGAGTGTAGGAAAGTTTCTCCTTTGTATCCTGGGAGTCGTCATAATTATTGGATTGATATTTAGGTGTGTTCGAATTTTAGCGCGGCACAAAATTGATGAGTCTAAGGAGCGGGGGCATTGTTATAGCAACAGATTTAATTTACGACCCATCCATAGAAACAATGTTGTGATAAGGATGCAAATGAATTCCACGACCCGTTTTTCCTTTGTTTCCCCCTCAGCAAAAATACACCCATCCGGAAAAAGACTTCGATCAACACCCAAGAAAGATTACGCAAATGTTATGTGAATGTAATTTTGATATGTGTCTTATCTTCATTTCTACAACCTCCAATTAGTGACACACATAGTCGACAGGTGATATCCACATATATTAGCACTCACATATGTTCCCCCTCCATGTATCATCAACTAAATGTGTACCCCATTTGTTGGAACAAGAAGCCGAAAAGAGCTCGGTAGTGTTTGTTGGCCCACTTACAGACCCTTAATACGGGATGAGAAGGATTTAATGTATACTTCGCAATACCTCGAAGCTTATCTAGAACATATACGGCACGATGATACATGCCCCTCAGACATGGATTCATACATACATGCTTTTAATATCTCACTAGGTCATACATTTCCCACCTACACCTCTCCTCCTACCACCCAATCATCTGTAGATACTGTATTGTATATTTTTCTGTTTAATGTTTAGATAGTGGCAGTTATTGTTGACTGCCAAAGGGTGGACTGTCAAAGTCGAAAAATATTGTAATGCATACATCATGTACTAACCACACACACATGCCCACTGTGCGTGCACTTGTTCCGCCGTGCGTGCACATATCCGTAATTTGCGTATGATCGCTCCAGCGATCCTGCGCGTGGTATGGGTATTTACGGCGGAGTTTGTGAGCCAATAGAGGGTTATTAGAACATTACATATTTAACCCAAATAGTGCACTTTGTATGCATAGCTCCCCTGCACCACATCAGCAAGTATCAACAGTTTAAATGATTCCAGGACTAAGGGATTCACCTTTGCATGATAGAAAGGGACAGACAAAGGTTATAGGGGGATGTCTAGTATCCAGCTGTAGGGTATTTTAAGGGTAACATTCCGGTGTTGGTTAGAGAAAGATCGCATGTTCCTGCGTATAGTTATGTGCAGAAGTAGAATATAGATATAAACTGTATTTACTGTATATTATGTATGCGGCGGGAATCCAGAGGAGACCACCCACAAGAGCAGTTGAGAAAGACATCGCCCACCTTTTCAAATCAACCTATCACCTCTCCTGTAATGTAAAGATGCATCTCTGTGTCCAATAGACAAAGGGATTACAGTGACCATCGTATTGTATATGGAAGTAGTGTATAAAAAGTCTGTTGCTGCCTGGCTGGTCAGAAGACTCTGAACGCTATCTACCTGATGAGCGGAGGACTGGTCCAGGTTGCGCAAGCGAACATTCTCACGTATGTACATTGACTGTAGCCATTATTCTGTTGTAGATTTATCTTGCTAGCCTTGTAGTGTATAACTTGTACTGTTATCCACTTTCAATTAATCCACTGTGGTGTTAGAACCCAGCGGTTAACTACAAATCAGTGTTGTGTCCTCATTTCCCTGCTAGGGTTTAAAGTGTATCTAACTGTATAAGGTTTAAGAGTGTATTGTTAAGGTGTGTACGCACAGCAAGTACTTTATACCGTCAGCGCTGCGTAAGGTTTAAGGTGTAACATCATTACAGTGCTTTGCGGCACATGGTTTAGAGTGTAAGAATAACATTGCATTGCATTACGAATAAGGTTTAAAGTTTATCAAGAGGGTGCGCGCGCTGTGCGTACTCTGTACACCCAGCGCGGCGTGTGTACGCTAAGTACGTACACAGTACGGGACTCTGTACGCAAATAGTGTACGAAGTGCGTAGCGTGTGTATTAAGTCTAGCGGCCGCAGTGGCTCCATGGTAAAGGTGTAATTTAAGGTATAGCTTTATGGTGTAACATAATATCGACATTATCACTGTCTGTCTGGTTGTCTATCTGTCTGTCTGTCTGTCTGTCTGGTTGGTTGTCTGTCTGTCTAGTTGTCTGTCTGGATGGTTGTCTGTCAGGTTGGTTGTCTGTCTGGTTGGTTGGTTGGTTGTCTGTCTGTCAGGTTGGTTGGTTGTCTGTCAGTATGTTTGTCTGTCTGGTTGGCTGTCTGGTTATCTGTCTATCTGGTTGTCTCTCTGGTTTCTGTCTGTCTGTCTGTCTGGTTGGTTGTCTGTCTTTCCGTCTTTCTGTCTGGTTGGTTGTCTGTCTCTCTGTCTGTTGGTTGTCTGTCTGGTTGTCTGTCTGTCTGGTTGTCTGTCTGTCTGGTTGTCTGTCTGGTTAGTTGATTGTCTGTCTGTCTGGTTGGTTGTCTGACTGTCTTGGTTGTCTGTCTGGCTTTCTGTCTGGTTGGTTGTCTGTCTGGTTATCTGTCTGTCTGTCTGTCTGATTGGTTGTCTGTCTGTCTGTCTGTCTGGTTGTCTGCCTGTCTGGTTGGTTGTCTGTCTGTCTGCCTGGTTGATTGTCTGTCTGGTTGTCTGTCTGGTTTGTTTGTCTAGTTGTCTGGTTGGTTGGTTGTATGTATGTCTGGTTGGTTGGTTGTCTGTCTGTCTGTCTGGTTGGTTGTCTGTCTGTCTGGTTGGTTGTCTGGTTTGTTTGTCTAGTTGTCTGTCTGGTTGGTTGTATGTCTGGTTGGTTGTCTGTCTGTCTGTCTGTCTGGTTGGTTGTCTGTCTGTCTGGTTAATTGTCTGTCTGTCTATCTGGTTGGTTGTCTGTCTGGTTGTCTGTCTGGTTGGTTGTCTGTCTGATTGTCTGCTTGTCTGGTTGGTTGTCTGTCTGTCTGGTTGGTTGGTTGGTTACCTATCTAACTGTCTGTCTGGATGTCTGTCATCTGTCTGTCTGGTTGGTTGGTTGGTTGTCTGTCTGTCTGGTTGGTTGGTTGTTTGTCTCTCTGTCGGTTGTCTGGTTGTCTTTTTGTCTGTCTGGTTAGTTAGTTGTCTGTCTGGTTGGTTGGTTGTCTGTCCGTCTTGTTGGTTGTCTGTCTGTCTGGTTGTCTGTCTGTCCATCTTTCTGTCTGTCTGGTTGGTTGTCTGTCTCTCTTTCTGTCTGTTGGTTGTCTGTCTGGTTAGTTGGTTGTCTGTCTGCCTGTCTGGTTGGTTGTCTGACTGTCTTGTTGGTTGTCTGTCTGGCTTTCTGTCTGGTTGGTTGTCTGTCTGTCTGATTGATTGATTGATTGATTGATTGGTTGTCTGTCTGTCTGGTTTTCTGCCTGTCTGGTTGGTTGGTTGTCTGTCTGGTTGTCTGTCTGTCTGGTTGGCTAGTTGTCTGTTTGTCTGGTTGGTTACCAGTCTATCTGTCTGTCTGTCTTTCCGTCTTTCTGTCTGGTTGGTTGTCTGTCTCTCTGTCTGTTGGTTGTCTGTCTGGTTGTCTGTCTGGTTAGTTGATTGTCTGTCTGTCTGGTTGGTTGTCTGACTGTCTTGGTTGTCTGTCTGGCTTTCTGTCTGGTTGGTTATCTGTCTGGCTGTCTGTCTGATTGGTTGTCTGTCTGTCTGTCTGTCTGGTTGTCTGCCTGTCTGGTTGGTTGTCTGTCTGTCTGCCTGGTTGATTGTCCATATGTCTGGTTGTCTGTCTGGTTTGTTTGTCTAGTTGTCTGGTTGGTTGTCTATCTGTCTGTCTGGTTGGTTGGTTGGTTGGTTGTCTGTCTGGTTGGTTGTCTGTCTGTCTGATTGTCTGCCTGTCTGGTTGGTTGTCTGTCTGTCTGGTTGGTTGGTTTCCTATCTAACTGTCTGTCTGGATGTCTGTCATCTGTCTGTCTGGTTGTTTGTTTGTCTGTCTGTCTGGTTGGTTGTTTGTCTCCCTGTCGGTTGTCTGGTTGTTTGTCTGTCTGGTTAGTTAGTTGTCTGTCTGGTTGGTTGTCTGTCTGTCTTGTTGGTTGTCTGTCTATCTGTCTGGTTGTCTTTCATCTGTCTGTCTGTTTGGTAGTCTATCTGGTTGTCTGTCTATCTGGTTGGTTGTCTGTCTGTTTGGTTGTCTGTCTGTCCATCTTTCTGTCTGTCTGGTTGGTTGTCTGTCTCTCTGTCTGTTGGTTGTCTGTCTGGTTAGTTGGTTGTCTGTCTGTCTGGTTGGTTGTCTGACTTTCTTGTTGGTTGGTTGTCTGTCTGGCTTTCTGTCTGGTTGGTTGTCTGTATGTCTGATTGATTGGTTGTCTGTCTGTCTGGTTGTCTGCCTGTCTGGTTGGTTGTCTGTCTAGCTGGTTTTCTGTCTGGTTGGTTGGTTGGTTGTCTGTCTGTCTGGTTGGTTGGTTGTCTGTCTGTCTGGTTGTCTGTCTGTCTGGTTGGCTAGTTGTCTGTTTGTCTGGTTGGTTACCAGTCTATCTGTCTGGTTGTCTGTCATCTGTCTGACTTTCTGTCTGGTTGGTTGTCTGTCTGTCTGCTTGGTTGTCTGTCTGTCTGGTTGTCTGCCTGTCTGGTTGGTTGTCTGTCTATCTGGTTTTCTGTCTGGTTGGTTGGTTGTCTGTCTGTCTGGTTGGTTGGTTGTCTGTCTGTCTGTCTGTCTGGTTGGCTAGTTGTCTGTTTGTCTGGTTGGTTACCAGTCTATCTGTCTGTCTGTCTTTCCGTCTTTCTGTCTGGTTGGTTGTCTGTCTCTCTGTCTGTTGGTTGTCTGTCTGGTTGTCTGTCTGGTTAGTTGATTGTCTGTCTGTCTGTCTGGTTGGATGTCTGACTGTCTTGGTTGTCTGTCTGGCTTTCTGTCTGGTTGGTTATCTGTCTGGCTGTCTGGCTGATTAATTGTCTGTCTGTCTGTCTGGTTGTCTGCCTGTCTGGTTGGTTGTCTGTCTGTCTGTCTGTCTGCCTGGTTGATTGTCCGTATGTCTGGTTGTCTGTCTGGTTTGTTTGTCTAGTTGTCTGGTTGGTTGTCTGTCTGTCTGGTTGGTTGGTTGGTTGTCTGTCTGGTTGGTTGTCTGTCTGGTTGGTTGTCTGTCTGTCTGGTTGGTTGGTTTCCTATCTAACTGTCTGTCTGGATGTCTGTCGTCTGGTTGGTTGGTTGTCTGTCTGTCTGGTTGGTTGTTTGTCTCCCTGTCGGTTGTCTGGTTGTCTGTCTGTCTGGTTGTCTGTCTGGTTAGTTAGTTGTCTGTCTGGTTGGTTGTCTGTCTGTCTTGTTGGTTGTCTGTCTATCTGTCTGGTTGTCTTTCATCTGTCTGTCTGTTTGGTAGTCTATCTGGTTGTCTGTCTATCTGGTTGGTTGTCTGTCTGTCTGTCTGGTTGGTTGTCTGTCTGTCCATCTTTCTGTCTGTCTGTCTGTCTGGTTGGTTGTCTGTCTCTCTGTCTGTTGGTTGTCTGTCTGGTTAGTTGGTTGTCTGTCTGTCTGGTTGGTTGTCTGACTTTCTTGTTGGTTGGTTGTCTGTCTGGCTTTCTGTCTGGTTGGTTGTCTGTATGTCTGATTGATTGGTTGTCTGCCTGTCTGGTTGGTTGTCTGTCTATCTGGTTTTCTGTCTGGTTGGTTGGTTGTCTGTCTGGTTGGTTGGTTGGTTGGTTGGTTGTCTGTCTGTCTGTCTGGTTGTCTGTTTGTCTGGTTGGTTACCAGTCTATCTGTCTGTCTGTCTGGTTGTCTGTCATCTGTCTGACTTTCTGTCTGGTTGGTTGTCTGTCTGTCTGCTTGGTTGTCTGTCTGGTTGGTTGGTTGTCTGTCTGTCTGGTTGGTTGTCTGTCTGGTTGTCTGTCTGGTTGGTTGGCTGTCTATCTGGTTGGCGGTCTGTCTGGTTGTCTGTCTGGTTTTCTGTCTGTCTGACTGTCTGGTTGGTTGTCTGTCTGTCTGTTTTTCTGGTTTGTTGTCTGTCTGGTTGGTTGTCTGTGTGTCTGTCTGCCTGGTTGGTTGTCTGTCTGGTTGGTTGGTTGTCTGTCTGTCTGGTTGGTTGTCTGTCTGTCTTGTTGGTTGTCTGTCTATCTGTCTGGTTGTCTTTCATCTGTCTGTCTGTTTGGTAGTCTATCTGGTTGTCTGTCTATCTGGTTGGTTGTCTGTCTGTCTGTCTGGTTGGTTGTCTGTCTGTCCATCTTTCTGTCTGTCTGTCTGTCTGGTTGGTTGTCTGTCTCTCTGTCTGTTGGTTGTCTGTCTGGTTAGTTGGTTGTCTGTCTGTCTGGTTGGTTGTCTGACTTTCTTGTTGGTTGGTTGTCTGTCTGGCTTTCTGTCTGGTTGGTTGTCTGTATGTCTGATTGATTGGTTGTCTGCCTGTCTGGTTGGTTGTCTGTCTATCTGGTTTTCTGTCTGGTTGGTTGGTTGTCTGTCTGGTTGGTTGGTTGGTTGGTTGGTTGTCTGTCTGTCTGTCTGGTTGTCTGTTTGTCTGGTTGGTTACCAGTCTATCTGTCTGTCTGTCTGGTTGTCTGTCATCTGTCTGACTTTCTGTCTGGTTGGTTGTCTGTCTGTCTGCTTGGTTGTCTGTCTGGTTGGTTGGTTGTCTGTCTGTCTGGTTGGTTGTCTGTCTGGTTGTCTGTCTGGTTGGTTGGCTGTCTATCTGGTTGGCGGTCTGTCTGGTTGTCTGTCTGGTTTTCTGTCTGTCTGACTGTCTGGTTGGTTGTCTGTCTGTCTGTTTTTCTGGTTTGTTGTCTGTCTGGTTGGTTGTCTGTGTGTCTGTCTGCCTGGTTGGTTGTCTGTCTGGTTGGTTGGTTGTCTGTCTGTCTGGTTGGTTGTCTGTCTGTCTGTCTGGTTGTTTGTCTATCTGTCTAGTTGTCTGTCTGTCTTTCTGTCTGGTTTGTTGTCTGTCTGGTTGTCTGTCTGGTTGGTTGTCTTTATGGTAGGTTGTCTGTCTGGTTTTCTGTCTGTCTGGTTGGTTGGTTGTCTGTCTGTCTGTCTGATTGTCTGTCTGTCTGGTTGGTTGGTTAGTTGTCTGTTTGGTTGGTTGTCTATCTGGTTGTCTGTGTGTTTGGCTGTCTGTCTGGCTGTCTGTCTGGCTATCTGATTGTTTGGTTGGTTGTCTGTCTGTCTGTTTGTCTGGTTGGTTGGTTGGTTGTCTGTCTGGTTGGTTGTCTGTCTGTCTATCTGGGTGTCTGTCCATCTGTTTGGTTGTCTGTCTGTCTTTCTGTCTGGTTGTTTGTCTGTCTGTCTGTCTGATTGGTTGTCTGTCTGTCCGGTTGGTTGTCTGTCTGGTTGTCTGTCTGTCTGGTTGGTTGGTTGTCTGTCTGTCTGTCTGGTTGGTTGTCTGTATGTATGGTTGGTTGCCTGTCTATCTGTCTGTCTGGTTTTCTGTCATCTGTCTATCTGTCTGGTTGGTTGGTTGTCTGTCTGGTTTGTTGGTTGTCTGTCTGGTTGGTTGTTTGTCTGTCTGGTTGGTTGTCTCTGTCTGTCTGGTTGGTTATCTGTATGTCTGTCTGATTGGTTGGTTGTCTGTCTGTCTGTCTGGTTGGTTGGTTGTCTGTCTGTCTGTCTGGTTGGTTGGTTGGTTGTCTGTCTGTCTGGGTGTCTGTCCATCTGTTTGGTTGTCTGTCTGGTCTTTCTGTTTGGTTGTTTGTCTGTCTGATTGTCTGTCTGTCTGATTGGTTGTCTGTCTGTCCGGTTGGTTGTCTATCTGGTTGTCTGTCTGTCTGGTTGGTTGTCTGTCTGTCTGGTTGGTTGTCTGTATGTATGGTTGGTTGCCTATCTATCTGTCTGTCTGGTTTTCTGTCATCTGTCTATCTGTCTGGTTGGTTGGTTGGTTGTCTGTCTGGTTTGTTGGTTGTCTGTCTGGTTGGTTGTTTGTCTGTCTGGTTGGTTGTCTCTGTCTGTCTGGTTGGTTGGTTATCTGTATGTCTGGTTTATGTCTGTTTGTTTGTTTGTCTGGTTGGTTGTCTGTCTGTCTGGTTGGTTGGTTGGTTGGTTGTCTGTCTGTCTGTCTGGTTGGTTGTCTGTCTGTCTGGGTGTCTGTCCATCTGTTTGGTTGTCTGTCTGGTCTTTCTGTCTGGTTGTTTATCTGTCTGATTGTCTGTCTGTCTGATTGGTTGTCTGTCTGTCCGGTTGGTTGTCTATCTGGTTGTCTGTCTGGTTGGTTGGTTGGTTGGTTGTCTGTATGTATGGTTGGTTGTCTGTCTGGTTGGTTGTCTGTCTGTCTGGGTGTCTGTCCATCTGTTTGGTTGTCTGTCTGGTCTTTCTGTCTGGTTGTTTATCTGTCTGATTGTCTGTCTGTCTGTCTGATTGGTTGTCTGTCTGTCCGGTTGGTTGTCTATCTGGTTGTCTGTCTGGTTGGTTGGTTGGTTGGTTGGTTGTCTGTCTGTCTGTCTGGTTGGTTGTCTGTCTGTCTGTCTGGGTGTCTGTCCATCTGTTTGGTTGTCTGTCTGGTCTTTCTGTCTGGTTGTTTATCTGTCTGATTGTCTGTCTGTCTGTCTGATTGGTTGTCTGTCTGTCCGGTTGGTTGTCTATCTGGTTGTCTGTCTGGTTGGTTGGTTGGTTGGTTGTCTGTATGTATGGTTGGTTGCCTGTCTATCTGTCTGTCTGGTTTTCTGTCATCTGTCTATCTGTCTGGTTGGTTGGTTGTCTGTCTGGTTTGTTGGTTGTCTGTCTGGTTATTTGTCTGTCTGGTTGGTTGTCTCTGTCTGTCTGGTTGGTTATCTGTCTATCTGTCTGGTTGGTTGGTACTCTGTTTGACTGTCTGGCTGGTTGTTTGTTTGTTTGTCTGTCTGGTTGGTTGTCTGCCTGCCTGGTCTGTCTGTCTTGTTGTTTGTTTGGTTGGTTGGTTGGTTTGTTGTCTGTCTGTCTGGTTGGTTGGTTGGTTGTCTGTCTGTCTGGTTGGTCTGTCTGTTTGTCTGTCTGGTTAGTTGTCTGTCTGTTTGGTTGTCTGTCTGTATGGTTGGTTGCCTGTCTGTCTGGTTGTTTGTCTGTCTGTCTGTCTGGTCTGTCTGGTTGTCTGTCTGTCTTCTTGTCTGTCTGGTCTGTCTGTCTCTCTGTCTGGTTGGTCTGTCTGGTCTGTCTGTCGGTCTGTCTGGTCTGTCTAGTCTCTCTGTCTGGTCTGTCGGTTTTGTCAGTCTGTTATGTCTGTCTGGTCTGTCTGTCTGGTCAGTCTGGTTTGGTCTGTCTGTATGGTCTGTCTAGTCTGTCTGTGTGGTCTGTCTGTCTAGTCTTTCTGTGTGGTCTGTGTGGTCTGTGTGGTCTGTCTGGTCTGTCTGGACTGTCTGGTCTTTCTGGTTGGTCTGGTCTGTCTGGTCTGCCTGGTATGTCTATCTGGTCTGTCTGACTGGTCTGTCTGGTCTATCGGTCTGGTCTGTCTGGTTGTTCTGGTCTATCGGTCTGCTCTTTCTAGTATGTCTGTCTGGTCTATCTGGTCTGTCTGTCTGGTCAGTCTGGTCTGTCTATCTGGTCTGTCTGGTCTGTCTAGTCTGTCTGTGTGGTCTATCTGGTTTTTCTGTGTGTTCTGTCTGTCTGGTCTGTCTTGTCTGTCTTGTCTGTCTGACTAATCTATCTGGTCTATCTGGTCTGTCTGGTAAGTCTGGTCTGTCTGTCTGGGCTGTCAATCTAGTCTGTCTGTTCTATCTAGTCTGTCTGTGCAGTCTGTCTGTCTGTCTGGTCTTTCTGTGTGGTCTGTCTGTCAGGACTGTCTGGACTGTCTGGTCAGTCTGTCTGGTCTGTCTGGACTGTCTAGTTGGTCTATCTGGTCTGTCAGTTCCATCTGGATGGTCTGGTTGGTTTGGACTTTCTGGTCTGTCTATCTGGTTTGTCTGTCTGGTCTGTCTGTCTGTTTGGTCTTTCTGGCATGTCTGTCTGGTCTAACTGTCTGGTCTATCGGTTTGGTCTATCTGGTCTGTCTGTCTGGTCTAACTGTCTGGTCTATCGTTCTGGTCTGTCGGTCTGTCGGTCTGTCTGTCTGGTCTGTGTGGTTGTTCTGTCTGTTTGTTCGGTCTGGTCTGTCTGTATTTCTGGTCTGTCTGGTCTGTCTATCTGGTCTGTCTGTTTTGTCTGTCTGTCTGGTCTGTCTGGCATGTCTGTCTGGTCTATCTGGTCTAACTGGTATATCGGTTTTGTCTGTCTGGTCTGTATGGTCTATCTGTCTGGTCTAACTGTCTGGTTCTGGTCTGTCTGGTCTGTCGGTCTGTCTGGTCTGTCTGTCTGGTCGGTCTGGTCTGTCTATCTGGTCTGTCTGTCTGTTCGGTCTGGTCTGTTCGGTCTGGTCTGCTCTGTCTGTATCTCTGGTCTGTCTGTCTGTCTGGTCTATCTGGTCTGTCTGGCTGTCTAGTCTGTCAGTCATTCTGGTTGGTCTGTCTGGTCTGTCGGTCTGTCTGTTCTGTCATTCTGTCTGATCTGTCTGTCTAATCTTTCTGGTCTATTTGGTCTGTCTGTCTGGTCAGTCTGGTCTGTCTGGTTGTCTGTCTGGTCTCTATGGTCTGTCTGTCTGGTCTGTATGTTCTGTCTGTCTGGACTGTCTGTCTGGTCTGGTCTGTCTGGTCTTTTTGTCTTGTCTGTCTGTCTGGTATGTCTGTCTGGTCGTTCTGTCTGGTCTCTCTGGTCTGTCTGTTTGGTCCGTCAGTCTGTCTTTTCTGTCAGTCTGTCTGGTCTGTTTGTCTGTCTGTCTGGTCTGACTGTCTGCTCTGTCTGGTCTGTCTGATCAGTCTGTTCTGTCTTCCTGGTCTGTCGGTCTGGTCTGTCTGATCGGTCTGTCTGTCTGTCTGTCTGGTCTGTCTTGTTTGTCTATCTGGTCTGTCTGTCTGATCTGTCTTGTTGGTCTGGTCTGTCTGAACTGTCTGTCTGGTCTGTCTAATCGGTCTTGTCAGTCTGGTCTTTCTCTCTGGTCTGTCTGTCTGTCTGTCTGGTCAGTCTGTCTGGTCAGTCTGGTTGTCTGTCTGGTCTGTATGTCTGGTCTGTCTGGTTGTCTGTCTGGTCTGTCCAGTCTGTCTGTCTGGTCTCTCTGGTCTGTCTGTCTGATCTGTCTGGTCTGTATGTTCTGTCTGTCTGGACTGTCTGTCTGGTCTGTCTGTCTGGTCTGTCTGGTCTTGTCCATCTGGTCTGGTCTTTCTGTCTTGTCTGTCTGTCTGTCTGGTCTGTCTGTCTGGTTGGTTGGTTGGTCTGTCTGGTCTGTCTGTTCGGTCTGTCAGTCTGTCTTTTCTGTCAGTCTGTCTGGACTGTGTGTCTGTCTGTCTGGTCTGACTGTCTGCTCTGTCTGGTCTGTTTGTCTGTCTGTCTGGTCTGACTGTCTGCTCTGTCTGGTCTGTCTGATCAGTCTGTTCTGTCTTTCTGGTCTGTCGGTCTGGTCTGTCTGATCAGTCTGTCTTTCTGGTCTGTTTTGTCTGTCTGGTCTATCTGGTCTGTCTGTCTGGTCTGTCTTGTTGGTCTGGTCTGTCTGAACTGTCTGTCTGGTCTGTCTAATCGGTCTTGTCGGTCTGGTCTTTCTGGTCTTTCTCTCTGGTCTGTCTGTCTGTCTGGTCTGTCTGTCTGGTCTGTCTGTCTGGTCTGTCTGTCTGTCTGGTCTGTCTGTCTGTCTGGTCTGTCTGGTCTGTCTGTCTGGTCTGTCGGTCTGTCTGGTCTGTCTGTCTGGTCTGTCTGGTCTGTCTGTCTGGTCTGTCTGTCTGGTCTGTCGGTCTGTCGGTCTGTCGGTCTGTCTGTCTGGTCTGTCTGTCTGTCTGGTCTGTCTGTCTGGTCTGTCGGTCTGGTCTTTCTGGTCTTTCTCTCTGGTCTGTCTGTCTGGTCTGTCTGGTCTGTCTGTCTGGTCTGTCTGTCTGTCTGTCTGGTCTGTCTGTCTGGTCTGTCTGTCTGGTCTGTCTGTCTGTCTGGTCTGTCTGCTGGTCTGTCTGTCTGGTCTGTCTGTCTGTCTGGTCTGTCTGTCTGGTCTGTCTGTCTGGTCTGGTCTGTCTGTCTGTCTGGTCTGTCTGTCTGTCTGGTCTGTCTGTCTGGTCTGTCTGTCTGGTCTGTCTGTCTGTCTGGTCTGTCTGTCTGTCTGGTCTGTCTGTCTGTCTGGTCTGTCTGTCTGGTCTGTCTGTCTGTCTGGTCTGTCTGGTCTGTTTGTCTGTCTGGTCTGTCTGTCTGTCTGGTCTGTCTGGTCTGTCTGTCTGTCTGTCTGGTCTGTCTGTCTGTCTGGTCTGTCTGTCTGGTCTGTCTGTCTGGTCTGTCTGTCTGTCTGGTCTGTCTGTCTGGTCTGTCTGGTCTGTCTGTCTGGTCTGTCTGTCTGTCTGGTCTGTCTGTCTGGTCTGTCTGGTCTGTCTGTCTGGTCTGTCTGTCTGTTCTCTCTGTCTGGTCTGTCTGTCTGGTCTGTCTGTCTGTCTGGTCTGTCTGTCTGGTCTGTCTGGTCTGTCTGGTCTGTCGTTCTGGTCTGTTGGACTGTTTTTTTCTGTCTGTCTGGTCTGTCTGGTCTGTCTATCTGGTCTGTCTGTCTGGTCTGGTCTGTCTGTCAGGTCTGTCTGGTCTGTCTGTCTGGTCTGTCTGTCTGGTCTGTCTGGTCTGTCAGTCTGTCTGGTCTGTCTGGTCTGTCTTGTCTGTCGTTCTGGTCTGTCGGACTGTTTTTTCTGTCTGTCTGGTCTGTCTGGTCTGTCTATCTGGTCTGTCTGTCTGGTCTGTCTGTCTGTCTGGTCTGTCTGTCTGGTCTGTCTGGTCTGTCTGGTCTGTCTGTCTGGTCTGTTTGTCTGGTCTGTCTGTCTGTCTGGTCTGTCTGTCTGGTCTGTCTGTCTGGTCTGTCTGTCTGTCTGGTCTGTCTGTCTGGTCTTTCTGTCTGGTCTGTCTGGTCTGTCTGTCTGGTCTGTCTGTCTGTCTGGTCTGTCTGTCTGGTCTTTCTGTCTGGTCGGTCTGGTCTGTCTGTCTGTCTGGTCTGTCTGTCTGTCTGGTCTGTCGGTCTGGTCTTTCTGGTCTTTCTCTCTGGTCTGTCTGTCTGGTCTGTCTGTCTGTCTGTCTGTCTGGTCTGTCTGTCTGGTCGGTCTGTCTGGTCTGTCTGTCTGGTCTGTCTGGTCTGTCTGTCTGGTCTGTCTGGTCTGTCTGTCTGTCTGGTCTGTCTGTCTGTCTGGTCTGTCGGTCTGTCTGTCTGGTCTGTCTGTCTGGTCTGTCTGTCTGTCTGGTCTGTCGGTCTGTCTGTCTGGTCTGTCTGTCTGGTCTGTCTGTCTGTCTGGTCTGTCTGTCTGGTCTGGTCTGTCTGTCTGTCTGGTCTGTCTGTCTGTCTGGTCTGTCTGTCTGGTCAGTCTGTCTGGTCTGTCTGTCTGTCTGGTCTGTCTGTCTGGTCTGTCTGTCTGTCTGGTCTGTCTTTCTGTCTGTCTGTCTGGTCTGTCTGTCTGTCTGGTCTGTCTGTCTGGTCTGTCTGTCTGTCTGGTCTGTCTGTCTGGTCTGTCTGTCTGTCTGGTCTGTCTGTCTGTCTGTCTGGTCTGTCTGTCTGTCTGGTCTGGTCTGTCTGTCTGGTCTGTCTGTCTGGTCTGTCTGTCTGTCTGGTCTGTCTGTCTGGTCTGTCTGTCTGGTCTGTCTGTCTGTCTGGTCTGTCTGTCTGGTCTGTCTGTCTGGTCTGTCTGTCTGGTCTGTCTGTCTGGTCTGTCGGTCTGTCTGGTCTGTCTGGTCTGTCTGGTCTGTCGTTCTGGTCTGTCGGACTGTTTTTTCTGTCTGTCTGGTCTGTCTGGTCTGTCTATCTGGTCTGTCTGTCTGGTCTGGTCTGTCTGTCAGGTCTGTCTGGTCTGTCTGTCTGGTCTGTCTGTCTGGTCTGTCTGTCTGGTCTGTCTGTCTGGTCTGTCTGTCTGTCTGGTCTGTCTGTCTGGTCTGTCTGTCTGTCTGGTCTGTCTGGTCTGTCAGTCTGTCTGGTCTGTCTGGTCTGTCTGGTCTGTCTGTCTGGTCTGTCGGACTGTTTTTTCTGTCAGTCTGGTCTGTCTGGTCTGTCTATCTGGTCTGTCTGTCTGGTCTGTCTGTCTGTCTGGTCTGTCTGTCTGGTCTGTCTGTCTGTCTGGTCTGTCTGTCTGGTCTGTCTGTCTGGTCTGTCTGTCTGTCTGTCTGGTCTGTCTGTTTGGTCTGTCTGTCTGTCTGTCTGGTCTGTCTGGTCTGTCTGGTCTGTCTGTCTGGTCTGTCTGTCTGGTCTATCTGTCTGTCTGTCTGGTCTGTCTGTCTGGTCTGTCTGTCTGGTCTGTCTGGTCTGTCTGTCTGTCTGGTCTGTCTGGTCTGTCTGGTCTGTCTGGTCTGTCTGTCTGGTCTGTCTGTCTGGTCTGTCTGTCTGTCTGGTCTGTCTGTCTGGTCTGTCTGTCTGTCTGGTCTGTCTGTCTGTCTGGTCTGTCTGTCTGGTCTGTCTGTCTGGTCTGTCTGTCTGGTCTGTCTGTCTGGTCTGTCTGGTCTGTCTGGTCTGTCTGTCTGGTCTGTCTGTCTGGTCTGTCTGTCTGTCTGGTCTGTCTGTCTGGTCTGTCTGTCTGGTCTGTCTGTCTGGTCTGTCTGGTCTGTCGGTCTGTCGGTCTGTCTGTCTGTCTGGTCTGTCTGTCTGTCTGGTCTGTCTGTCTGGTCTGTCGGTCTGGTCTTTCTGGTCTTTCTCTCTGGTCTGTCTGTCTGGTCTGTCTGGTCTGTCTGTCTGGTCTGTCTGTCTGTCTGTCTGGTCTGTCTGTCTGGTCTGTCTGTCTGTCTGGTCTGTCTGTCTGGTCTGTCTGTCTGGTCTGTCTGTCTGGTCTGTCTGTCTGTCTGGTCTGTCTGTCTGGTCTGTCTGTCTGTCTGGTCTGTCTGTCTGTCTGGTCTGTCTGTCTGGTCTGTCTGTCTGGTCTGTCTGTCTGTCTGTCTGGTCTGTCTGTCTGTCTGGTCTGTCTGTCTGGTCTGTCTGTCTGTCTGGTCTGTCTGTCTGTCTGGTCTGTCTGGTCTGTCTGTCTGTCTGTCTGGTCTGTCTGGTCTGTCTGTCTGTCTGGTCTGTCTGTCTGTCTGGTCTGTCTGGTCTGTCGTTCTGGTCTGTCGGACTGTTTTTTCTGTCAGTCTGGTCTGTCTGGTCTGTCTATCTGGTCTGTCTGTCTGGTCTGTCTGTCTGTCTGGTCTGTCTGTCTGGTCTGTCTGTCTGTCTGGTCTGTCTGTCTGGTCTGTCTGTCTGGTCTGTCTGTCTGTCTGTCTGGTCTGTCTGTTTGGTCTGTCTGTCTGTCTGTCTGGTCTGTCTGGTCTGTCTGGTCTGTCTGTCTGGTCTGTCTGTCTGGTCTATCTGTCTGTCTGTCTGGTCTGTCTGTCTGGTCTGTCTGTCTGGTCTGTCTGTCTGTCTGGTCTGTCTGGTCTGTCTGGTCTGTCTGGTCTGTCTGTCTGGTCTGTCTGTCTGGTCTGTCTGTCTGTCTGGTCTGTCTGTCTGGTCTGTCTGTCTGTCTGGTCTGTCTGTCTGTCTGGTCTGTCTGTCTGGTCTGTCTGTCTGGTCTGTCTGTCTGGTCTGTCTGGTCTGTCTGGTCTGTCTGTCTGGTCTGTCTGTCTGGTCTGTCTGTCTGTCTGGTCTGTCTGTCTGGTCTGTCTGTCTGTCTGTCTGGTCTGTCTGTCTGGTCTGTCTGTCTGTCTGGTCTGTCTGTCTGGTCTGTCTGTCTGGTCTGTCTGTCTGGTCTGTCTGTCTGTCTGGTCTGTCTGTCTGGTCTGTCTGTCTGTCTGGTCTGTCTGTCTGTCTGGTCTGTCTGTCTGGTCTGTCTGTCTGGTCTGTCTGTCTGTCTGTCTGGTCTGTCTGTCTGTCTGTCTGGTCTGTCTGTCTGTCTGGTCTGTCTGTCTGTCTGGTCTGTCTGTCTGGTCTGTCTGTCTGTCTGTCTGTCTGGTCTGTCTGGTCTGTCTGTCTGTCTGGTCTGTCTGTCTGTCTGTCTGGTCTGTCTGGTCTGTCTGTCTGTCTGGTCTGTCTGTCTGTCTGGTCTGTCTGTCTGGTCTGTCTGTCTGGTCTGTCTGTCTGTCTGGTCTGTCTGTCTGGTCTGTCTGGTCTGTCTGGTCTGTCTGTCTGGTCTGTCTGTCTGTCTGGTCTGTCTGTCTGGTCTGTCTGTCTGGTCTGTCTGGTCTGTCTGTCTGTTCTCTCTGTCTGGTCTGTCTGTCTGGTCTGTCTGTCTGTCTGGTCTGTCTGTCTGGTCTGTCTGGTCTGTCTGGTCTGTCGTTCTGGTCTGTTGGACTGTTTTTTTCTGGCTGTCTGGTCTGTCTGGTCTGTCTATCTGGTCTGTCTGTCTGGTCTGGTCTGTCTGTCAGGTCTGTCTGGTCTGTCTGTCTGGTCTGTCTGGTCTGTCAGTCTGTCTGGTCTGTCTGGTCTGTCTTGTCTGTCGTTCTGGTCTGTCGGACTGTTTTTTCTGGCTGTCTGGTCTGTCTGGTCTGTCTATCTGGTCTGTCTGTCTGGTCTGTCTGTCTGTCTGGTCTGTCTGTCTGGTCTGTCTGGTCTGTCTGTCTGGTCTGTTTGTCTGGTCTGTCTGTCTGTCTGGTCTGTCTGTCTGGTCTGTCTGTCTGGTCTGTCTGTCTGTCTGGTCTGTCTGTCTGGTCTTTCTGTCTGGTCGGTGTGGTCTGTCTGTCTGTCTGGTCTGTCTGTCTGTCTGTCTGGTCTTTCTGTCTTCTGTCTGGTCGGTCTGGTCTGTCTGTCTGTCTGGTCTGTCTGTCTGTCTGGTCTGTCGGTCTGGTCTTTCTGGTCTTTCTCTCTGGTCTGTCTGTCTGGTCTGTCTGGTCTGTCTGTCTGTCTGGTCGGTCTGTCTGGTCTGTCTGTCTGGTCTGTCTGGTCTGTCTGTCTGGTCTGTCTGGTCTGTCTGTCTGTCTGGTCTGTCTGTCTGTCTGGTCTGTCGGTCTGTCTGTCTGGTCTGTCTGTCTGGTCTGTCTGGTCTGTCTGTCTGGTCTGTCTGTCTGTCTGGTCTGTCTGTCTGGTCTGTCTGTCTGTCTGGTCTGTCTGTCTGGTCTGTCTGTCTGTCTGGTCTGTCTTTCTGTCTGTCTGTCTGGTCTGTCTGTCTGTCTGGTCTGTCTGTCTGGTCTGTCTGTCTGTCTGGTCTGTCTGTCTGGTCTGTCTGTCTGTCTGGTCTGTCTGTCTGTCTGTCTGGTCTGTCTGTCTGGTCTGTCTGTCTGTCTGGTCTGTCTGTCTGGTCTGTCGGTCTGTCTGGTCTGTCTGTCTGTCTGGTCTGTCTGGTCTGTCTGGTCTGTCTGTCTGGTCTGTCTGTCTGTCTGGTCTGTCTGTCTGGTCTGTCTGTCTGTCTGTCTGGTCTGTCTGTCTGGTCTGTCTGTCTGTCTGGTCTGTCTGTCTGGTCTGTCTGTCTGTCTGTCTGGTCTGTCTGGTCTGTCAGGTCTGTCTGGTCTGTCTGGTCTGTCGTTCTGGTCTGTCGGACTGTTTTTTCTGTCAGTCTGGTCTGTCTGGTCTGTCTATCTGGTCTGTCTGTCTGGTCTGTCTGTCTGGTCTGTCTGTCTGGTCGGTCTGTCTGTCTGTCTGGTCTTTCTGTCTGGTCTGTCTGTCTGGTCTGTCTGTCTGTCTGGTCTGTCTGTTTGGTCTGTCTGTCTGTCTGGTCTGTCTGGTCTGTCTGTCTGGTCTGTCTGTCTGGTCTATCTGTCTGTCTGTCTGGTCTGTCTGTCTGGTCTGTCTGTCTGGTCTGTCTGGTCTGTCTGTCTGGTCTGTCGGTCTGTCTGGTCTGTCTGTCTGGTCTGTCTGGTCTGTCTGTCTGGTCTGTCTGTCTGGTCTGTCTGTCTGGTCTGTCGGTCTGTCTGGTCTGTCTGTCTGTCTGGTCTGTCTGTCTGTCTGTCTGGTCTGTCTGTCTGTCTGGTCTTTCTGGTCTTTCTCTCTGGTCTGTCTGTCTGTCTGGTCTGTCTGTCTGTCTGGTCTGTCTGTCTGTCTGGTCGGTCTGTCTGTCTGGTCTGTCTGGTCTGTCTGTCTGGTCTGTCTGTCTGGTCTGTCTGTCTGTCTGTCTCTTCTGTCTGTCTGGTCTGTCTGTCTGGTCTGTCTGTCTGGTCTGTCTGTCTGTCTGGTCTGTCTGTCTGGTCTGTCTGTCTGGACTGTCTGTCTGGTCTGTCTGTCTGGTCTGTCGGTCTGTCTGGTCTGTCTGGTCTGTCTGGTCTGTCGTTCTGGTCTGTCGGACTGTTTTTTCTGTCTGTCTGGTCTGTCTGGTCTGTCTATCTGGTCTGTCTGTCTGGTCTGGTCTGTCTGTCAGGTCTGTCTGGTCTGTCTGTCTGGTCTGTCTGTCTGGTCTGTCTGTCTGGTCTGTCTGTCTGTCTGGTCTGTCTGTCTGGTCTGTCTGTCTGTCTGTCTGGTCTGTCTGGTCTGTCAGGTCTGTCTGGTCTGTCTGGTCTGTCGTTCTGGTCTGTCGGACTGTTTTTTCTGTCAGTCTGGTCTGTCTGGTCTGTCTATCTGGTCTGTCTGTCTGGTCTGTCTGTCTGGTCTGTCTGTCTGGTCGGTCTGTCTGTCTGTCTGGTCTGTCTGTCTGGTCTGTCTGTCTGGTCTGTCTGTCTGTCTGTCTGGTCTGTCTGTTTGGTCTGTCTGTCTGTCTGGTCTGTCTGGTCTGTCTGTCTGGTCTGTCTGTCTGGTCTATCTGTCTGTCTGTCTGGTCTGTCTGTCTGGTCTGTCTGTCTGGTCTGTCTGGTCTGTCTGTCTGTCTGGTCTGTCTGGTCTGTCTGGTCTGTCTGTCTGGTCTGTCTGTCTGTCTGGTCTGTCTGTCTGGTCTGTCTGTCTGTCTGGTCTGTCTGTCTGGTCTGTCTGTCTGGTCTGTCTGTCTGGTCTGTCGGTCTGTCTGGTCTGTCTGGTCTGTCTGGTCTGTCGTTCTGGTCTGTCGGACTGTTTTTTCTGGCTGTCTGGTCTGTCTGGTCTGTCTATCTGGTCTGTCTGTCTGGTCTGTCTGTCTGTCTGTCTGGTCTGTCTGTCTGGTCTGTCTGGTCTGTCTGTCTGGTCTGTTTGTCTGGTCTGTCTGTCTGTCTGGTCTGTCTGTCTGGTCTGTCTGTCTGGTCTGTCTGTCTGTCTGGTCTGTCTGTCTGGTCTTTCTGTCTGGTCGGTGTGGTCTGTCTGTCTGTCTGGTCTGTCTGTCTGTCTGTCTGGTCTTTCTGTCTGGTCGGTCTGGTCTGTCTGTCTGTCTGGTCTGTCTGTCTGTCTGGTCTGTCGGTCTGGTCTTTCTGGTCTTTCTCTCTGGTCTGTCTGTCTGGTCTGTCTGGTCTGTCTGTCTGTCTGGTCGGTCTGTCTGGTCTGTCTGTCTGGTCTGTCTGGTCTGTCTGTCTGGTCTGTCTGGTCTGTCTGTCTGTCTGGTCTGTCTGTCTGTCTGGTCTGTCGGTCTGTCTGTCTGGTCTGTCTGTCTGGTCTGTCTGGTCTGTCTGTCTGGTCTGTCTGTCTGTCTGGTCTGTCTGTCTGGTCTGTCTGTCTGGTCTGTCTGTCTGTCTGGTCTGTCTGTCTGGTCTGTCTGTCTGTCTGGTCTGTCTTTCTGTCTGTCTGTCTGGTCTGTCTGTCTGTCTGGTCTGTCTGTCTGGTCTGTCTGTCTGTCTGGTCTGTCTGTCTGGTCTGTCTGTCTGTCTGGTCTGTCTGTCTGTCTGTCTGGTCTGTCTGTCTGGTCTGTCTGTCTGTCTGGTCTGTCTGTCTGGTCTGTCGGTCTGTCTGGTCTGTCTGTCTGTCTGGTCTGTCTGGTCTGTCTGGTCTGTCTGTCTGGTCTGTCTGTCTGTCTGGTCTGTCTGTCTGGTCTGTCTGTCTGTCTGTCTGGTCTGTCTGTCTGGTCTGTCTGTCTGTCTGGTCTGTCTGTCTGGTCTGTCTGTCTGTCTGTCTGGTCTGTCTGGTCTGTCAGGTCTGTCTGGTCTGTCTGGTCTGTCGTTCTGGTCTGTCGGACTGTTTTTTCTGTCAGTCTGGTCTGTCTGGTCTGTCTATCTGGTCTGTCTGTCTGGTCTGTCTGTCTGGTCTGTCTGTCTGGTCGGTCTGTCTGTCTGTCTGGTCTGTCTGTCTGGTCTGTCTGTCTGGTCTGTCTGTCTGTCTGGTCTGTCTGTTTGGTCTGTCTGTCTGTCTGGTCTGTCTGGTCTGTCTGTCTGGTCTGTCTGTCTGGTCTATCTGTCTGTCTGTCTGGTCTGTCTGTCTGGTCTGTCTGTCTGGTCTGTCTGGTCTGTCTGTCTGGTCTGTCGGTCTGTCTGGTCTGTCTGTCTGGTCTGTCTGGTCTGTCTGTCTGGTCTGTCTGTCTGTCTGGTCTGTCTGTCTGGTCTGTCGGTCTGTCTGTCTGGTCTGTCTGTCTGTCTGGTCTGTCTGTCTGTCTGTCTGGTCTGTCTGTCTGTCTGGTCTTTCTGGTCTTTCTCTCTGGTCTGTCTGTCTGTCTGGTCTGTCTGTCTGTCTGGTCTGTCTGTCTGTCTGGTCGGTCTGTCTGTCTGGTCTGTCTGGTCTGTCTGTCTGGTCTGTCTGTCTGGTCTGTCTGTCTGTCTGTCTCTTCTGTCTGTCTGGTCTGTCTGTCTGGTCTGTCTGTCTGGTCTGTCTGTCTGTCTGGTCTGTCTGTCTGGTCTGTCTGTCTGGACTGTCTGTCTGGTCTGTCTGTCTGGTCTGTCGGTCTGTCTGGTCTGTCTGGTCTGTCGTTCTGGTCTGTCGGACTGTTTTTTCTGTCTGTCTGGTCTGTCTGGTCTGTCTATCTGGTCTGTCTGTCTGGTCTGGTCTGTCTGTCAGGTCTGTCTGGTCTGTCTGTCTGGTCTGTCTGTCTGGTCTGTCTGTCTGGTCTGTCTGTCTGTCTGGTCTGTCTGTCTGTCTGTCTGGTCTGTCTGGTCTGTCAGGTCTGTCTGGTCTGTCTGGTCTGTCGTTCTGGTCTGTCGGACTGTTTTTTCTGTCAGTCTGGTCTGTCTGGTCTGTCTATCTGGTCTGTCTGTCTGGTCTGTCTGTCTGGTCTGTCTGTCTGGTCGGTCTGTCTGTCTGTCTGGTCTGTCTGTCTGGTCTGTCTGTCTGGTCTGTCTGTCTGTCTGGTCTGTCTGTTTGGTCTGTCTGTCTGTCTGGTCTGTCTGGTCTGTCTGTCTGGTCTGTCTGTCTGGTCTATCTGTCTGTCTGTCTGGTCTGTCTGTCTGGTCTGTCTGTCTGGTCTGTCTGGTCTGTCTGTCTGTCTGGTCTGTCTGGTCTGTCTGGTCTGTCTGTCTGGTCTGTCTGTCTGTCTGGTCTGTCTGTCTGGTCTGTCTGTCTGTCTGGTCTGTCTGTCTGGTCTGTCTGTCTGGTCTGTCTGTCTGGTCTGTCGGTCTGTCTGGTCTGTCTGGTCTGTCGTTCTGGTCTGTCGGACTGTTTTTTCTGTCTGTCTGGTCTGTCTGGTCTGTCTATCTGGTCTGTCTGTCTGGTCTGGTCTGTCTGTCAGGTCTGTCTGGTCTGTCTGTCTGGTCTGTCTGTCTGGTCTGTCTGTCTGGTCTGTCTGTCTGTCTGTCTGGTCTGTCTGTCTGGTCTGTCTGTCTGTCTGGTCTGTCTGGTCTGTCAGTCTGTCTGGTCTGTCTGGTCTGTCTGGTCTGTCGTTCTGGTCTGTCGGACTGTTTTTTCTGTCAGTCTGGTCTGTCTGGTCTGTCTATCTGGTCTGTCTGTCTGGTCTGTCTGTCTGTCTGGTCTGTCTGTCTGGTCTGTCTGTCTGTCTGGTCTGTCTGTCTGGTCTGTCTGTCTGGTCTGTCTGTCTGTCTGGTCTGTCTGTCTGTCTGTCTGGTCTGTCTGTCTGGTCTGTCTGTCTGGTCTGTCTGTCTGTCTGGTCTGTCTGTCTGTCTGGTCTGTCGGTCTGGTCTTTCTGGTCTTTCTCTCTGGTCTGTCTGTCTGGTCTGTCTGTCTGTCTGGTCTGTCTGTCTGGTCGGTCTGTCTGGTCTGTCTGTCTGGTCTGTCTGGTCTGTCTGTCTGGTCTGTCTGTCTGGTCTGTCTGGTCTGTCTGTCTGTCTGGTCTGTCGGTCTGTCTGGTCTGTCTGTCTGTCTGTCTGGTCTGTCTGTCTGTCTGGTCTGTCTGTCTGGTCTGTCTGTCTGTCTGGTCTGTCTGTCTGGTCTGTCTGTCTGTCTGTCTGGTCTGTCTGTCTGTCTGTCTGGTCTGTCTGTCTGGTCTGTCTGTCTGTCTGTCTGTCTGGTCTGTCTGTCTGGTCTGTCTGTCTGGTCTGTCTGTCTGTCTGGTCTGTCTGGTCTGTCTGTCTGTCTGGTCTGTCTGTCTGTCTGGTCTGTCTGGTCTGTCTGTCTGTCTGGTCTGTCTGTCTGTCTGTCTGGTCTGTCTGGTCTGTCTGTCTGTCTGGTCTGTCTGTCTGTCTGGTCTGTCTGTCTGTCTGGTCTGTCTGGTCTGTCTGGTCTGTCTGGTCTGTCTGTCTGTCTGGTCTGTCTGTCTGGTCTGTCTGGTCTGTCTGTCCTGTCTGGTCTGTCTGTCTGGTCTGTCTGTCTGGTCTGTCTGTCTGTCTGGTCTGTCTGTCTGGTCTGTCTGTCTGGTCTGTCTGGTCTGTCTGTCTGTCTGGTCTGTCTGTCTGTCTGGTCTGTCTGGTCTGTCTGTCTGGTCTGTCTGTCTGTCTGGTCTGTCTGGTCTGTCTGTCTGGTCTGTCTGTCTGTCTGTCTGGTCTGTCTGGTCTGTCTGGTCTGTCTGGTCTGTCTGTCTGTCTGGTCTGTCTGTCTGTCTGTCTGGTCTGTCTGGTCTGTCTGGTCTGTCTTTCTGGTCTGTCTGTCTTGTCTGTCTGTCTGGTCTGTCTGTCTGGTCTGTCTGTCTGTCTGGTCTGTCTGTCTGGTCTGTCTGTCTGGTCTGTCGGTCTGTCTGGTCTGTCTGGTCTGTCTGGTCTGTCGTTCTGGTCTGTCGGACTGTTTTTTCTGTCTGTCTGGTCTGTCTATCTGGTCTGTCTGTCTGGTCTGGTCTGTCTGTCTGGTCTGTCTGGTCTGTCTGTCTGGTCTGTCTGTCTGGTCTGTCTGTCTGGTCTGTCTGTCTGGTCTGTCTGGTCTGTCTGGTCTGTCGGTATGTCTGGTCTGTCGGTCTGTCTGGTCTGTCTGGTCTGTCGTTCTGGTCTGTCGTTCTGGTCTGTCGGACTGTTTTTTCTGTCTGTCTGGTCTGTCTGGTCTGTCTATCTGGTCTGTCTGTCTGGTCTGACTGTCTGGTCTGTCTGGTCTGTCTGTCTGTCTGGTCTGTCTGTCTGGTCTGTCTGTCTGTCTGTCTGGTCTGTCTGTCTGGTCTGTCTGTCTGGTCTGTCTGTCTGGTCGGTCTGTCTGTCTGGTCTGTCTGTCTGTCTGGTCTGTCTGTCTGTCTGTCTGGTCTGTCTGTCTGGTCTGTCTGTCTGGTCTGTCTGTCTGGTCTGTATATCTGGTCTGGTCTGTCTGTCTGGTCTGTCTGTCTGTCTGGTCTGTCTGTCTGTCTGGTCGGTCTGTCTGTCTGGTCTGTCTGTCTGTCTGTCTGGTCTGTCTGTCTGTCTGGTCTGTCGGTCTGTCTGGTCTGTCGGTCTGTCTGGTCTGTCAGTCTGTCGTTCTGGTCTGTCGGACTGTTTTTTCTGTCTGTATGGTCTGTCTGGTCTGTCTATCTGTTCTGTCTGTCTGGTCTGGTCTGTCTGTCTGGTCTGTCTGGTCTGTCGTTCTGGTCTGTCGGACTGTTTTTTCTGTCTGTCTGGTCTGTCTGGTCTGTCTATCTGGTCTGTCTATCTGGTCTGTCTATCTGTCTGGTCTGTCTGATCTGTCTTTGTGGTCTGTCGGTCTGGTCTGTCTGATCGGTCTGTCTGTCTGGTCTGTATTGTCTGTCTGGTCTGTCTGGTCTATCTGCTCTGTCTGTCTGGTCTGTCTTTTTGGTCTGGTCTGTCTGAGCTGTCTGTCTGGTCTGTCTAATCGGTCTTGTCAGTCTGGTGTTTCTGGTCTTTCTCTCTGGTCTGCCTGTCTGTCTGGTCTGTCTGTTTGGTCTATCTGTCTGGTCTGTCTGGCATGTCTGTCTGATCTGTCGGTCTGGTCTTTCTGGTCTGTCTGTCTGGTCTGTCCTGTCTGTCTGTCTGGTCTGTCTGGTCTGCCTGTCTGGTCTGTCGGACTGGTTTGTCTGTCTGATTTTTCTGTCTGTCTGGTCTGTCTGGTCTGTGTGTCTGGTCTGTCTATCTGGTCTGTCAAGTCTGTTTGGTCTGTCTGGTCTGTCTGTCTGTTTGGTGTGTCTGTGTGGTCTTTCTGTCTGGTCTGTTGGTCTGGTCAGTCTATCTGTCTGCTCTGTCTGGTCTGTCTGTCTGGTCTGTCTGTCTGGTCTGTCGGTCTTTCTGGTCTGTCTGGTCTGTCAGTCTGCCTGGTCTGTTGGTCTGTCTGGTCTGTCTTTCTGGTCAGTCTGTCTAATCTGTCTGTCTGCTTTGACAGTCTGTCTGGTCTGTCTGAACAGTCTGGTCTGTCTGTCTGTCTGTCTGGTCTGTCGGTCTGTCTGGTCTGTTGGTATGTCTGGTCTGTGTGTCAGGTATGTCTGGTCTGTATGGTCGGTCGGTTGGTCTGTCTGGTTGGTCTTGTCTGTCTAGTCTGTCTGGTCAGTCTGTCTGGTCTGTTTGTCTTGTCTGTCTGGTCTGTCTTTCTGTCTGGTTATCTGTCTGTCTGGTTGGTTGGTTGGTTGGTTGTCTGTCTGTCTGGTCTGTATGGTCTGTCTGGTTGTCTGTCTGTCTGTCTGGTTGTCTATCTGTCTGGTTGGTTGGTTGGTTGTCTGTCTGGTCTGTATGGTCAGTCGGTTGGTCTTGTCTGTCTAGTCTGTCTGGTTGGTCTGTCTGGTCTGTTTGTCTTGTCTGTCTGTCTGGTCTGTCTTTCTGTCTGGTTATCTGTCTGTCTGTCTGGTTGGTTGTCTGTCTGGTCTGTATGGTCTGTCTGGTCTGTCTTATTGTCTGTCTGGTTGGTTGTCTGTCTCTCTGGTTGTCTGTCTGTCTGGTTGGTTGTTGTCTGTCTGGTCTGTCTGTCTGGTTGTATGTCTGGTTGGTTTTCTGTCTGTCTGGTTGTCTGTCTGTATGGTCTGTCTGGTTGGTTGGGTGTCTGTCTGGTCTGTCTGGTCTGTCTGGTTGTATGTATGTCTGGTTGGTTTTCTGTCTGTCTGGTTGTCTGTCTGTATGTATGGTCTGTCTGTCTGGTTGGGTGTCTGTCTGTCTGTCTGTCTGGTCTGTCAGTCTGTCTGGTCTGTCTGTCTGATTCAGACCTGATTGCTGTTGTACGAAATAACAAGGCGGACGATTATTGAATGACTGTGCGTAATGCACAGGCGTGAGGCCAGACTGAAAAATTCCTGCATTTCTTTTATCGCTAGGTGAATGCAGACTGATTGACTGGAAGCAGGGGTTGGGGACTGGTCATTTCCTGGGAGTGTCAGGAAAAATGCTGGCATTCCCAAGCATTTTCTGGGAGGGTGTGTGACGTCAGCTCTGGCCCGATCAGCCTGTGTCTATCACACTGTAGGAGTAAGTCCTGGGCTACACACAGACTGCACAGACCGGAAAAATCATTAGAAGTGAGTGAGTTGCAAACAGATTTGCAGCTGGTTGGCATTTGCAAAGCTTTTCACACGGCGTACACAGACTTGCACAGGGCAGTTTTTCACTCTTTTTGGGCACTTACTGTCCGATCGCAGACCTCTGCAAATTTGCAGGGGAGCAATCTGGTCTGAATTAGGCCCTATGTAAAGAGGCATCACTCAGAGACTAGCTGAATGGTGAATCAAATGGTGTTTATTGTCAATGTTTCTAAGTGTGGTACCCCCACAAAGTGATTAGATCCCAAAATGTTGACATTAAACAGTTGGATTCACCAAATCATCCAGCTAGTTCCTGAGTGCTGCCTTTTTCCATTTGTTACTGTTTGGGTGTGCTATCTCCTAGGAGGGCACCAGAGCAACAAATTTGTGGCATATACACCAAGCAGAGTTCAGGCTTCACACACACACACACACACACACACACACACACACACACACACACACACATATATATATAGAGAGAGAGAGAGAGAGATGCTGTATATATGTATATATATATATATATATATATATATATATATATATATATATTACATACTGCGTCAGGTGGGTTCACCGGAGAGCTGCTTTGGGTCCATCTATTGTTTGCCAGAACAATGTTTAGAGACAACCAGATGCTCCTGAGTATTGTCCCACCAGAAATGGACTGGGGATGGCACCTGGTCATCCAGTCTGCCGTTGTAGATGTGTATTATTTGTGTGTGTGTGTGTGCTTAGGCTTTACTTTTTTAGTTTGAAGATACATACTTTGCTGGCCGGATTGGTTGTTGCTGGCTCCGGTGGTATGACGCCACATACAGACATCTGTGCTCCCTTGCCATCCCTCCTCCCAGCATCCAGCTCATGGTGAGATGGTGAAAAGAGAGTCTGCGATGCAGTGCCAACTTGAAGGGTGATGATGATTGATCTCATCACCCTTCCTTTGAAGTGGCAACTCTGCCGCCACAGGCCGCGGTCCCTCCTTCGGTCACATGGGCCAGTGAACGGATTACGCTCCCTGAGTCCCCCTCCCCTTCCTCTTCCTCCTCTCGTCGCTGCCATAATAAGTTATAAGCCCGCAGTGCAGCGGTAGGTAGCATATAATGAGTCAGTCTGCTGACTGTGTTCCCCTTCAAGGCAGTGGGCCTCAGTCCTATGCACCAGCTGCACCGCTGGTAGTTCTGCTGCTTCACAGCACCCCTTTATATACAACAAAGCACCCCTGGGGATGGACCACCTACAGTTGGGGTACCACCTACAGTGTCACATTACGTGTATGATACACTGCGGTCTTACAGGCAGAGTCACAGAAAAGTAATAGTATAGTACACTGGGGTATAGCACCCCTAGATTGACAGAGCACCCCTGGATGGACACAGCAGTCCCTTAACAGATGGAACCAGCAGCTTTTATAATGGACAACACAGCAGCACCACTGAATGGACAACAGAACACTACTGGACGGACAAAGCACAAGCAGATCTGCACTATACAAGCTTCACAAGTGGAATGAAAATGGCGCGATCACTGGGGACCTTTATAGAATCCAAAACCTGTGAGAATCCAACAGCGGGAGGATGACGTTTTACCTTGTTTTGGGATCCGAGTCAAAACCTGAGCCTTACTCGGATCCCAGCCCAGATCGGGAAGTTCAGGTGGGTCCAGTTCTCGGGGAACCAGTCACACTTATCTCTAATATTTACACATTACACTTATAGTGTTCCAAAACATATGTTACATCATTTTTTTTTATATAGTACTGTATGTTTTATATGATCTGTGAAAAAAACTTATGTTCCTTGATCCTACATTTTAACAAATTAGCCTTAAATATGCACAACATTTTAGCAAAAAGAATCTCGATAATTGATTTTAGGTGTTTTATGATGTATATATTTTCAGTATCATGTCCAAATAATATATGTCTAAAATAAAGCATTGAATCATTTATACATTGTTATTTTAAATAATTGCTTTAGAATTGCATTTATTCACAATGATATCTGCAACTGAGTATTTGGGATAGCAAAAGCATCGGATGCTTGTAACTGCACGGTGTTGCGCATTTGTGAGAAACACTTTCTCTTATGTGTGTGTGGGTGGGCTCTTTAGTGTGTGTCATGTACACGCAGTGTGTTATGCAGTTACAACTGAGGGTTTGGCTTGGTGACTGCAGATCATACTTGCCTACCTTGCTGCCCCCTCCTCCGGGAGGCGGCAGCATTGTAGGTGCATGGGGGCGTGGCCGGCTGCATGATGGGCCGTCCGAGGGCATGGTCAGAGCCAATGTGGGCTGTACGGGGCGTGACGACGGGGAAATGGGCAGTCCGGGGGCATTAAATCATGATCGCGTCATCATGGCTCCACCCCCTGCTATACAGTGCAGAGAAAATAGGCACTGTATAGTGGGGGGCGGAGCTACGATGACTCGATTCAGGGCAAAACGCGTCATCGGATCCCCTCGGCCGCCCACTTGTTCTCTGCTGTGGGTGGCTAAAGGGGGAGTGGGGGTTCTGACAGGAAAAACAGGAGGCTTTCCCACTTTTCCAGGGGGTAGGGAGGGCCACACGATTTTCTGGACCCTCCTGGCTATTCCGGGAGGGTAGGCATGTATGCTGCAGATGTTAGTGTTTGTGATCGCAAACCATTTAGAGGTTAGGTACAGTATGGATGACCGGTGGTCTCGCCACCATACAGATGCCAGGAGGGGGGGGGGGGGGGGAGTTGAGCAAAACAAAGCCCCTTGTGGGCTCAGCGGCATTAGCTGCGCTCAGCACAGGTTCTATTCTATTCCCACGAGTGGGAATAGTCCCTATTTAGTCGGCAGACTATCGGGATTGTTAGGGTGCAGGATCCCAGCGTCGGTATTGTGACCGGCGGTCAGGAGACAGCCGGTCACACAACTACATCCCGCAACCATTGCTGAATTAGGCCCAGGGAAAGATTCAGCTTCAGATTTTCTATTTCATTTTGAATATTCAGCTGTACTGTGAACAGAACTATGACATGCACAATCTAGATTTCCAATCTTTATGTAATCAGCAAAGTGGTAAATTCCTCTAGGGTTTGGTCACGCAACCTGTTAAATATTCTTTTTTCCCATGGTGCATGGAGTTGCAAATCACCTTATGGCGGGCCAATGAAACCAACAACTTGTAATACTAATGGCTTTACACCATTTTTTTTTCTTGTGAACAAACAATAACATTTCCGTGCAGACATGTTAATATATAATAGAGAAAGGCTACGGTCGACCAATGACCATTGCCTCTCCTCTGCCCTGGTCACTGCTTCCCATGCTCGAGTTCAAGATTTTACCCGTGCTGCACCTCTTCAGTGGAATGCACTCCCCCCGCTCCATTAGACTCTCCCCAACCTTGCAAAGCTTCAAATGGGCACTAAAAACCCATCTATTCATGAAAGCGTTCCCTTCCGATGCATAACCTAGTCCTGAGGCTGCTCCTCCATCCCCCTGCCTCATTCCTTGAGCATCTCTGCTTTGCTTATATACTGCCATCAGGATACCCCCACTTGCTTGCTGGCACCTCATGTCATCTGTCTGTCACCCCTTCCCACTAGATTGTTAGCTCTTCAGAGCAGGGCCCTCTTTCCTCTTGTTGTCTAAGCCCTCTTCTCGACACATTTCACTCAGTGACCATCTTTACCTGCTTTTTCTCCTGCTGGTAAAGGCTCCTCTCTATCAATGGCCGCCAGCCCCAAGTAGTACGATGATTACTCCCTCGCTACTTACATCTTAGCTGTATTATGTATTTCTGTTATTTATTTACTGTAATGCTAAGTTTTGTCTCCCTGCACTGTCCTTTGTACGGCGCTGCGAAACACTTTTGGCGCCTTATAAATAAAATGTAATAATAATAATAATAATAATAATAATAATACGGGGCTGGAGGAAACACATGAGATTAGAGGAACTGCTGGGTTTATCAATGATTTTTCCACGATATGAATCCTGATAAATATGAAGTAGTGATAACTTAAAGGGTTTATCACTGCTTGATAAATAGACCAAAAGTCATGTACAGATGTGTCCTCATGTGATACCTTGCCAGGACAAGGTATCCCTGTAAATGGCTACAGTGTTGAAATGTATTATATTAATGTGAATTCAGGGTCGGACTGGCCCACAGGGATATAAGGAAAACCCGGTAGACCCTGCTCCCTGAGAGGACACCCCCTCCTCTTGGGATAAGGGTGGTCATTCCGAGTTGTTCGCTCGGTATTTTTTTCTCGCAACGGAGCGATTAGTCGCTAATGCGCATGCGCAATGTCCGCAGTGCGACTGCGCCAAGTAAATTTGCTATGCAGTTAGGTATTTTACTCACGGCATTACGAGGTTTTTTCTTCGTTCTGATGATCGTAATGTGATTGACAGGAAGTGGGTGTTTCTGGGCGGAAACAGGACGTTTTATGGGAGTGTGTGAAAAAACGCTGCCATTTCTGGGAAAAACGCGGGAGTGGCTGAAGAAACGGAGGAGTGTCTGGGCGAACGCTGGGTGTGTTTGTGACGTCAAACCAGGAACGACAAGCACTGAACTGATCGCAGATGCCGAGTAAGTCTGGAGCTACTCAGAAACTGCTAAGAAGTGTCTATTCGCAATTCTGCTAATCTTTCATTCGCAATTTTGATAGGCTAAGATTCACTCCAAGTAGGCGGCGGCTTATCGTGTGCAATGCTGCTAAAAGCAGCTTGCGAGCGAGCAACTCGGAATGAGGGCCAAGGTTCCAGATTGTGCACTTGAATTATACATTATACATACTGTATGTTACCTTATACTACAGTTATTAATCTGATATGTTGTCATGCATGCACTAGCAGTATTTACTATATCTATCAAGAGGCCCAGCCCAATGCACTCTTTAAATGGTTCGCCAATATTCTATGGTGGCTGGCCACAGCGCCTCTGGAGACTGACCACACACATAAACATGGGCCCCTCCCTCTGCATTCCCCCGGTGGGTTCTCCATGCCAAAGTCCAACACTGTGTGCATATCGATATAAAATGAAATTGGATATTTTACATGGAATGTATATTTAATGTCATGTTAATGGCATTTGTTGGGGGGGAGGGTTGCTGTGAGCTGTGAACCCAGCCAAAGGCAGATGCGACGGAAAGACATATTGTGCGCATAGTGTGGACGATTTGAACAATTTGTCGTTCCGATCCGTCAGAATCTGGAAAATCATGAAAAAAATAGTTTAGTGTGTACCCAGATTTAGACTTGCTGCATAGGCATCCGGTACCATACTTTTGTGTGCCCCCGTGTGTTAGGTCGTGGGAGGGAGCCAGTGCACGCTGATAGTTACAAAAGGAGAGGGAGAGAAGGGTCTATGGGGGCCATTCCAAGTTGATCGCTCGCTAGCTAGTTTTAGCAGCCGTGCAAACGCTATGCCGCCGCCCACTGGGGAGTGTATTTTAGCTTAGCAGAAGTGCGAACGCCTGTGCAGCCGAGCTCTGCAAATACAGTTTGTGCAGTTTCAGAGTAGCTCTGAACCTACTCAGCGCTTGCGATCACTTCAGCCTATTCGTGTTCGGATTTGACGTCATGCACCCGCCCAGCGAACGCCCAGCCACGCCTGCGTTTTTTCAGACACGCCTGTGTTTTTGCAAACACTCCCTGAAAACGGTCAGTTGACACCCAGTAACGCCCCCTTCCTGTCAATCACTCTGCGGCCGTCAGTGCGACTGAAAACTTTGTTAGAACCTGTGCTAAACAACAAATGCCTTTGTACCCGTACGTCGCGCATGTGCATTGCGGAGTATACGCAGAAATGCCGAATTTTAGCCTGATCGCTGCGCTGCGAACAACGGCAGCTAGCAATCAACTCCGAATGACCCCCTATGTACTAAGCAGTGGAGAGAGACAAAGTACCAGCCAACCAGCTCATAACGGTCATGTTACAGACTGTGTTTGAAAAATGACAGTTAGGAGCTGATACTTCATATCTTCCCACTTTATATCTCTCCAAGGCTTAGTACATACACCCCATAAGCAGTTAAACATTTGTTTTTCTTCTGGGCAGCAGTTTGACAGTGTCATGCCTGAGGATTGGAGTTGGCTTGGGCAACTCCTCCTCATGGTTGAGGTAGCGGTGGAAGATCTGCTGGTAGTGTCTGAGATGAGACTCGTAGGAGTACTAGTAGTAGCTAGCCCAAGGTGCAGACAGTAAAGAGATAATCTTTATTAATTCTGGAACTGTAGTTGCCCTGACCATCCAGGTAGTGGAAATATTGAGAGCTGGTAGGATGAAGAGACTGAAGCTTGAAAATGGAAAAACATGGGGGGTCATTCTGACCCGTTCGCACGCTGCGGTTCATCGCTGCGGTGTGAACGGGGCGGAACTGCGCATGCGCAGCGCCTGCAATACACATGTGTGTCGTTGCCCAGTGACAGCCGTCGCTGGGCAACGACCAGAAGAAAGTGATTGCTAGCGCGATTGCAAGAAGATTGACAGCGGGGAGGTGTTCTGGGGCGGATACTCACCGTTTTCCGGGCATGGAGATCCTAACGCTGGTGTGTCCGGGCATTTGGAGGGCGGTTGTCTGACGTCAATTCCGGGACCTTCGTCGCTGGATCCGGCGCACATGGTAAATAGGTCTGACCCTGGTCTTGTTCTTGTTTTTTAGCATAGCAGGGCTAGGCTGCACAAGCGATCGCAGCCCCGCTATGCTAAAATACACTGCCGTCTAGTTGGCGGCATCTAGTTGATCACACGAGCAGCAAAAAGTTGATACGTTTGATCAACTCGGAATGACCCCCATGGGACGGTGTGCCTGCTTTCACAGTCAAGCTGTGCAGGCAGTGGGCTACCCTTATTTTGCTGGGTCTGCGATGCGATCGCATTGCTGGTGGCAATAGCAGGCTGGGCGGTTTTGTCCTGTGCTGGGCGGAGCCCAGCGTGCGAGTGTTAGCAGTTGCAGTTTTGCTAAATTAGTAATAGTGCCAATGATGCTGAATAAGGCGCCTTATTCAGTATACATTGCATCGGAGATGTGATCGCATACTGCCATTTTTAAAGCCGGTGATCAGCCCAGCCCAATCTGTACATGAGCAGGGCTGGAAATGCGTTAGTATTGTAATGATGCGAGCACCTCTGCCCCATTGACAGGCAGAGATGTTCACAGGGTGGTCGGGGGTGAGGACGCGGTGTTTCCGGAGGGCGATGCATTGATAACTTCAGCGGGTCTGGGCCATTTTTTGGGGCGGGTACTGCGAGGGATAAAACATGGCCAATCTGCGCCTGTCTTCACAGCCAGGCGGTACAGGCAGGGGGGCATTGATGTTTCTATAATGGGTGCAGTGTGTGCAGTGCACACGGGCTCCTGAGTCCTGGGAGACCCCACACCTCACACACTGCACCCATTTCTCCTATACTTACCTTTCCGGAGTCCATCGGTGAACGTGTGTGGGCCCCTTCCTCTCCCATAGCCGTTGCGCCGCTACTAGCGCACTGACCACTAGAGACTCTGGCACAGTGCCAGAGTCTACAGAGCATGCACAGGACTCCGAAAAAATGTAGCGGCGGCCATTTTTCGGAGTCCTGCTCATGCGCTGTAGACTCTGGCACTGTGCCAGAGTCTACAGCACTCAGAGCGCTAACAGCGGCGCGACGGCTACGGGAGAGGAGGGGGCCCACACATGGAGTCTGCACACGGGTCCCCTCCTCTCTCTCAGAGATTCATTCCACTTTTGGATCTCTGTGTATGAGGACACACAAGGGGAGCTGCTGGGAAATAAAAGAAGCTTAATATTATTTATCCCATTGCCGGATCCTCATATATATTTTTTGGACATATGAAAGTATTGTAGGTAAATTAAATAAAAATTTGGACAAATTAATTACAAGCCTTTGGAAGATTAATATTAACCATCAGATGGTCGCAAATAGGAAGATTCATTAAATACTACAAAACTATGGAAGTTAATTATACATAATAATTCTTAGTAAAATATGGATTATAATTTTGTGAAAATACAGCTGTTTCAAATTAATTAATTACCTTTTCATAAAAAACACTCCTGAAGAAGTCGACATACGACGAAACGCGTTGAGTGAAAAAATCTTTTATTGTTTGGAAAAGTTGTTATTCAATTTTTTGGCTGTAATGAACAATAACACATTGTAAAAGTGTACATCATTTTTTATCAGTATTGAAATTTAATTATTTTAGCAATAAAAAGCAATAGATGTTTTAAAGTGTAAAGGGTGTTTGTGTGATGTCGTCCTCTTTTTGTCAGAAACCAATATAACCATATTAAATTGTATTGTATATGAATATGTTTGTTTCGGTCGTTGAGTGCGCTCCACAGAGATATACTGTTTCTTGATTTCTATTTTTGGTCTTGTTCGACAGGGGACCATCTCTGTGTGGAAGCTTGCCCCATGATAAAATTATTGAGTACAATCAAAGGTATAGGTCCAATTTTAGAGCGCAAAAAGGATCTCTTATTCTATATATATATATATATATATATATATACACACAGTATAACATTTTTTTTTTTTATATATATGTATACACACACACACATACTTTCTCCCTCAACTTGCCTACAGTATCACAGGCTGGCCGGAGCTGTAGCAGATGTGGTAGCAGCCTATAGCTTTGCCCCCGCCATTTTGTCTGGTGCCACTCAGTGCTCACTCTGTACCCTCTCGCGCGCCAGAGGCATGTGAGCAGCAGAAAAAAGAGTGTGGCCTAAGTTGGAGGGGCGTGGCATCATGGGGGATCCCGGTGACATTACTCTGGGGGCAGCACAGTATCCACGAAGGTGTCCGCTCTGTCAGCTGCTCCTCTATAACAGGAGCTGGGTGCTGAAGGAGAATGTCACCCTCCAAGGGTAACACCTGGGTGCGGGCTGCACCCCCACATCGCCCTTCGGACACCACTGTTTTGCTAAGTAATTGTACACATATAAAGGATAGATATTAAACAACAATGTTCTACCACGTGACGCTGCTCTAGCCTGTAAACATCTGTAGACCTTCCGTTTAACTGAGGTAGTTATATAACTCCACACAATCTATGTTATCAGAAGGTCTTTAGTTCATTTGATTAGATTATCCTACTTATCATGATATCAATTTTTATAGAGCTGATGCACTTTGCAAAGGTAATAGATAACGTTACTATAGATACATAATAGACAGGGAATATCCCCAGTGTCTGAGTGAAGTAGGGTTATGTAATCTAATGACACTGAGGACTTTTTGACAACATAAATTATATTGAGTGAAATAATGAACGAATAATGGGGTTAACATTAGTGATGAGCGGGTTCGGTTTCTCGGAATCCGAACCCCCCCGAACTTCACCCATTTTACACGGTTCCGAGGCAGACTCGGATCTTCCCGCCTTCCTCGGTTAACCCGAGCGCACCCGAACGTCATCATCCTACTGTCGGATTCTCGCGAGATTCGTATTCTATATAAGGAGCCACGCATCACGGCCATTTTCACTCGTGCATTGGAGATGAAAGCGAGAGGACGTGCAGCGTTCTCTCAGTTTCTGTGTTCAGTGTGCTGCAAATATCTGTGCTCAGTCTAGTGATGTGCACCGGAAATTTTTCGGGTTTTGTGTTTTGGTTTTGGGTTCGGTTCCGCGGCCGTGTTTTGGGTTCGAACGCGTTTTGGCAAAACCTCACCGAAATTTTTTTGTCGGATTCGGGTGTGTTTTGGATTCGGGTGTTTTTTTCAAAAAACCCTAAAAAACAGCTTAAATCATAGAATTTGGGGATCATTTTTATCCCATAGTATTATTAACCTCAATAACCATAATTTCCACTCATTTTCAGTCTTTTCTGAACACCTCACACCTCATAATATTATTTTTAGTCCTAAAATTTGCACCGAGGTCGCTGGATGGCTAAGCTAAGCGACCCAAGTGGCCGACACAAACACCTGGCCCATCTAGGAGTGGCACTGCAGTGTCACGCAGGATGGCCCTTCAAAAAAATACTCCCCAAACAGCACATGACGCAAAGAAAAAAAGAGGCGCAATGAGGTAGCTGTGTGACTTAGATAAGCGACCCAAGTGGCCGACACAAACACCTGGCCCATCTAGGAGTGGCACCGCAGTGTCAGACAGGATGGTACTTGAAAAAAATACTCCCCAAACAGCACATGACGCAAAGAAAAAAAGAGGCGCAATGAGGTAGCTGTGTGACTAAGATAAGCGACCCAAGTGGCCGACACAAACACCTGGCCCATCTAGGAGTGGCACTGCAGTGTCACGCAGGATGGCCCTTCAAAAAAATACTCCTCAAACAGCACATGACGCAAAGAAAAAAAGAGGCGCAATGAGGTAGTTGTGTGACTAAGATAAGCGACCCAAGTGGCCGACACAAACACCTGGCCCATCTAGGAGTGGCACTGCAGTGTCACGCAGGATGGCCCTTCAAAAAAATACTCCCCAAACAGCACATGACGCAAAGAAAAATGAAAGAAAAAAGAGGTGCAAGATGGAATTGTCCTTGGGCCCTCCCACCCACCCTTATGTTGTATAAACAGGACATGCACACTTTAACGAACCCATAATTTCAGCGACAGGGTCTGCCACAAGACTGTGACTGAAATGACTGGTTGGTTTGGGCCCCCACCAAAAAAGAAGCAATCAATCTCTCCTTGCACAAACTGGCTCTACAGAGGCAAGATGTCCACCTCATCATCATCGTCTGATTCATCACCCCTTTCACTGTGTACATCCCCCTCCTCACAGATTATTAATTCGTCCCCACTGGAATCCACCATCTCAGGTCCCCGTGTACTTTCTGGAGGCAATTGCTGCTGGTGAATGTCTCCACGGAGGAATTGATTATAATTCATTTTAATGAACATCATCTTCTCCACATTTTCTGGAAGTAACCTCGTACGCCGATTGCTGACAAGGTGAGCGGCGGCACTAAACACTCTTTCGGAGTACACACTGGAGGGAGGGCAACTTAGGTAGAATAAAGCCAGTTTGTGCAAGGGCCTCCAAATTGCCTCTTTTTCCTGCCAGTATACGTACGGACTGTCTGACGTGCCTACTTGGATGCGGTCACTCATATAATCCTCCACCTTTCTTTCAATGGTGAGAGAATCATATGCAGTGACAGTAGACGACATGTCAGTAATCGTTGGCAGGTCCTTCAGTCCGGACCAGATGTCAGCACTCGCTCCAGACTGCCCTGCATCACCGCCAGCGGGTGGGCTCGGAATTCGTAGCCTTTTCCTCGCACCCCCAGTTGCGGGAGGATGTGAAGGAGGAGATGTTGACGGGTCACGTTCCGCTTGACTTGACAATTTTCTCACCAGCAGGTCTTTGAACCTCTGCAGACTTGTGTCTGCTGGAAAGAGAGATACAACGTAAGTTTTAAATCTAGGATCGAGCAAGGTGGCCAAAATGTAGTGCTCTGATTTCAACAGATTGACCACCCGTGAATCCTGGTTAAGCGAATTAAGGGCTCCATCCACAAGTCCCACATGCCTAGCGGAATCGCTCTGTTTTAGCTCCTCCTTCAATGTCTCCAGCTTCTTCTGCAAAAGCCTGATGAGGGGAATGACCTGACTCAGGCTGGCAGTGTCTGAACTGACTTCACGTGTGGCAAGTTCAAAAGGTTGCAGAACCTTGCACAACGTTGAAATCATTCTCCACTGCGCTTAAATCAGGTGCATTCCACCTCCTTCGCCTATATCATTACCAGATGTATAGGCTTGAATGGCCTTTTGCTGCTCCTCCATCCTCTGAAGCATATAGAGGGTTGAATTCCACCTCGTTACCACCTCTTGCTTCAGATGATGGCAGGGCAGGTTCAGGTGTTTTTGGTGGTGCTCCAGTCTTCTGTACGCAGTGCCTGTACACCGAAAGTGGACCGCAATTCTTCTGGCCACCGACAGCATCTCTTGCACGCCCCTGTCGTTTTTTAAATAATTCTGCACCACCAAATTCAAGGTATGTGCAAAACATGGGACGTGCTGGAATTTGCCCAGATGTAATGCACGCACAATATTGCTGGCGTTGTCCGATGCCACAAATCCCCAGGAGAGTCCAGTTGGGGTAAGCCATTCTGAGATGATCTTCCTCAGTTGCCGTAAGAGGTTTTCAGCTGTGTGCGTATTCTGGAAAGCGGTGATACAAAGCGTAGCCTGCCTAGGAACGAGTTGGCGTTTGCTAGATGCTGCTACTGGTGCCGCCGCTGCTGTTCTTGCAGCGGGAGGCAATACATCTACCCAGTGGGCTGTCACAGTCATATAGTCCTGAGTCTGCCCTGCTCCACTTGTCCACATGTCCGTGGTTAAGTGGACATTGGGTACAACTGCATTTTTTAGGACACTGGTGACTCTTTTTCTGAGGTCTGTGTACATTTTCGGTATCGCCTGCCTAGAGAAATGGAACCTAGATGGTATTTGGTACCGGGGACACAGTACCTCAATCAAGTCTCTAGTTAGCTCTGAATTAACGATGGATACCGGAACCACGTTTCTCACCGCCCAGGCTGCCAAGGCCTCAGTTATCCGCTTTGCAGCAGGAGAACTACTGTGATATTTCATCTTCCTCGCAAAGGACTGTTGGACAGTCAATTGCTTACTGGAAGTAGTACAAGTGGTCTTCCGACTTCCCCTCTGGGATGATTATCGACTCCTAGCAGCAACAACAGCAGCGCCAGCAGCAGTAGGCGTTACACTCAAGGATGCATTGGAGGAATCCCAGGCAGGAGAGGACTCGTCAGACTTGCCAGTGACATGGCCTGCAGGACTATTGGCTTTCCTGGGTAAGGAGGAAATTGACACTGAGGGAGTTGGTGGTGTGGTTTGCGTGAGCTTGGTTACAAGAGGAAGGGATTTAGTGGTCAGTGGATTGCTTCCGCTGTCACCCAAAGTTTTTGAACTTGTCACTGACTTATGATGAATGCGCTGCAGGTGACGTATAAGGGAGGATGTTCCGAGGTAGTTAACGTCCTTACCCCTACTTATTACAGCTTGACAAAGGCAACACACGGCTTTTACACCTGTTGTCCGCATTTCTGTTGAAATAATTCCACACCGAAGAGCTGATTTTTTTTGTATTTAGACCAGGCATGTCAATGGCCATATTCGTCCCACGGACAACAGGTGTCTCCCCGGGTGCCTGACTTAAACAAACCACCTCACCATCAGAATCCTCCTTGTCAATTTCCTCCCCAGCACCAGCAACACCCATATCCTCATCCTGGTGTACTTCAACAGTGACATCTTCAATTTGACTATCAGGAACTGGACTGCGGGTGCTCCTTCCAGCACTTGCAGGGGGAATGCAAATGGTGGAAGGTGCAAGCTCTTCCCGTCCAGTGTTGGGAAGGTCAGGCATCGCAACCGACACAATTGGACTCTCCTTGGGGATTTGTGATTTCGAAGAACGCACAGTTCTTTGCTGTGCTTTTGCCAGCTTAAGTCTTTTTTTTTTTTCTAGCGAGAGGATGAGTGCTTCCATCCTCATGTGAAGCTGAACCACTAGCCATGAACATAGGCCAGGGCCTCAGCCGTTCCTTGCCACTCCGTGTCGTAAATGGCATATTGGCAAGTTTACGCTTCTCCTCAGACGCTTTTAATTTTGATTTTTGGGTCATTTTTTTACTGATCTTTTGTGTTTTGGATTTTACATGCTCTGTACTATGACATTGGGCATCGGCCTTGGCAGACGACGTTGATGGAATTTCATCGTCTCGGCCATGACTAGTGGCAGCAGCTTCAGCACGAGGTGGAAGTGGATCTTGATCTTTCCCTATTTTTTTAACCTCCACATTTTTGTTCTCCATATTTTAATGCGCACAACTAAAAGGCACCACAGGTATACAATGTAGATGGATGGATAGTATACTTTATGTATGATGACGACTGACTGAAGACACAGAGGTAGGTACAGCAGTGGCCTACCGTACTGCTATATACAGTATAATGGACCTGGTGGACACTGTCAGCAGACTGCGTTTATAGTATAATGAAAAAAAGACACCACAGGTATACAATGTAGATGGATGGATAGTATACTTTATGTATGACGACGAGTGACTGAAGACACAGAGGTAGGTACAGCAGTGGCCTACCGTACTGCTATATACAGTATAATGGACCTGGTGGACACTGTCAGCAGACTGCGTTTATAGTATAATGAAAAAAAGACACCACAGGTATACAATGTAGATGGATGGATAGTATACTTTATGTATGACGACGAGTGACTGAAGACACAGAGGTAGGTACAGCAGTGGCCTACCGTACTGCTATATACAGTATAATGGACCTGGTGGACACTGTCAGCAGACTGCGTTTATAGTATAAAGAAAAAAAGACACCACAGGTATACAATGTAGATGGATGGATAGTATACTTTATGTATGATGACGAGTGACTGAAGACACAGAGGTAGGTACAGCAGTGGCCTACCGTACTGCTATATACAGTATAATGGATCTGGTGGACACTGTCAGCAGACTGCGTTTATAGTATAAAGAAAAAAAGACACCACAGGTATACAATGTAGATGGATGGATAGTATACTTTATGTATGACAACGAGTGACTGAAGACACAGAGGTAGGTACAGCAGTGGCCTACTGTACTGCTATATACAGTATAATGGACCTGGTGGACACTGTCAGCAGACTGCGTTTATACTTATAGTATAAAGAAAAAAAGACACCACAGGAGTGTTTTTCAGGCAGACAAACGTATACTGGTGGTCACTGTCAGCAAAACTGTGCACTCTGTACTCCTGCTATAGCTGCTCCCCAGTCTCCCCCACAATTAAGCAGTATGAGCACTCAGCACAGTCAGATATATCATGCAGCACACTGAGGCTGAGCACAGATATGGTATGGAGCGTTTTTTTCAGGCAGAGAACGGATAAAAAAAAAACCAGCAAAACTCTGCACTGTACTCCTCCTAACAGCTGCTCCCCAATCCTCCCCACAATAAGCTAAGCAGTAGCAATCAGATCAACTAACTATAACTATATAAACGGAGAGGACGCCAGCCACGTTCTCTCCCTATCAATCTCAATGCACGAGTGAAAATGGCAGCGACGCGCGGCTGCTTATATAGAATCCGAATCTCGCGAGAATCCGACAGCGGGATGATGACGTTCGGGCGCGCTCGGGTTAGCCGAGCCATACGGGAGAATCCGAGTATGGCTCGGACCCGTGTAAAAAGGGTAAAGTTCGGGGGGGTTCGGTTTCTCGGAAACCGAACCCGCTCATCACTAGCTCAGTGTGCTGAAAATATCTGTGCTCAGTGTGCTGCAAATATCTGTGCTCAGTGTGCTTTATTGTGGGGACTGGGGACCACCAGTATTATATAGGAGGAGGACAGTGCAGAGTTTTGCTGACCAGTGACCAGTGACCAAGAGTATTATACGTTCTCTGCCTGAAAAACGCTCCATATCTGTGCTGCATTGTAGTATAGGAGGACAGTGCAGAATTTTGCTGACCAGTGACCACCAGTATTATATAGCAGTATGGTACAGTAGTCCACTGCTCTACCTACTTCTGTGTCGTCAAGTATACTATTCATCCATACCTGTGGTGCATTTTAGTTGTGCGCAGTATATAATGTAGGACGACAGTGCAGAATTTTGCTGACCACCAGTATATAATATATATCAGTACGGTACAGTAGGCCACTGCTCTACCTACCTCTGTGTCATCAAGTACCTGTGGTGCATTTTAGTTGTGCGCAGTATTATATAGTAGGAGGACAGTGCTGAATTTTGTTGACCACCAGTATATAATATATAGCAGTACGGTACAGTAGTCCACTGCTCTACCTACCTCTGTGTCGTCAAGTATACTATCCATCCATACCTGTGGTGCATTTAAGTTGTGCGCAGTATTATATAGTAGGAGGACAGTGCAGAATTTTGCTGACCACCAGTATATAATATTTAGCAATACGGTACAGTAGTCCACTGCTCTACCTACCTCTGTGTCGTCAAGTATACTATCCATCCATACCTGTGGTGCATTTTAGTTGTGCGCAGTATATATAGTAGGAGGACAGTGCAGAATTTTGCTGACCACCAGTATATAATATATAGCAGTACGGTGCAATAGTCCACTGCTCTACCTACCTCTGTGTCGTAAAGTATACTATCCATCCATACCTGTGGTGCATTTTAGTTGTGCGCAGTATTATATAGTAGGAGGACAGTGCAGAATTTTGCTGACCACCAGTATATAATATATAGCAGTACAGTACAGTAGTCCACTGCTCTACCTACCTCTGTGTCGTCAAGTATACTATCCTTCCATACCTGTGGTGCATTTTAGTTGTGCGCAGTATTATATATTAGGAGGACAGTGCAGAATTTTGCTGACCACCAGTATATAATATATAGCAGTACGGTACAGTAGTCCACTGCTCTACCTACCTCTGTGTCGTCAAGTATACTATCCATCCATACCTGTGGTGCATTTTAGTTGTGCGCAGTATTATATAGTAGGAGGACAGTGCATAATTTTGCTGACCACCAGTATATAATATATAGCAGTATGGTACAGTAGGCCACTGCTCTACATACCTCTGTGTCGTCAAGTATACTATCCATTCATACTTGTGGTGCATTTTAGTTGTGCGCAGTATATATAGTAGGAGGACAGTGCAGAATTTTGATGACCACCAGTATAAATTATAAGCTATAAGCATAATTAAATTAATTAAATTATAAGCAGTATAAATTTAAAGCTTCTAATGAGAAGCGTAAACTTGCCAATATGCCATTTACGATACGAAGTGGCAAGGAATGGCTGAGGCCCTGTCCTATGTTCATGGCTAGTGGTTCAGCTTCACATGAGGATGGAAGCACTCATCCTCTCGCTAGAAAAAGGAAAAGACTTAAACTGGCAAAAGCACAGCAAAGAACTGTGCGTTCTTCTAAATCACTAATCCCCAAGGAGAGTCCAACTGTGTCGGTTGCGATGCCTGACCTTCCCAAAACTGGACGGGAAGAGGTGGCGCCTTCCACCATTTGCACGCCCCCAGCAAGTGCTGGAAGGAGCACCCACAGTCCAGTTCCTGATAGTCAAATTGAAGATGTCACTGTTGAAGTACACCAGGATAAGGATATGGGTGTTGCTAGTGCTGAGGAGGAAATTGACAAGGAGGATTCTGATGGTGAGGTGGTTTGTTTAAGTCAGGCACCCGGGGAGACCCCTGTTGTCCATGGGACGAATATGGCCATTGACATGCCTGGTCAAATTACAAAAAAAATCACCTCGTCGGTGTGGAATTATTTTAACAGAAATGCGGACAACATTTGTCAAGCCGTGTGTTGCCTTTGTCAAGCTGTAATAAGTAGGGGTAAGGACATTAACCACCTAGGAACATCCTCCCTTATACGTCACCTGTAGCGCATTCATCAGAAGTCATTGACAAGTCATTAAGAAAAGGAGATTTTTTGCTGCGCCAATGTGTCTCAATTATCTTAATAAAATTTAAACAAAGCTAACAACTTAGAAATAAAATCACAAATGTCAGAAGTGTGTGCGCCTCTATAAGGAGTAGTGTGTTACTCCTAACTAATAAGCTGGAGAAGAAATGGGTAAAAATAGAAGCGCTCAACACTAACTGACCCTGTGATCCAGAATTAATTCACAACCAAAGTGTCAAAAGGGATTTTTTGATATATTAAAAAATATTTATTACAATACAATAAAAATTGCACAATAAACCAGATATATATCTGACATAAAAACCTTTTTCCTCACTGAAATTCTGTATCAAAAGATATTCTACATTCACATCAGTTACAAGTGTCAACTAGATAACTAGCAGCAATTAGGTTGTAACAATTGTTGCAGTAAAGTTACCAGGCTGTTTGTTTGACACTGTTGGATATACCCTCAAACACAATTGTTAAATGTAGAATTAAAAATGAATATGGAATACAATCATAGGCTCTATATACAAGAGCTGTATTCTAAAACGTCTCAAAGTTCCAGGAGCCGATGACAGGTGATAATGAATAGTTAGATTCTATAACTATTCATTATCACCTGTCATCGGCTCCTGGAACTTTGAGACGTTTTAGAATACAGCTCTTGTATATAGAGCCTATGATTGTATTCCATATTCATTTTTAATTCTACATTTAACAATTGTGTTTGAGGGTATATCCAACAGTGTCAAACAAACAGCCTGGTAACTTTACTGCAACAATTGTTACAACCTAATTGCTGCTAGTTATCTAGTTGACACTTGTAACTGATGTGAATGTAGAATATCTTTTGATACAGAATTTCAGTGAGGAAAAAGGTTTTTATGTCAGATATATATCTGGTTTATTGTGCAATTTTTATTGTATTGTAATAAATATTTTTTAATATATCAAAAAATCCCTTTTGACACTTTGGTTGTGAATTAATTCTGGATCGCAGGGTCAGTTAGTGTTGAGCGCTTCTATTTTTACCCATTGACAAGTCATTGTCCACTGACAACTAAATCCCTTCCTCTTGTAACCAAGCTCCTGCAAACCACACCACCAACTCCCTCAGTGTCAATTTCCTCCTTAGACAGGAAAGCCAATAGTCCTGCAGGCCATGTCACTGTCAAGTCTGACAAGTCCTCTCCTGCCTGGGATTCCACCGATGCATTCTTGAGTGTAACGCCTACTGCTGCTGGCGCTGTTGTTGTTGCTGCTGGGAGTCGATCGTCATCCCAGAGGGGAAGTCGGAAGACCGCTTGTACTACTTCCAGTAAGGAATTGACTGTCCAACAGTTCTTTGCGAGGAAGATGAAATATCACAGCAGTCATCCTGCTGGAAAGCAGATAACTCAGGCCTTGGCAGCCTGGGTGGTGTTAAACGTGTGTCCGGTATCCACTGTTAATTCACAGGGAATTAGAGAATTTATTGAGTTAGTGTGTCCCCGGTGCCAAATACCATCTAGTTTCCACTTCTCTAGGCAGGCGAAACCGAGAATGTACACAGACCTCAGAAAAAGAGTCACCAGTGTCCTAAAAAATGCAGTTGTACCCAATGTCCACTAAACCACGGACATGTGGACAAATGGAGCAGGGCAGACTCAGGACTATATGACTGTGACAGCCCACTGGGTAGATGTATTACCTCCCGCAGCAAGAACAGCAGCGGCGGCACCAGTAGCAGCATCTCGCAAACGTCAACTCACTCCTAGTCAGGCTACGCTTTGTTTCACCACTTTCCATAAGAGGCACACAGCTGACAACCTCTTACGGAAACTGAGGAACATCATCGCAGAATGGCTTACCCCAATTGGATTCTCCTGGGGATTTGTGACATCGGACAACGCCACCAATATTGTGCGTGCATTACGTGTGGGCAAATTCCAGCACGTCCCATATTTTGCACATACCTTGAATTTGGTGGTGCAGAATTATTTAAAAAACGACAGGGGCGTGCAAGAGATGCTGTCGGTGGCCCGAAGAATTGCGGGCCACTTTCGGCATTCAGCCACCGCGTGCCGAAGACTGGAGCACCACCAAACACTCCTGAACCTGCCCTGCCATCATCTGAAGCAAGAGGTGGTAACGAGGTGGAATTCAACCCTCTATATGCTTCAGAGGATGGAGGAGCAGCAAAAGGCCATGCAAGCCTATACATCTGCCTACGATATAGGCAAAGGAGGGGGAATGCACCTGACTCAAGAGCAGTGGAGAATGATTTCAACGTTGTGCAAGGTTCTGCAACTCTTTGAACTTGCCACACGTGAAGTGAGTTCAGACACTGCCAGCCTGAGTCAGGTCATTCCCCTCATCAGGCTTTTGCAGAAGCAGCTGGAGAGATTGAAGGAGGAGCTGAAATGGAGCGATTCCGCTAGGCATGTTGGACTTGTGGATGGAGCCCTTAATTCGCTTAACCAGGATTCACGGGTGGTCAATCTGTTGAAATCAGAGCACTACACTTTGGCCACCGTGCTCGATCCTAGGTTTAAAGCCTACGTTGTATCTCTCTTTCTGGCAGACACAAGTCTGCAGAGGTGCAAATACCTGCTGGTGAGACACTTGTCAAGTCAAGCGGAACGAGATCCGTCAACAGCTCCTCATTCACATTCTCCTGCAACTGGGGCTGCGAGGAAAAGGCTAAGAATTCCGAGCCCACCCGCTGGCTGTGAAGCAGAGCAGTCTGGAGCGAGTGCTGACATCTGGTCCGGACTGAAGGACCTGCCAACGATTACTGACATGTCGTCTACTGTCACTGCATATGATTCTGTCACCATTGAAAGAATGGTGGAGGATTATATGAGTGACCGCATCCAAGTAGGCACGTCAGACAGTCCGTACGTATACTGGCAGGAAAAAGAGGCAATTTGGAGGCCCTTGCAGAAACTGGCTTTATTTTACCTAAGTTGCCCCCCCTCCAGTGTGTACTCCGAAAGAGTGTTTAGTGCAGCCGCTCACCTTGTCAGCAATCGGCGTACGAGGTTACTTCCAGAAAATGTGGAGAAGATGATGTTCATCAAAATGAATTATAATTAGTGATGTGCACCGAACATTTTTCAGGTTTTGTGTTTTGGTTTTGGATTCGGTTCCGCGGCCGTGTTTTTGATTCGGACGCGTTTTGGCAAAACCTTCCTGAAAATTTTTTGTCGGATTCGAGTGTGTTTTGGATTTGGGTGTTTTTTTTTTACAAAAAACCCTCAAAAACAGCTTAAATAATAGAATTTGGGGGTCATTTTGATCCCATAGTATTTTTAACCTCAATAACCATAATTTCCACTCATTTCCAGTCTATTCTGAACACCTCACACCTCACAATATTATTTTTAGTCCTAAAATTTGCACTGAGGTTGCTGGATGACTAAGCTAAGCGACCCAAGTGGCCGACACAAACACCTGGCCCATCTAGGAGTGGCACTGCAGTGTCAGACAGGATGGCACTTCAAAAAATAGTCCCCAAACAGCACATGATGCAAAGAAAAAAAGAGGTGCACCAAGGTCGCTGGATGGCTAAGCTAAGCGACCCAAGTGGCCGACACAAACACCTGGCCCATCTAGGAGTGGCACTGCAGTTTTCTACCGAGAGGATTAGTGCTTCCATCCTCATGTGAATCTGAACCACTAGCCATGAACATAGGCCAGGGCCTCAGTCATTCCTTGCCACTCCGTGTCGTAAATGGCATATTGGCAAGTTTACGCTTCTCATGAGACGCTTTTAATTTTGATTTTTAGGTCATTTTACTGAACTTTTGTTTTTTGGATTTTACATGCTCTCTACTATGACATTGGGCATCGGCCTTGGCAGACGACGTTGATGGCATTTCATCATCTCGGCCATGACTAGTGGCAGCAGCTTCAGCACGAGGTGGAAGTGGATCTTGATCTTTCCCTATTTTACCCTCCACATTTTTGTTCTCCATTTTTTAATGTGTGGAATTTATGCCAGTAATATATCAATAGCAATGGCCTACTGTACCGTACTGCTATATATTATATACTGGTGATCAGCAAAATTATGCACTGTCCTCCTACTATATATACTGCGCACAACTTAAATGCACCACAGGTATGGATGGATAGTATACTTGATGACACAGAGGTAGGTAGAGCAGTGGCCTACTGTACCGTACTGCTATATATTATATACTGGTGGTCAGCACAATTATGCACTGTCCTCCTACTATATATACTGAGCACAACTTAAATGCACCACAGGTATGGATGGATAGTATACTTGACGACACAGAGGTAGGTAGAGCAGTGGACTACTGTACCGTACTGCTATATATTATATACTGGTGGTCAGCAAAATGATGCACTTTCCTCCTACTATATAATACTGCGCACAACTTAAATGCACCACAGGTATGGATGGATAGTATACTTGACGACACAGAGGTAGGTAGAGCAGTGGACTACTGTACCGTACTGCTATATATTATATACTGGTGGTCAGCAAAATTCTGCACTGTCCTCCTACTATATATACTGCGCACAAGTTAAATGCACCACAGGTATGGATGGATAGTATACATGACGACACAGAGGCAGGTAGAGCAGTGGACTACTGTACCGTACTGCTATATATTATGTACTGGTAGTCAGCAAAATTATGCACTGTCCTCCTAATATATATACTGCGCACAACTAAAATGCACCACAGGTATGGATGGATAGTATACTTGACGACACAGAGGTAGGTAGAACAGTGGACTACTGTACTGTACTGCTATATAATACTGGTGGTCACTGGTCAGAAAAAATTCTGCACTGTCCTCCTACTATATACTACAATGCAGCACAGATATGGAGTGTTGTTCAGGCAGAGAACGTAGATATTTTCAGCACACTGAGCACAGATATTTGCAAGCACACTGAGCACAGATATTTGATGCACATTGAACACAACTGAGAGAACGCTGCACGTCCTCTCCCTATTATCTCCAATGCACGAGTGAAAATGGTGGCGACGCACGGCTCTTTATATAGAATACGAATCTCGCGAGAATATGAAGGCGGGATGATGACGTTCGGGCGTGCTCAGGTTAACCGAGCAAGGCGGGAGGATCCGAGTCTGCCTCGGAACCGTGTAATATGGGTGAAGTTCGGGTCGGTTCGGATTCCGAGGAACCGAACCCGCTCATCACTAATTATATGTTAGGGTCTCCTGCCCTGTGCTGCCACGTCGTCATGACAACCGGGAGACAAGTGCTAGCGGAGTAACCTGAGCGCAGCTGATACTCCGGTTCGGGTCTTTTGCTGTGCAGTGGTTACAGGCTCTGTGCACAGCAGGGGATCCGGTGCTGGTTTTTGTGCTCACAGTCTGTGAGGTCTGAGTGGGGCGTGGACAGCACCTGCTTTATAAGGCCTCTTCTCAGGTTAAGCAGATGCTGCTGAATCTTTGTTGGTTAGTCAGTTCCTGAAAGTTAGCCAGTACTGTGTAGCTTTGTATTTGTTGTTGCTTACTGCAAATAGGCCTGGGGATTTGGTACTACACTCTGCCAATCCAGACCTAGCAGTAAGACTGGAGTCAGTCGTTTAGCTTGCTGGGGTTCTTTTACTACTCTGTGAACTTAGCAAGTTTGCGGCTGTATTCTAAGACTTGCCTGCCTAAATCCTGTCTCACTGTGCAAGGTGTCAGGTGTCAGTTTAGTGGCAGTAAGCTGAACCTGTGCACTGCAAGTGAGAATTAGGATTGTGGAGACTCTCCTTGTGTCTATCATTCCATCTCTGACCAAGGAGTTTACTGCCACACCCGTTGGTAACCCATTAGGGTTTTGCTGTTGCCCTTAGCAACAGCATTTCGGGTTCTCTACGTATTAAAACACAACATCTTGCTTTTCCCATCTGAGCATTACTAATACTAGGGAGACACCCAGTTCCTTAGCCTCTGGGCTTCTCTGTTCACTTTGTGTGTATTTTGTTACCCTATCACCTTCTGTGTACGTAATGTCATATTCCCCAGTCTGTGTGTGAGTTCATTTGTTTTGCATACCTATCCGTTCAGACACCAGTACATTTCTGCAGGCACTGGTGTGCATAACAGTTCAAACACCAGTACATTCCTGCAGGCACTGGAGTGCATAACAGTTCTGACACCAGTACATTCCTGCAGGCACTGGTGTGCATAACATATTCAGCAGCCTAATACTCCTGTTGAAATTTTGTGGGAATATGGAGCATACCCCTCAAAATAAGTTGCAACAGGTGGTCGATCAGGTGCAGGTCCTGACTCGACAATTTAATGATTTGTCCATTAAAATGCACACCTCCCAGGCCGCTGGCGGAGCTCCCGCAGCAGCAGCACCTTCAGGGGTTAAGGAGCCGAAAGTAAATCTCCCGGATCGTTTTTCTGGAGATCGCTCGCAGTTCTTTTGTTTCAAGGAGAGCTGCAAGCTATACTTCCGGCTTAGGCCTCAGTCTTCTGGGTCGGAGATTCAGCGGGTGGGCATAGTGATTTCCTTGCTACAAGGAGACCCACAGGTCTGGGCATATGGGTTGCAGCCTGACTGTCCATCGCTTAAAAGTGTTGATGCTTTTTTTACGGCACTGGGCATGTTGTATGATGACCCTGACAAGACGGCCTCAGCCGAGGCTCAGATTTCGATCCTTAAGCAAGGGCGAAGGCCAGTTGAGGTTTACTGTACGGAGTTTCGGAGGTTGGCCCATGATACCCAGTAGAATGACCCAGCCCTGAGACACCAGTACCGAAGAGGTCTTTCTAACCAGATAAAGGACCAACTGGTACAATATCCCTTGCCTGATAGCTTGGATCAGCTCATGCAGTTATCCATCCGGGTGGATAGACGGCTGAGAGAGCGTAGGCTTGAAAGGGAGACTGAGGTTTCCTTCTTTCCCAAGGGAACCTCAGACTCTGAGGAATTTTCCGAGGAGCCTATGCAGATTGGGGCTACCCGCCTCTCCTCGCGTGAGAAGACGCGGAGGAGACAGCAGGGGTTGTGTTTGTACTGTGGGAATAAAGGTCATGTGGTAGTATTATGCCCAGAAAAGCCGGAAAACTTCAGGGCCTGAGGGTGATGGGAAATATCCTGTCAGGCCAGAAGTCAGAATTTCCCAAGAAGACTTTTATCATTCCGGTGACCTTGGAGATCCTCGGTCAAACTGTCAAGACTGAGGCCTTTGTGGACAGAGGGGCCGACGGGGTTTTTATAGACAGCCAATTCGCCCTGAAACACTCTGTTCCCTTAGTACCCTTGGCATCGGAAATTGAGATTTGTGGGTTAAACGGGGAACCATTATCCCAAGGTAAAATTACCTCTTGCACTAGCCAGATTTCTTTGTTTATTGGAGCCACACACTCTGAAAAATTGTCCTTTTATGTGACTGTCTGTACTTTTGCCCCCTTGGTGTTGGGGTTACCCTGGTTAAGGGCCCACAATCCTCAATTTGACTGGGTCTCTGGGGAGATTCTTAGTTGGGGTACTGATTGTTTCAGGAGTTGCTTGAGCCTTCCAGTCAGGCTCTCGCAGCTAAGTTTGCCAGGATTGCCAGGGTGTTATGCAGATTTTGCGGACGTGTTCTCCAAAAAAGTTGCAGAGGTACTACCTCCCCATCGCCCCTATGACTGTGCCATTGATTTGTTGCCAAATGCTAAGCTTCCCAAGAGCAGGTTGTACTCCCTGTCACGTCCTGAGACTCAGGCTATGGCAGAGTACATTCAGGAGAACTTGGCTAAGGGATTTATCAGACCTTCACAGTCTCCAGTTGGGTCGGGGTTCTTCTTCGTGGGTAAAAAGGACGGTTCGTTGCGACCCTGCATCGACTTCAGGGAATTGAACCGTATCACGATTAAAAACTCATACCCACTGCCTCTCATTTCGGTCTTGTTTGACCAGCTTCGTACTGCCACCATTTTTTCTAAGATTGACCTACGCGGTGCGTACAATCTAATCCGAATAAGAGAGGGGGATGAATGGAAGACTGCCTTTAATACCCACTCAGGGCATTATGAATATTTGGTGATGCCTTTTGGGCTCTGTAATGCCCCGGCACTCTTCCAGGATTTCATGAATGATGTGCTCAGGGAATATTTGGATAGATTCTTAGTTGTATACTTAGATGACATCCTAATCTTTTCCCATTCCCTGGAGGAACATCGGAAGCATGTACGCTTAGTCCTCCAGAAACTCAGAGACCACCGGCTTGGGGCGAAGCTGGAGAAGTGCGAATTTGAAGTTCAGCAAATCGCATTTCTAGGATATATTATCTCCCCAGAAGGTTTCCAAATGGAGGGTTCCAAGGTACAGGCAGTCCTGGATTGGGTGCAGCCCACTAGTTTGAAGGCGCTTCAGCGTTTCCTAGGCTTTGCGAATTTTTATAGACGATTTATCGCTGGATTTTCGTCTATAGTGGCGCCCTTGGTGGCACTCACTAAGAAAGCGGCGGATGTTGCTCACTGGTCTTGTGAGGCTAAAGCGGCTTTTGCCCGTCTCAAAAGGGCATTTGTATCGGCCAAGGTGCTGCGACACCCAGATCCAGAGCGTCCTTTTGTGGTGGAGGTGGATGCCTCTGAGATGGGTATTGGGGCAGTGCTTTCTCAGATGGGAGTGTCTGATAATCGCCTTCATCCCTGTGCTTACTTTTCCCGTAAATTTTCGCCTGCCGAGATGAATTATGACGTGGGTAACCGGGAATTGTTGGCTATTAAGGATGCACTCGAGGAGTGGAGACACTGGCTTGAGGGGGCTAAGTTTGTGGTCTCAATTCTCACCGACCATAAGAATCTGGCATATTTAGAGTCAGCGAAGCGTCTCAATACCAGGCAGGCACGATGGGCTTTGTTTTTTGCTCGCTTTAATTTTTTGATAACATATCGCCCTGGGTCAAAAAACATCAAGGCTGATGCGCTCTCGCTGAGTTTTGCTCCAATCCAGGAGACCACCGAGGAGCCGTTGCCCATTGTGTCCCCATCATGTATTAAAGTGGGCATTACCCAGGACCTCTTATCATTAGTCCTTAGAGCACAGGAGCAGGCTCCTCCAGACCTTCCGGTAGGTCTTTTGTTTGTGCCTCCTAGGTTAAGACAGCGAGTGTTCCTGGAATTCCATGCCAAGAAGTTGGCAGGTCACCCGGGTATTGCCAGAACTCGGGAGTTGCTATCTAGGGCGGTGTGGTGGCCCTCGGTGGCTAAGGATGTGGATCAGTGGGTTCGGGCATGTGACATCTGTGCCCGAAATAAGACTCCTAGAGGGGTTCCTGTTGGCCCATTACATCCACTCTCTATCCCATCTAAGCCATGGACCCACATTTCAATGGATTTTGTGGTGGACTTGCCCAAATCCTCGGGGATGACAGCCATCTGGGTTGTCGTTGACAGGTTTTCGAAGATGGCGCACTTCGTTCCACTGGTTGGGCTGCCATCGGCCAGACGCCTGTCTGAATTATTTATGCTGCATGTTGTGCGTCTCCACGGGTTGCCACTTGATGTGGTCTCTGACCGCGGATCCCAGTTTGTGGCCAAATTCTGGAGGGCATTTTGTTCCGATCTCCAGATTTCTGTCAGCTTGTCGTCAGGCTACCATCCGCAGTCTAATGGGCAGACTGAAAGGGTGAACCAGTCCTTGGAGCAGTTCCTCAGGTGTTATGTCTCCAAGTGTCAGACTGACTGGGTTGCTCATCTGTCCATGGCGGAGTTTGCCTATAACAACGCGGCTCACTCTGCTACAGGGATCTCTCCCTTCCTTTGTGTGTATGGGCATCATCCTAAGGCCAATTCTTTTGACCCCCTGGACTCCACGCCTGGTGGTTCCTCTGTGGTTTCGGTCCTTAGAGGTATTTGGCGGAAAGTGAAGAAAGCCCTTGTGTCTGTGTCATTAGTGACCAAAAGGGTTTTTGATAAGCGGAAAAGACCCTGCAGCTTCAAATTAGGAGACTTCGTCTGGTTGTCTACCAAGAATTTGAAGTTGAGACAGCCATCTCATAAGTTAGGCCCCCGGTTCATCGGCCCTTATAAGATCACCAGGGTTATCAATCCAGTGGCATTTCAGTTAGATCTGCCCCGTTCTTTGGGTATCAATAAAACATTTAATTGTTCCCTATTAAAACGGGCGATTAGTAATCCTTCTTCCAGTGGAAGACCTTCCCCTCTTCTGATACGTGGCCAGAGGGAGTTTGTTGTTGAAAGGATTCTTGACTCCAAGATGGTTCGGGGTCGGCTGTCATTTTTGGTGCACTGGAAGGGGTATGGCCCGGAGGAGCGGTTGTGGGTGCGCAGTTGTGATCTTCATGCCCTCTGACTGATACGCTCTTTCTTCTCGCAGTTCCCCGATAACCCGGTGGTAGGGGTTCTTTGACCCCTCGTCAGAGGGGGGGTACTGTTAGGGTCTCCTGCCCTGTGCTGCCACGTCGTCATGACAACCGGTAGACAAGTGCTAGCGGAGTAACCTGAGCGCAGCTGATACTCCGGTTCGGGTCTTTTGCTGTGCAGTGGTTACAGGCTCTGTGCACGGCAGGGGATCCGGTGCTGGTTTTTGTGCTCACAGTCTGTGAGGTCTGAGTGGGGCGTGGACAGCACCTGCTTTATAAGGCCTCTTCTCAGGTTAAGCAGATGCTGCTGAATCTTTGTTGGTTAGTCAGTTCCTGAAAGTTAGCCAGTACTGTGTAGCTTTGTATTTGTTGTTGCTTACTGCAAATAGGCCTGGGGATTTGGTACTACACTCTGCCAATCCAGACCTAGCAGTAAGACTGGAGTCAGTCGTTTAGCTTGCTGGGGTTCTTTTACTACTCTGTGAACTTAGCAAGTTTGCGGCTGTATTCTAAGACTTGCCTGCCTAAATCCTGTCTCACTGTGCAAGGTGTCAGGTGTCAGTTTAGTGGCAGTAAGCTGAACCTGTGCACTGCAAGTGAGAATTAGGATTGTGGAGACTCTCCTTGTGTCTATCATTCCATCTCTGACCAAGGAGTTTACTGCCACACCCGTTGGTAACCCTTTAGGGTTTTGCTGTTGCCCTTAGCAACAGCATTTCGGGTTCTCTACGTATTAAAACACAACATCTTGCTTTTCCCATCTGAGCATTACTAATACTAGGGAGACACCCAGTTCCTTAGCCTCTGGGCTTCTCTGTTCACTTTGTGTGTATTTTGTTACCCTATCACCTTCTGTGTACGTAATGTCATATTCCCCAGTCTGTCTGTGAGTTCATTTGTTTTGCATACCTATCCGTTCAGACACCAGTACATTTCTGCAGGCACTGATGTGCATAACAGTTCAAACACCAGTACATTCCTGCAGGCACTGGAGTGCATAACAGTTCTGACACCAGTACATTCCTGCAGGCACTGGTGTGCATAACATTATAATCAATTCATTCGTCGAGACATTTACCAGCAATTGCCTCCAGATAGTACACAGGGACCTGAGTTGGTGGATTCCAGTGGGGACGAATTAATAATCTGTGAGGAGGGGGATGTACACAGTGAAAGGGGTAAGGAATCGGACGATGAGGAGGAGGTGGACATCTTGCCTCTGTAGAGCCAGTTTGTGCAAGGAGAGATTGATTGCTTCTTTTTTGGTGGGGGCCCAAACCAACCAGTCATTTCAGTCACAGTCGTGTGGCAGACCCTGTCGCTGAAATGATGGGTTTGTTAAAGTGTACATGTCCTGTTTATACAACATAAGGGTGGGTTGGAGGGCCCAAGGACATTTCCATCTTGCACCTCTTTTTTCTTTCATTTATCTTTGCATCATGTGCTGTTTGGGGACAATTTTTTTGAAGTGCCATCCTGTCTGACACTAGAGATGAGCGGGTTCGGTTTCTCTGAATCCGAACCCGCCAGAACTTCATGTTTTTTTTCACGAGTCCGAGCGACTCGGATCTTCCCGCCTTGCTCGGTTAACCCGAGCGCGCCCGAACGTCATCATGACGCTGTCGGATTCTCGCGAGGCTCGGATTCTATCGCGAGACTCGGATTCTATATAAGGAGCCGCGCGTCGCCGCCATTTTCACACGTGCATTGAGATTGATAGGGAGAGGACGTGGCTGGCGTCCTCTCCGTTTAGACACTTGATTTACTAATTTTGGGGAGCATTAGGAGTACTCAGTAGTGTACAGTGCAGAGTTTTGCTGATAGTGACCAGTGACCACCACTTTTATTTATAATCCGTTCTCTGCCTGAAAAAAGCGATACACAGCACACAGTGACTCAGTCACATACATACCATATCTGTGTGCACTGCTCAGGCTCAGGCCAGTGTGCTGCATCATCTATATATATTATATATCTGTCTGACTGCTCAGCTCACACAGCTTATAATTGTGGGGGAGACTGGGGAGCACTACTGCAGTGCCAGTTATAGGTTATAGCAGGAGCCAGGAGTACATAATATTATATTAAAATTAAACAGTGCACACTTTTGCTGCAGGAGTGCCACTGCCAGTGTGACTAGTGACCAGTGACCTGACCACCAGTATATAATATTAGTAGTATACTATCTCTTTATCAACCAGTCTATATTAGCAGCAGACACAGTACAGTGCGGTAGTTCACGGCTGTGGCTACCTCTGTGTCGGCACTCGGCAGCCCGTCCATAATTGTATATACCAGTGACCTAACCGTGGTTTTTTTTTCTTTCTTTATACATACATACTAGTTACGAGTATACTATCTCTTTATCAACCAGTCTATATATTAGCAGCAGACACAGTACAGTGCGGTAGTTCACGGCTGTGGCTACCTCTGTGTCGGCACTCGGCAGCCCGTCCATAATTGTATATACCAGTGACCTAACCGTGGTTTTTTTTTCTTTCTTTATACATACATACTAGTTACGAGTATACTATCTCTTTATCAACCAGTCTATATATTAGCAGCAGACACAGTACAGTGCGGTAGTTCACGGCTGTGGCTACCTCTGTGTCGGCACTCGGCAGCCCGTCCATAATTGTATATACCAGTGACCTAACCGTGGTTTTTTTTTCTTTCTTTATACATACATACTAGTTACGAGTATACTATCTCTTTATCAACCAGTCTATATATTAGCAGCAGACACAGTACAGTGCGGTAGTTCACGGCTGTGGCTACCTCTGTGTCGGCACTCGGCAGCCCGTCCATAATTGTATATACCACCTAACCGTGGTTTTTTTTTCTTTCTTTATACATACATACTAGTTACGAGTATACTATCTCTTTATCAACCAGTCTATATATTAGCAGCAGACACAGTACAGTGCGGTAGTTCACGGCTGTGGCTACCTCTGTGTCGGCACTCGGCAGCCCGTCCATAATTGTATATACCAGTGACCTAACCGTGGTTTTTTTTTCTTTCTTTATACATACATACTAGTTACGAGTATACTATCTCTTTATCAACCAGTCTATATATTAGCAGCAGACACAGTACAGTGCGGTAGTTCACGGCTGTGGCTACCTCTGTGTCGGCACTCGGCAGCCCGTCCATAATTGTATATACCAGTGACCTAACCGTGGTTTTTCTTTCTTTCTTTATACATACATACTAGTTACGAGTATACTATCTCTTTATCAACCAGTCTATATATTAGCAGCAGACACAGTACAGTGCGGTAGTTCACGGCTGTGGCTACCTCTGTGTCGGCACTCGGCAGCCCGTCCATAATTGTATATACCAGTGACCTAACCGTGGTTTTTTTTTCTTTCTTTATACATACATACTAGTTACGAGTATACTATCTCTTTATCAACCAGTCTATATATTAGCAGCAGACACAGTACAGTGCGGTAGTTCACGGCTGTGGCTACCTCTGTGTCGGCACTCGGCAGCCCGTCCATAATTGTATATACCACCTAACCGTGGTTTTTTTTTCTTTCTTTATACATACATACTAGTTACGAGTATACTATCTCTTTATCAACCAGTCTATATATTAGCAGCAGACACAGTACAGTGCGGTAGTTCACGGCTGTGGCTACCTCTGTGTCGGCACTCGGCAGCCCGTCCATAATTGTATACTAGTATCCAATCCATCCATCTCCATTGTTTATGTTTACCTGAGGTGCCTTTTAGTTGTGCCTATTAAAATATGGAGAACAAAAATGCCACTCCTAGATGGGCCCGGTGTTTTTGTCGGCCACTAGGGTCGCTAATCTTACTCACACAGCTACCTCATTGCGCCTCTTTTTTTCTTTGCGTCATGTGCTGTTTGGGGAGGGTTTTTTGGAAGGGACATCCTGCGTGACACTGCAGTGCCACTCCTAGATGGGCCCGGTGTTTGTGTCGGCCACTAGGGTCGCTTATCTTACTCACACAGCGACCTCGGTGCAAATTTTAGGACTAAAAATAATATTGTGAGGTGTGAGGTATTCAGAATAGACTGAAAATGAGTGTAAATTATGGTTTTTGAGGTTAATAATACTTTGGGATCAAAATGACCCCCAAATTCTATGATTTAAGCTGTTTTTTAGTGTTTTTTGAAAAAAACACCCTAATCCAAAACACACCCGAATCCGACAAAAATAATTCGGTGAGGTTTTGCCAAAACGCGTTCGAACCCAAAACACGGCCGCGGAACCGAACCCAAAACCAAAACACAAAACCCGAAAAATTTCAGGCGCTCATCTCTATCTGACACTGCAGTGCCACTCCTAGATGGGCCAGGTGTTTGTGTCGGCCCCTTGTGTCACTTAGCTTAGCCATCCAGTGACTTTGGTGCACCTCTTTTTTTCTTTGCATCATGTGCTGTTTGGGGACTATTTTTTAAATCGGCCATCCTGTCTGACACTGCAGTGCCACTCCTAGATGGGCCAGGTGTTTGTGTCGGCCACTTGGGTCGCTTAGCTTAGTCATCCAGCAACCCGAATCCAAAACTCACCCGAATCTGACAACAAAATTTCAGGGAGGTTTGCCAAAACGCATCCGAATCCAAAACACGGCCGCGTTACCGAATCCAAAACCAAAACACAAAACCGGAAAAATTTCCGGTGTACATCACTAGTCAACATATGGTAAAAATACCCAAAATAGTGCAATGAACGTCAATTATATAAGTAAATACTAGATGTAAGTAAGTTACAGCTAGCATTTATTATTTCATGTAACATGGAGTATCAGCAGCAATTAATACTAAAAGGTCAAAATTCTTAGAAAAAGAATTCAATTATATAAAATATACGGTACTGTATGTAAGCTGACTCCAAAGCACAAAGGAATAAAGACATAACCATTAACCAGCACTTCTACATGCAAAATTAAGGGGGAGATGTACTAAGCCTTGGAGAGTGATAAAGTGGAGAGAGATAAACTACCAACCAATCAGCTCCTAAGTGTCATTTTTCAAACACAGCCGGTCACATGGCAGTTAGAGGCTGGTTGGTTGGTACTTTATCTCTCTCCGCTTTAACACTCTCCAAGGCTTAGTATATCTCCCCCTTAAGTTTTCATATAGAAGTGCTGGTTAATGGTTATGTCTCAAAAGGTTTATTGCTTATTTCCACAAAGTTCATGGCAGAATCCTAATTGATCCTGGAGGACTCCTGGTATCAATGCTCCCGAGGGTTCAGTATGGGATTCTGACTGTTGGGGTGCTGTTGGTCACATGACCGACCCCGGCATCTAGACATTAAGAATGCCAACAGGGAACGGGGTAATTATTTTACCCCTCCCCTGTTCCCTACCCTAACTCTAACCTGCCTGGTTAGAGTTAGGCAGCTAGTGTTAAGACTCAGGGGTGGCGGATAGGACTAAGACTCTGGCGGTGGCAGTTAGGGCTAAGACTCTGGTGGTGGCAGCTAGGGCTAAAACTCCGGTGGTGGCAGCTAGGGCTAAGACTCCGGTGGTGGCAGTTAGGGATAAGACTCTGGTGGTGGCAGCTAGGGCTAAGACTCTGGTGGTGACAGCTAGGGCTAAGACTCCGGTGGTGACAGCTAGGGCTAAGACTCCGGTGGTGGCAGCTAGGGCCAAGACTCTGGTGGTGGCAGCTAGGAATAAGACTTTGGTGGTGGCAGCTAGGGCTAAGACTCCGGTGGTGGCAGCTAGGGATAAGACTCCGGTGGTGGCAGCTAGGGATAAGACTTTGGTGGTGGCAGCTAGGGATAAGACTCTAGTGGTGGCAGCTAGGGCTAAGACTCTGGTGGTGGCAGCTAGGGCTAAGACTCCGGTGGTGGCAGCTAGGGCTAAGACTCCAGTGATGGCAGCTAGGGCTAAGAGTCCAGTGGTGGCAGCTAGGGCTAAGACTCCAGTGGTGGCAGCTAGGGATAAGACTCCACTCTGGTGGTGGCAGCTAGGGATAAGACTCTGGTGGTGGCAGCTAGGGATAAGACTCTGGTGGTGGCAGCTAGGGATAAGACTCCGGTGGTGGCAGCTAGGGATAAGACTCCGGTGGTGGCAGCTAGGGATAAGACTCCGGTGGTGGCAGCTAGGGATAAGACTCCGGTGGTGGCAGCTAGGGCTAAGACTCCGGTGGCGGCAGCTAGGGCTAAGACTCCGGTGGCGGCAGCTAGGGCTAAGACTCTGGTGGCGGCAGCTAGGGCTAAGACTCTGGTGGTTGCAGCTAGGGCTAAGACTCTGGTAGTGGCAGCTAAAGATAAGACTCCGGTGGTGGCAGCTAGGGCTAAGACTCCAGTGGTGGCAGCTAGGGATAAGACTCCGGTGATGTCAGCTAGGGCTAAGACTCCGATGGTGGCAGCTAGGGCTAAGACTCTGGTGGTGTCAGCTAGGGCTAAGACTCGGGGGGTTGGGGCTAAGGCTAACCCCCCCTCTAGTGCCTAACCCTAACCTTCCCCTGATCCTAACCCTAACAGTGACCCAGATACTTACCTTCGGTATGTCGGTGGGCATGTTTTCCGGCGGCGGCATTCCAAGTGGTGTCGGGATTCTAGTGTTGGTCACATGACCGCCGTGCATCCTAACTGCCAGGATGCTAAATGCATACCCTTCCCGATTATATTGTGCAAATCATTTTCTATAGAGCTGATATATTTTGCCAAGGTCATACAGTAGATGAAGTCAATATGGATTCACAGTGTAGAGGGAATGTGCCCAGTGTCTGAGTGACGTAGTTTTATCTAGTCAAATGAAACACAAGACATTTTGATAAGATAAATAATATGGAGCTACTGCATATAACTACCAGCTATGGAATAACATTGTTGTTATGATCCATTATATGTGTATGAGATACAAAACAAGTTAAAATAAATCAGAGATAGTTTAAGTCCATTTTGAGAATATAATACCATTATAACAAGTCCAGCCACTCTAGTTTACACAAACATTGAATACACATACAATAGGCACAATAGATTCATATTTTATTTTTGCTTCTTCTAATCTATATACACTATCAATATTAAAATAGTGACTTACAGTATTTTAAATGAATAATACTTTTTTAGCATTACTTTACTTTTTCTTTTAGTGCCAGATACAGACGCCTCCTTTTCTCTTCTCTAGAATTGCCTTCCTTTAGTCTATGTACTAATATTGATTTCAATGACATTCAGGTGTTCACACAAGAATTATGTTTATAGAACGCAGCTTAATCAACGACAACATCTAAAAAGTCTGTCATCCTAAACTCTCTGTGGCCCACGCTCACTTCCTACCCAATCTGTGTCACCCCTGTCTGTGTGCTCCTCCCCTTTAGAATGTAACCTTTCAAAAGCAGGACCCTCTTCCCTCGTGTTTTTACGTCTCTTACTTAACCTATCTTCTTTTCAATACTCCCTTTGACAGCACCAAATCCTGCAGTTTTTTCTGCCACCCTGATACTTATTTCAGTGTTGTCTGCTGACACAGCTATGTTACTTTATATACCCTGTACTTGTCCTATATTGTATTGAACTGTAGGTCACTGGGCTAGATGCATCATCGCTTGGAGAGTGATAAAATGTAGAGAGATAAAACACCAGCCAATCAGCTCCTAACTGTCAGGTTACAGGCCCTGTAAAAAATGACAGGAGCTGGTTGGCTGGTAGTTTATTACTTTCCAATTCATCACTCTCCAAGCGACGATGTTTATGTACTCTGTAATTGGGTGCTGCAGATCCCATGTGTCACCATTTAAATGAAGAAGAAGAAGAAAAAGAAAAAGAAGAAGAAGAAAAATAAGAAGACTTTTTACTCTCATCTGTAATCTTATAGCTCATTATACATACCTCCCAACAGTTCAGAATACGGCAGGAGGGCAAATTGGGAGAGCCAGAGATCCCCACTGCTCTGCTCTGCAACCTTCTGTTCCACGCTCACTGTCTACCCCGGTATCCGGTCTCTAGGTCGACCACTCTTATGTCGACAGTCATTAGGTCGACCACTATTGGTCAACATGAATTAGTTCAACAGGGTTTCTAGGTCGACATGGTCACTAGGTCAACATGTTCTAGGTCAACACGACAAAAGGTCGACATGAGTTTTTCACAATTTTCTTTAATTTTTTAAACTTTTTCATACTTCACGATCCATGTAGACTACAACTGGGAACGGTAACCTTGCCCAAAGCATGGCGAGCGGACACGGTGCACTAATTGGGGTTCCCGGTCACATTACGGAGAAAACGACACAAAAAAAACATTTAAAAAACCATGTTGACCTAATTGGTGTCGACCTTGAGTCCCAGACACACAACATAAACAGACACTTTGTTAAAGTGTGCCCCTAGCAAAGCGTCTTCTTTTCTCCCCATAACTAGCTTATTACAATCCTCTTAAGTAAATACTGTACCTATTTTCCACAAAATAGTAAATATATAGTGACTTTCTACACACATATATCCATCTCAACATGTAAACATAAAAAATATATATAGGAGGAGTAATTAATATAGGGGGTAATTCCAAGTTGATCGCAGCATCAAATTTGTTTGCAGTTGGGCAAAACCATGTGCACTGCAGGGGGGGCAGATATAACATGTGCAGAGAGAGTTAGATTTGGGTGGGTTATTTTGTTTCTGTGCAGGGTAAATACTGGCTGCTTTATTTTTACACTGCAAATTAGATTGCAGATTGAACACGCCACACCCAAATCTAACTCTCTCTGCACATGTTATATCTGCCCCCCCCCTGCAGTGCACATGGTTTTGCCCAACTGCTAACAAAATTCCTGCTGCGATCAACTCAGAATTACCTCCATTGGTGGCAAATCACGTATTTCTTACTTAGGGTCCAATTCAGCTTCAGGTGCTAGTGGGCAAAAATCGCTATGAAGCGAATTCTGCACATCAGTGCATATGCACATGCGCAAGATCTTAAGAACTGGAGGGTGGCAGGAAAGGCATGTTGACGCCGTGTTTTGTAGGCATTGACGCTCTGTTTAACTGGCACGGTCCGGACAACACAGGCGTGTCCAGAATGTTGCTGGTTGCAGGGAAGTCACACGCAGCCATTACGATCCAAAAGATGGCGGCCCTCTGACTGCCTACGCAGCTAGGCTGAGTAGGCAGGGGGCTACCTTAATCCTGTGAGTACATTGATGTATAGGGATGCGCTTGCATGTTTGGGGGGGGGAGACCCAGCATGCGGGGTGCAGAGGCGTATCTAGGGTAGGGCGAGTGGGGCACGTGCCCTGGGCGCCTTGGCAGGCCCAGGAGAGGGGGCGCCGCCGGCGTCCAGGGCATCATGCCCCACTCGCCCCCGTCGACCCTAAATGTGAGGGGAGGAGAGCGCAGCGTCTCTCCCTCCCCTCACCGCCGCTGCCAGCACTAACAGCGCTGCTGTGTCCGGTCTCCGGCGTTAGCCAATCAGAGCTTGCGAACCGGCTCCTGATTGGCTGCCGGTCCGCGAGCTCTGATTGGCTAGTGAACCGGCACCAGACAGCCGCCGGAGACCTGGAGTGGTGAGGGGAAGGAGAGGCGCTGCGCTGCGCTCTCCTCCCCTCACATAGCAACAAGAGGCATGTAACTGGCACTGAGTGGGGCCTGGCACTGTGGGGCATGTATCTGGCACTGTGGGGCAATGTAACTGGCACTGTGGGGCAATGTAACTGGCACTGTGGCGGCAATGTATCTGGCACAGTGGGGCAATGTAACTGGCACTGTGGGGCAATGTATCTGGCACTGTGGGGCATGTAACTGGCACTGTGGGGCAATGTATCTGGCACTGTGGGGCAATGTAACTGGCACTGTGGGGCAATGTATCCGGCACTGTGGGGCATGTATCCGGCACTGTGGGGTATTGTATCCGGCACTGTGGGGAAATGTAACTGGCACTGAGTGGGGCATGTATCTGGCACTGTGGGGCAATGTATCTGGCACTGTGGGGCATGTATCCGGCACTGTGGGGCATGTATCCGGCACTGTGGGGCATTGTAACTGGCACTGTGGGGCATGTATCTGGCACTGAGTGGGGCATGTATCTGGCACTGTGGGGCAATGTATCTGGTACTGTGGGGCATGTATCCGGCACTGTGGGGCAATGTAACTGGCACTGTGGGGCAATGTAACTGGCACTGTGGGGCAATGTAACTGGCACTGAGTGGGGCATGTATCTGGCACTGTGGGGCAATGTATCCGGCACTGTGGGGCAATGTATCTGGCACTGTGGGGCAATGTAACTGGCACTGTGGGGCAATGTAACTGGCACTGTGGCGGCAATGTATCTGGCACAGTGGGGCAATGTAACTGGCACTGTGGGGCAATGTATCTGGCACTGTGGGGCATGTAACTGGCACTGTGGGGCAATGTATCTGGCACTGTGGGGCAATGTAACTGGCACTGTGGGGCAATGTATCCGGCACTGTGGGGCATGTATCCGGCACTGTGGGGTATTGTATCCGGCACTGTGGGGAAATGTAACTGGCACTGAGTGGGGCATGTATCTGGCACTGTGGGGCAATGTATCTGGCACTGTGGGGCATGTATCCGGCACTGTGGGGCATGTATCCGGCACTGTGGGGCATTGTAACTGGCACTGTGGGGCATGTATCTGGCACTGAGTGGGGCATGTATCTGGCACTGTGGGGCAATGTATCTGGTACTGTGGGGCATGTATCCGGCACTGTGGGGCAATGTAACTGGCACTGTGGGGCAATGTAACTGGCACTGTGGGGCAATGTAACTGGCACTGAGTGGGGCATGTATCTGGCACTGTGGGGCAATGTATCCGGCACTGTGGGGCAATGTAACTGGCACTGTGGGGCATGTATCTGGCACTGAGTGGGGCATGTATCTGGCACCGAGTGGGGCATGTATCTGGCACTGTGGGGCAATGTATCTGGCACTGTGGGGCATGTATCCGGCACTGTGGGGCAATGTAACTGGCACTGAGTGGGGCATGTATCTGGCACTGTGGGGCAATGTATCCAGCACTGTGGGGCAATGTATCCGGCACTGTGGGGCAATGTATCCGGCACTGTGGGGCAATGTATCCGGCACTGTGGGGCATGTATCCGGCACTGTGGGGCAATATAACTGGCACTGTGGGGCATGTATCCGGCACTGTGGGGCAAATGTAACTGGCACTGTGGGCCATTTTCAGTGGCCACACCCCTTCTGGAGCATGACCACACCCCTTCTGGTGTGTGACCACGCCCATTTTTCAGCGCGCGCACATGCTTCTTTTTGTGTGTGTTTTTTATTTTTTATTTTTTTCCATCTTGCCCTGGGCTCCGAAAACCCTAGTTACGCCTCTGGCGGGGTGGCCTTGCCCTGTGCTGCGCTGCTCCCCGCACCAACCCATGATATCTATGATCCATTCCAATCAGGATTTAGGAGAGGACATAGCACTGAAACCGCCCTGGTGTGTGTGTTAAATGATCTTCTGATGACAAGAGACAGAGGTGACTGTTCCATATTAATCCTTCCGGATCTCTCTGCAGCATTTGATACCGTGGACCATGGGCTTCTGATTGAGCGACTGATACATTTCTGTGGTCTGAATGGCACAGTCCTAAGCTGGTTCAAATAATTTCTCACAGGCAGGTCACAGAGAGTATCGTCTGGATTATACTCATCACCATCAGTGCCATTGCCATGTGGTGTCCCACAAGGTTCTATACTATCCCCCATGCTTTTTGCAGTATACATGCTCCCGCTGGGTAAAATAATCAGGCACCATGGCCTGGTCTACCACTGCTATGCAGAAGATGCACAACTGTACTTGTCCTTTGCTCTGGGCACTGATAACCCAATAGCAACCCTAACCGACTGTCTAGCTGAGCTCCAGGAGTGGATGAGCGCCAGATGGCTGCGAATGAACTCGGATAAAACAGAGGTCCTTATGATAGGACCACAACATCAAAGGACAAGACTGCAGCATAGCCAACCAACTGGACTTACACTCGGGGATTCAGAATTACAAACCACTGATCATGTGCGGAATCTTGGCGTTGTCCTGGATAGAGACCTCACACTTAAACATCAGATATCAGCCACAATCAAATCCTCATTCTCTCATCTGAGGAACATAGCCAGAATCAAGCACTTAATTCCCTCAGATGATCTGCCAAATGTCATACATTCATTTGTATCATCTCGATTAGACTACTGTAATGCCCTCTACCTGGGTCTCCCAGCAAAAGAATTGCACCGCTTACAGCTGGTGCAAAACACAGCTGCCAGGCTGTTAACCGACCAGCCCTGTTCTAGCCACATAACACCCAGAGCCAGATTAAGGGGGGGCTCCAGGGGTAAGTACCCCAGGCCCCCCTGTCAAAATGGGCCCCCTGCCAGTGCCACCCGCCACAGATCGGATCTCTAGTACCGATCTGCGGTGCAGTGCGGCACAGCACGGCGCTGTGCTCCAAGTCTCCACTAACAGCCGATACACAGTCACTGACGCTGCGCTCTGCCTCCTGCTGCCTAGTAACTATGGAAACCCGTCCGCACGTGACATGAAGATGTCACGCCGTGCGCGCTCCATGCCCTCTCCCCTCCTGTGCCTGCAGTATATGAGGAGCGTTAGGCACAAACACTCCTCCCAGTCCCAGGACGCCAGCCAGTGGGTAAAGGTGTAAGGTTATTGATAACTGTGATGCACTGGGTGTGTGGGAGGGGTGAAGGGGGGGGGGGGGGGGGCGGGTTAGTCAGGGATTCCTTCATTACAGCATTTTGATTATTTTGCTTAAGAAAGTTTGACTTTGAGGGTGATATGTATTTAACATCATGTGTATATATATATATATATATATATATATATTTAGATAGATAACTTCCAAACATATTTTATCTTGATACAAATGTTATTTCCCTGAATCTCCCCCTCAGCACCCTTACCCTCCCCCTCCCTGTAACTCTTCCTCAGCGCCCTTGTCCTCACCCTCCCTATAACTTCCCCGCAGCGCCCTTACCCTCCCTGTAACTCCTCCTCAGTGTCCCTGCCCTCACCCTCCCTATAACTCCCCACTCAGTGGCCTAGTCCTCACCCTCCCTATAACTTCATTTCAGCGCCCTTAACCTCACCCTCCCTGTAACTCCCCCTCAGCATCCCTGCCTTCACCCTCCCTGTAACTCCCCCTCAGCATCCCTGCCCTCACCCTCCCTGTAACTCCCCCTCAGCATCCCTGCCCTCACCCTCCCTGTATTTCCCTCTCAGCATCCCTGCCCTCACCCTCCCTGTAACTCCCCCTCAGCATCCCTGCCCTCACCCTCCCTGTAACTCCCCCTCAGCACCCTTACCCTCACCCTCCCTGTATTTCCCTCTCAGCATCCCTGCCCTCACCCTCCCTGTATTTCCCTCTCAGCATCCCTGCCCTCACCCTCCCTGTTACTCCCCCTCAGCACCCTTACCCTCACCCTCCCTGTAACTGCCCCTCAGCATCCCTGCCCTCACCCTCCCTGTAACTGCCCCTCAGCATCCCTGCCCTCACCCTCCCTGTAACTCCCCCTCAGCACCCTTACCCTCACCCTCCCTGTATTTCCCTCTCAGCATCCCTGCCCTCACCCTCCCTGTATTTCCCTCTCAGCATCCCTGCCCTCACCCTCCCTGTAACTCCCCCTCAGCACCCTTACCCTCACCCTCCCTGTAACTGCCCCTCAGTATCCCTGCCCTCACCCTCCCTGTAACTGCCCCTCAGCATCCCTGCCCTCACCCTCCCTGTAACTCCCCCTCAGCACCCTTACCCTCACCCTCCCTGTATTTCCCTCTCAGCATCCCTGCCCTCACCCTCCCTGTATTTCCCTCTCAGCATCCCTGCCCTCACCCTCCCTGTAACTCCCCCTCAGCACCCTTACCCTCACCCTCCCTGTAACTGCCCCTCAGCATCCCTGCCCTCACCCTCCCTGTAACTGCCCCTCAGCATCCCTGCCCTCACCCTCCCTGTAACTGCCCCTCAGCATCCCTGCCCTCACCCTCCCTGTAACTCCCCCTCAGCACCCTTACCCTCACCCTCCCTGTATTTCCCTCTCAGCATCCCTGCCCTCACCCTCCCTGTATTTCCCTCTCAGCATCCCTGCCCTCACCCTCCCTGTAACTCCCCCTCAGCACCCTTACCCTCACCCTCCCTGTAACTGCCCCTCAGCATCCCTGCCCTCACCCTCCCTGTAACTGCCCCTCAGCATCCCTGCCCTCACCTTCCCTGTAACTCCCCCTCAGCACCCTTACCCTCACCCTCCCTGTAACTGCCCCTCAGCACCCTTACCCTCACCCTCCCTGTAACTTCCACTCAGTGCCCTTATCTTCACCCTCCCTGTAACTCCCCTGCAGCATCCCTGCCCTCAGCCTCCCTGTATCTCACCAGCAGCATCCTGGCGTGTGTGTGTGTGTGTGTGTGTGTGTGTGTGTGTGTGTGTGTGTGTGTGTATATATATATATATATATATATATATATACATACAATTATTTTAATTTTATACCTTAGGGCCCCCCTGTCTAAAGTACCCCAGGCCCCCTAAAGCCTTAATCCAGCTCTGATAACACCCATCCTCTACTCCCTTCACTGGCTGCCTGTAAGATGGCGAATCATCTTCAAGATTGGCTTACTGAGTTTCAAAGCACTACATGACCAGGGCCCAAGATACCTGAAGCAGCTTCTGACCCCATACTGCCCCACTCCATTACTGCGATCTGTAGATGAAGGACTTCTAGCAGTACCTAGAATCTCCCGTAATTCATCTGGGTGTCGAGCTTTTAGTCATGCGGCACAGACTCTATGGAACTCACTTTCCCGCACAGTGCGAGAGGCCCCAACTATAGAATCCTTCAAAAGTAGACTCAAGACTTTCCTGTTTACTCAAGCATTTCCATAATGTCCCTTTAGTATCTACATGCGTCTGTATTTTATGAAAAGCTTTTCTGTACTTCATTGTTTTCTGTACTATATTATGCTATGTATCCGTTAAGCGCCTTGAGTCCTATTGGAGAAAGAACGCTATATACATAAAATGATTATTATTATTATTATTATTATTATTAGAGTAAAGGGTTGTAGGTATGTGTTTTTATGCACATCTACAACCCAAGCTGTATTAGACCCTTATTCACTACTGTACCTTTTATATTTTGCGTTATTGCTTTGATAAATATTTTTATATATTTTATAAATTAATAATAACTGCTATATTTTAAAGAGAATAGGAGATACTATTTCCCCTACTTGACGCGTTACTCTGTATGAACCCAATATACTTTAAAGTGCTCATGAGCATTGCGCATCAGAACCCCTCCCTTTTTCTTCTTCTCCCCTCTTATAACAGCTCTGTCACTGTGTATGCTTGTCAGACACTAGTATCCCCTGCCTGTGACCCAACTCTCTGCCACCCTCATGCCAGTCACCACCATGATCTCCACCCTAACTCTGCCACCCCCAGCCAGCCCCTATTTTCTGACACCTTCCTTTTATCCCGTCACCTCCACTATCTTCCACCCTGCTTATACCCCCATCTGCCAGCCCCTTTCTTCCCCTCGCAGTCGGGGCTCCCCTCATAGCACCCCAGAGTAGGCAGCAATGATGGTCTTCATGGTGTGGAGGCTGGCAGATGTATGCAGCCAGCTGCAGTAGCTCATATCCCCCAGCTACTATACAGCATGGAGCCCAGGGCGCACTGGGGAGAGGGGGGAGCACATTACCCTGGAGCCACGTCGGGAAAGGCACGAGGGTGGATGTTGGGTGCTGTCACCGGGTGCCCATGCACCCTGACTGATGGCACCCTCCTGCAGACTGTACTGTCTAGTGGGCCTGATTCAGAGATGTACCCGATGGTTTACGTACATGTCTGATGGTGGCGTAGCTGGTCCAAAGTTACTTGTTCTTTACACGTGTTCTTTACTTGTTTATATATAAACACTACTTCTGTCCCTACAGTATATATTACTGTATATAAAGTACCACCAGTCTATTTAGAATACTACAATTGTATTTTACATATCATCTATGCTCATTAATATAAACACCACTGCTTTTCCTGTACATAAACACCACTGCATATAATTACCACCACTCTATATAGAATACTACTACAGTATATTACATACCATCTACACCACTGCATATAAATTACCACCACTCTATATAGAATACTACTACAGTATATTACATACCATCTACACCACTGTATATAAATTACCACCATGGTATAATGTTGTTATCAGCAGATGATATAGGCTGTAAATATAGTTATCATCTTCAGGACAGTCCTGAGTAATCACCAATGGCTAATAATTTTGCCATCGATAGCATAGCTCCAATGGTTCTCCACCATCTATGGCAGACTGGAGACCAATCTTTTTTTGTTATTCCTGTTTGCCCTACTCCCCAGAAGCTCACTAAGTTCCACCACCAGCGCTGATTGGCCTGCAAACCCCTGTGTCCCCAACAGAGAAGGTCATCAAGGATGGTTCATCATAGATGTTATTGGGGTTTTTTGTGGCCTCAAAAATAATGGCACCACTATGGTTAGCCCACTGGTGGCCACTGGCCACCCCTAAAAGACATAAACAAAATTCACATCAGTGCTGATGGAGAGTTACGTATAGTGGGTGGGTGCAGTGTGTGCAGTGTGGATCCCTTTAGGCCATAGGGTCCATGTGCACCACACATATCATGCATCCATTATAGAAACTCCAATGCCCTAGAGTTGATTATGTTTTAGCATCATGATGTATATATACATAGCAAAATGGGGTCCTGTGAAGTCCAGGCATCTGGTTCAGGTCTTCCATCATCTGTTTCCAGGTCCTGCCACTCTGTGATCCATCTGATAATCTTAAGAGCCACTCAGTCTTCTGACAGAGATCTCAGCTAATACAGCTGATCATTCTTTTACACCCTACACACTGGGCGATAATACTCAAAGATTGAACGCTCTTGTTCATTAATGAACGAGATACCGTTCATATCTTTCAATGTGGAGGCACCAGCGATGAACGATGCGCTTGTGCATGCAGGCCAATAGATTCGGGTGGGGTGTGTTCAAACTGAAATCTAAATCTCAGTGTAAAAAAAAAAACAGTCAGTATTTAATCTGCACAGAAACAATATAACCCACCCAAAGCTAAAGTGGGGTGCACACCAGTGGCAAACGCAGGATTTAGCGAGGGGGGTTTCCATGGGTGTGTATGTATATGTGCATGTATGTGTAATATATATATATATATATATATGCAGTGGTCGAAGTGGAATTTTGAAGTGGGGGTATGCGCAATTATGCGCGCCCAAGGCGCGCTCCAGAAAGGGGGCGTGGTCACCCAAAAAGGGGCATTGTCACCCAAAAGGGTGTGTGTCCAATGTAGTAAAACCCCTTATATTATCAAGTACTGGTGCCCCTTTCACCTTACAGCACACGGTACGAGCCGAAACTCACATTGTAGCATACTGAATGAGCCGAAATTCACATTGTAGCACACTGAATGAGCCGAAATTCACATTGTAGCACACTGAATGAGCCGAAATTCACATTGTAGCACACTGAATGAGCCGAAATTCACATTGTAGCACACTGAATGAGCCGAAACTCACCTTGTAGCACACTGAATGAGCCGACAGTCACATTGCAGCACACTGAATGAGCTGACAGGCACATTGTAGCACACTGAATGAGCCGAAATTCATATTGTAGCACACTGAATGAGCCGAAACTCACCTTGTAGCACACTGAATGAGCCGACAGTCACATTGCAGCACAATGAATGAGCCGAAATTCACATTGTAGCACACTGAATTAGCTGAAATTGTGACAGTAGGGACAGCCAGAGTGACGACAGGGAGAGAGACAGTGATGACAGGGAGAGATAGTGACGACAGGGAGAGAGTGACGACAGGGAGAGAGGTGACAGCAGGGGAACATTACCTCATTTGTTGCTGGTGGCTGGCAGCGGGAGGCTGGTGGCTGGCGGCGAGCAGCGTGCGGTGAGCGGCGTGCGGCGGCGGGTGGCTGTGAGCTAATACAGCGCTCTACACAGCCGCCAGCCGCCGCGCAGAGACGGGGAGCACAATGTGTAGCAGGATCGCCACTTATATATATACACACATACATACATGTATATATATATATATATATATATATATATATACACACACACACCTACATACATACATACATATATACCACATTAAAATATACATACACAAACGCACACATATACACAAGTACACATCCATCCATACATACATACATACATACATACTGTACATACACCAGTGCACAAACACACAGGCATACTGTACATACAAGCATACAAATACACACACAAACACTGGCTGCAAACTTACATGATCCATTAATGCCTGGGAGCAGAAGGACGGCGGAGTGAGGGCAGAGCGGAGGGAGCTGCTGTTGCTGAGCATGCGCAGCCAGCAGCTACCCGACACATTCTGTAAGCAGATAGCTCCACAGCTCTCTCTTGCTGCTGCAGCTCCGCGGTCGCGATCGCGGTAGCGTCTTTTTCTGAGACGGAGACAAAGCTGTCTTCGTCTCAAAATAGAAATCTCGGCTCATCAGGGGTACTGAAAACCCCCCCTGCGTGCGCCACTGCACACGTAGAGATTTGTGCTGAGCGATCTATCACAGACCGCTCAGCACACATCTCTCCCCTCACCCAGCACTCTGCACCATGTGTCCTGAGCTGAGGGTGGGGAGCACTCACTTCACACAGCGGTGAAGTGAGCGACCTGACTAGATTGTGCCTGCATGCAGGCCAATCTAGAGCCGGCAATATCAACACGCGGGGCCGCGCATCGCTATCACTACGGGGCATACACACGGAGCGAATTATGCTTCTTTTCTAAACAATCTAGTCAGATTGCTTAGAAATTAAGCAAAAATTGCTCCGTGTGTATCCACTTAACTCTCTCTGCACATGTTACATCTGCCCCACCTGCAGTGCACATGGTTTTGCCCATTAGAGATGGATTTTGCTTTTGCAATCAGGTCTGAATTAGGCCCGTAGTTTCACATTATTTCAACCACTAGGAGTCATTTGAGATCTCTGAATTATGGCCCTCATTCCGAGTTGTTCGCTCGCAAGCTGCTTTTAGCAGCTTTGCACACGCTAAGCCGCCGCCTACTGGGAGTGAATCTTAGCTTCTTAAAATTGCGAACGAAAGATTCGCAATATTGCGAAAAGACATCTCTGTGCAGTTTCTGAGTAGCTCGAGACTTACTCTGCCAGTGCGATCAGTTCAGTGCTTGTCGTTCCTGGTTTGACGTCACAAACACACCCAGCGTTCGTCCAGACACTCCCCCGTTTCTCCAGCCACTCCCGCGTTTTTCCCAGAAACGGTAGCGTTTTTTCCCACACGCCCATAAAACCGCCTGTTTCCGCCCAGAAACACCCACTTCCTGTCAATCACATTACGATCACCAAAACGAAGAAAAAACCTTGTAATGCTGTGAGTAAAATACCTAACTGCATAGCAAATTTACTTGGCGCAGTCGCAGTGCGGACATTGCGCATGCGCACTAAGCGGAAAATCGCTGCGATGCGAAAAAATTTACAGAGCGAACAACTCGGAATGACCACCTATATGTATACATTACCATAGCAAATCTCCCATAAAATGTCCCTACATAAAGTTGGATTTTAGTTTATGCATTTTTTTCTATTCCAATATCCCCCCTTTTCCTGATCTATTGATTTTGATATCAGTTGGGGATGGGAAGTCTATCCTGATAGCCTGCAAAGACCAAAAAACAAAGAAAAGGAAGGTACAGAGGACTGCATTGGGAACATGTATAGACTAAAATGTCACGTTTTAATAAACATCCTAGTGATATTTGGTGGACCCCCTTCCTTCAAAGTAAAGCATTCATTACCTTCAAACCCAGAAATAAAGACACGGGGGTATATTTACTAAGCTCCCGATTTTGACCGAGATGCCGTTTTTTCTTCAAAGTGTCATCTCGGTTAATCTCGGTCATTTACTAAACACTAATCACGGCAGTGATGAGGGCATTCGTAATTTTTTGCTAGTTCAGGTAAAAAATTACGAATGAATACACCATCGGTCAAAACGCGGCTGTTTAAGTATGAATCTCGGTCATTTACTAAGAAGTGCAAAGCAAAAAAAGAACAAACACTGCCGTGAAAAATTACAACTCGTAAAAAAGTGCTAAAAAAAAACAGAACTTTTTTTTTTATTCGTGTTTGGATAGGCATGCACGGATCCATGAGATCCGTGCATGTATATCAGTGGGAAGGGGTGGGAAAGTGCTTATTTTTTAAAAAAAAATTGCGTGGGGTCCCCCCTCCTAAGCATAACCAGCCTCGGGCTCTTTGAGCCGATCCTGGTTGCAGAAATATGGTGAAAAAAATGACAGGGGTTCCCCCATATTTAAGCAACCAGCATCGGGCTCTGCGCCTGGTCCTGGTCCCAAAAATACGGGGGACAAAAAGAGTAGGGGTCCCCCGTATTTTTAAAACCAGCACCGGGCTCCACTAGCTGGACAGATAATGCCACAGCCGGGGGTCACTTTTATATAGTGCCCTGCGGCCGTGGCATCAAAAATCCAACTAGTCACCCCTGGCCGGGGTACCCTGGGGGAGTGGGAACCCCTTCAATCAAGGGGTCCCCCCCCCCAGCCACCCAAGGGCCAGGGGTGAAGCCCGAGGCTGTCCCCCCCCATCCAATGGGCTGCGGATGGGAGGGCTGATAGCCTTTGTTGTAAAATAAAAGATATTGTTTTTAGTAGCAGTACTACAAGTCCCAGCAAGCCTCCCCCGCATGCTGGTACTTGGAGAACCACAAGTACCAGCATGCGGCGGAAAAACGGGCCCGCTGGTACCTGTAGTACTACCACTAAAAAAATACCCAAAAAAACACAAGACACACACACCGTGAAAGTATAATTTTATTACATACATACACACATACATACATACTTACCTTATGTTCCCACGCAGGTCGGTCCTCTTCTCCAGTAGAATCCAAGGGGTACCTGTTGAATAAATTCTACTCACCAGATCCAGGGGTCCAGGCTCCTCGGCAAATCCAGGGATAATCCACGTACTTGAATAAAACAAAAAAACGGTTGCCCGACCACGAACTGAAAGGTGACCCATGTTTGCACATGGGTCACCTTCCCACGAATGCCAGAAACCCACTTTGCCTTCTGGCTAAGTGGGTTTCTTCAGCCGATCAGGGAGTGCCACGTTGTAGCACTCTCCTGATCAGCTGTGTGCTCCTGTCCTCACTGACAGGCGGCACACGGCAGTGTTACAATGTAGCGCCTATGCGCTACATTGTAACCAATGATGGGAACTTTCTGCCCTGCGGTTGACCTAAAGTGACGTCACCGCTGAGCAGAAAGTTCCCAGCATTGGTTACAATGTAGCGCATAGGCGCTACATTGTAACACTGCCGTGTGCCGCCTGTCAGTGAGGACAGCAGCACACAGCTGATCAGGAGGGTGCTACAACGTGGCACTCCCTGATTGGCTGAAGAAACCCACTTAGCCAGAAGGCAAAGTGGGTTTCTGGCATTCGTGGGAAGGTGACCCATGTGCAAACATGGGTCACCTTTCAGTTCGTGGTCGGGCAACCGTTTTTTTGTTTTATTCAAGTACGTGGATTATCCCTGGATTTGCCGAGGAGCCTGGACCCATGGATCTGGTGAGTAGAATTTATTCAACAGGTAGCCCTTGGATTCTACTGGAGAAGAGGACCGACCTGCGTGAGAACATAAGGTAAGTATGTATGTATGTGTGTATGTATGTAATAAAATTATACTTTCACGGTGTGTGTGTCTTGTGTTTTTTTGGGTATTTTTTTAGTGGTAGTACTACAGGTACCAGCGGGCCCGTTTTTCCGCCGCATGCTGGTACTTGTGGTTCTCCAAGTACCAGCATGCGGGGGAGGCTTGCTGGGACTTGTAGTACTGCTACTAAAAACAATATCTTTTATTTTACAACAAAGGCTATCAGCCCTCCCATCCGCAGCCCATTGGATGGGGGGGGACAGCCTCGGGCTTCACCCCTGGCCCTTGGGTGGCTGGGGGGGGGGGACCCCTTGATTGAAGGGGTCCCCACTCCCCCAGGGTACCCCGGCCAGGGGTGACTAGTTGGATTTTTGATGCCACGGCCGCAGGGCACTATATAAAAGTGACCCCCGGCTGTGGCATTATCTGTCCAGCTAGTGGAGCCCGGTGCTGGTTTTAAAAATACGGGGGACCCCTACTCTTTTTGTCCCCCGTATTTTTGGGACCAGGACCAGGCGCAGAGCCCGATGCTGGTTGCTTAAATATGGGGGAACCCCTGTCATTTTTTTCCCCATATTTCTGCAACCAGGATCGGCTCAAAGAGCCCGAGGCTGGTTATGCTTAGGAGGGGGGACCCCACGCATTTTTTTGGGGGATTTTACATTGTTTAATTAAAAAAAAAAAAAAAAAAGAACCCCAGCACGGATCACACAGATCCGGCCGAGATTGATTGTAAAAAAAAAAAGGCAGTGTTTTGCTAATCACTGCCGTAAAATTAGGTAAAAAAAAAACGAATGACATCGACATCGGAAGAAAAGAAAAACACGAATACGACAGCTTAGTAAATCCATCGTAATAAATTCAAAAAGTTGCAGTTTTACACTGTCGATGTCATTCGTGATTGAACTTTGACCTATTTTCGGGAATTACGAATGTTAGTAAATGTACCCCACGGAGACTTGAATTTTGGCAGAAAAATTTCTAGCTATTTATTTGACCCTAACCAATAGCAAACCAGTAATAAGAAAATTTTATTAAGATGCCGCTCCAGCCGGCATATGGTGGCAGCAAAAAGAACGGCTCTATTAACCTAAATTAACCGTAAAATACTAAAAAACTCGAAACCTTCCTAATTTTACTACAACTATCACAAACTGGTAATAGGTGACAACTCAACCCCCACAGTGGCTACCCACCCTGATGGGTGCCCTGCCGCTGCCTTCCCGGACGGGTGGTCAAGCGGCCAATCAGTCGATGGAGGTGAGTGCACCTAAACCACACCAAACTGTAAAACACTACAGCTTACCATACAAATACAAACTGCCGTTCTTTTCCGCCAATAAATAGCCAACGATAAAACCAGCCAACAATTAAACGCCAAGGCACCACGTGCCAGAATTTCTGACCACAGGGGCGGGAGGGTGGGAAGGCAAATCACCACAAGAGAGAGCTAAAATGGCCTCACCTTCCCTATATATAATAAACCCTCCCCTTCAAAAAAGGGCTGTACTTTCCTCACAGCTAGGTCCACCCCTCACCAGATGTTTAACTCTTTCCTTTCCTATTCAGTCAATTCTCTCTCCTAAACATCCTAGTGATATTTGGTGGACCCCCTTCCTTTAAAGTAAAGCATTCATTACCTTCAAACCCAGAAATAAAGACACAGAGACTTGAATTTTGGCAGAAAAATTGCTAGCTATTTATTTGACCCTAACCAATAGCAAACCTGTAATAAGAAAATTTTATTAAGATGCCGCTCCAGCCGGCATATGGTGGCAGCAAAAAGAACGGCTCTATTAACCTAAATTAACCGTAAAATACTAAAAAACTCGAAACCTTCCTAATTTTACTACAACTATCACAAACTGGTAATAGGTGACAACTCAACCCCCACAGTGGCTACCCACCCTGATGGGTGCCCTGCCGCTGCCTTCCCGGACGGGTGGTCAAGCGGCCAATCAGTCGATGGAGGTGAGTGCACCTAAACCACACCAAACTGTAAAACACTACAGCTTACCATACAAATACAAACTGCCGTTCTTTTCCGCCAACAGCGAAAGACTCATCCCCAAAGTCTTCGCTCCGCCACCATAACCTACCCTAACTCCTGCAAAACGAAACCCAGATCCTCCAGGAAAAACATCATCCCCTCATTGGATAGATGTACACCATCAGGCCGAAAAAGGTGACTGTCTCTGAACCGAATCCTAGGGTGGCGAACTACCTTGCCCCCGTGGGACAGTACCCACTTCGCCACCGCCCCATTCACCTTTTTCCGGGCCTCATCAATCTGGCGACCATCCGCCACACCCCTCCAACTTAACCTTGGCACCATAAAGGAGAAAACCAACACACAATTGGTCCATGCTGCGGCCACGCTTGCCAGATCCTGTATCATGGCCCACCGCAGATCCAAGGATGTCCTCTTCCCCAGGTCGTTGCCACCTAGATGGACAACCAAGACCCTAGGGACTCCATGCTTGCTGGCCTGACTAACTAGCCTACTCTTCAGCTCGCTCCACCTCATCCCTCGCCAGCCAAGCCATCTAACACCCTGTGCTCCAGGCAACGCCTGAGCCCCCTCCGAGGCCACAAACTTGGCTGCCCAGTATACATAAGAGTGGCCGACCACCCAAATAGCCAACTTGTCTTCAAACCAACCTGAAGAGGGAAAAAAAAGGGGGGGTAAAATTGATTACTAAAAGCGTCATTAATTGCTTTCACCTGAAGGATCTGCCAAAAAGAAAAACTTTAGTTCTCGCTATTGCAGCAGCCACGGCCTAGCCGATCTGCACCCTGCTTCTTGCCAATTTGAAGCGAACATAGACACACAATGGGGAAGTTCAAAATGAAATCAAACAAAATTAAAACAGGGGGGGGGGGGGGTATAAAATGGGAAACACATGTAATAACTCAGCTGGAGGTGAAAGCGTAAAGACCTGCTGAGGGACTCTGATTAGAACAGATTAGCCGAATTGTAGATTAGAATTCAGTCCGTCAAGTCAGGCAAAAAATCGCAAAATAACTCCAGACCCCCGCTGCCGACTCATGCCAGCAACGACGAGTAGCTAATCCCTGAGTAGGATAAAAAAGGGGAAACCAACAAACGCACAATACCATAACTCACAGAACTGTAACAACATGATATAAAATGCAAATAACAAAGCACCACGCGCAATCCGACCTCTCATGCAACGGGGCGAATATATCGTCTGTAACTTGACGACTTCCATCGCCCCACCGCCTGGATTTCAGTTCTGGACAAACCCGCCGCCGCAGCCGACGTCGCAGCGCCTATTCGAAAGGAATAGGTACCGAACGCAGCGGGTGGGAGGCCCAAGCTCGCCAAACAACGACTCAGCATCCAACGAAACTGGTATTTCATTACCGGCAGCCCGTCATAATGCAATAGCCATGACCCCCTCCTAACGGGTCGCACCGCCACATATTGCACAGCCAGACCTACTGGGCAAACGCTCTCCTCATGCGCCGGAACCAAAGTGACCCAGCGACCTCTCCCCACTTGGTCCGTCTTAGAGCGCCGCAATCTGCATAGCAAGGACGTTTCACCCACTACCACGTCTCCGACCAGCATGCGCGAATCTGCTCTCTTGGAAGGCGCTACCAACTCCGAAACCCTAAAGGCCCCGTGGTAAGCCATTGAGAACGCCAAACTGAACAAAAGCGTCTCAAACCTGGACGACGCGACTCGCCCAACTGCCGCAATGACGGCCGGCAACAAAGCCGCATCGATGGGCCGCCTCCTATCCGGTGGCGTCGGCGCGATTCGCGCCCATCCTTTCATCGCCTTCCGCAGAACATCGCTTTTTGTCACATCGGGGACGCCCCGCAGTTTGCAGAAAAACGAGACCCCAGCCAAGTAACGGCATACCACCGCTCGGGACCTACCCGAAACATACAGCTGCCAAATAAAAGAAAGCATCAGCCGATGCCTGCTCTTACCTTGTTGCTGACGACCTTGGACAAACTACTCCCACTCGCTCCAAGCTTGTCCGTAAGCCTTGAGCGTGGCTGGCGCGACTGACCGCAACGCTAGACCCTCCAGTCCGGCCCGATCACCTGCCAAACATAACCGGGACAATGAAAACCTTGCTCGTCGGCCTCGGTGCCAACAACCAAAACCTCTCCCACTGTCCTCGCGACAAAGCGTCGGCAATTCCATTCTCCAAACCGGGCACATGCTGCGCGCGGAACCACAGGTTCCTACGCAAGCATGTCAAAAGCAATTGTCCTAGCACCCGCAGAACCACCAACGACTTTGCCCTCTGGTTATTAATCGCATGTACCACGCCCAGATTATCGCATCTAAACAATATGCTGCGATTAGCCAGCCGATCGCCCCAGACCTCCAACGCCACCATAATGGGAAAAAGCTCCAGAAGCACCAGATCCTTTGTTAGACCTTCGCCATGCCATTTCGCCGGCCAGGATGCCGCGCACCAAGATCCCTCCAGAAAGCAACCGAATCCAGAGGCACCCGCTGCGTCGGTGAACAGCTGCAACCGCTCGCTGTCCACCGCTGGCGCTTGCCATATACACACCCCGTTGAAATCCTCCAGGAACGAGGCCCATATGGCCAAATCCCTTTTTATTTCGGAGGACAAACGCACAAAATGGTGTGGTCTGGCACACCCCGCCGTCGCCCTTTCTAGCTTCCGGCAGAAAACCCTGCCCATCGGTATTACCCGACAAGCAAAGTTCAACATGCCCAGCAAGGACTGCGCCTGCCGCAGCGTGACTTTACTCGACCCTTCGAACCGGCAAATGGCGTCGCAGAGCTTCGAAACCTTGTCCCGGGGCAGCCGACACTCTCCCGCCACCGTGTCAATTTCAATCCCCAAAAATGACAAGCAGGAGGCCGGACCCTCTGTTTTGTCCACGGCCACGGGAACACCGAAGTGGTAAAACAGAGCTCGGATGCTAAAAAGCAAGTCGCCGCACCGTGTAGAATTAGCCGGACCCGCACACAGAAAGTCATCGAGGTAATGGGCAACCCCGTGACCCCCTGACGAAGACTCCACGCACCAATGAAGAAACGTGCTAAAACGCTTGAAAAATGAGCATGAAACGGAACATCCCATCGGCAAACATTTGTCGATGAAATACTCCGCCCCAATCCTGAAACCCATAAAACGGAATGAGTCCGGATGCAACGGCAATAACCTAAAAGCTGATTCAACATCAATCTTAGCCATGAGGGCCCCGGTCCCGTACCTGCGGACCATCTCTAGCGCCTCGTCGAATGACTGATACACCACCGAGCAATGAGCCGGCGGTATTGCGTCATTGACCGACGCCCCTGACGGGTAAGAAAGATGCTGGATGAGCCGAAAAGTGCCTGGAGTCTTCTTAGGGACCACCCCGACCGGAGAGATGACCAAGTCATCCACCGGGGGTGACATAAACGGTCCCTCCATCCTGCCCAACCTGACCTCCTTATCCACTTTCTCCCGTAGCACTCCCGGCAATGCTCGGGCAGATTGGAGGTTCCTCTGTGCCCGCACGGACACCTCGCTCGCAACAGGCAAGCGAAAGCCAAACTTAAAACCGTCAAACAAAAAATTTGCATCCTCCCTATTCGGATACAAGTCCAACCACCGGCCCATAGTCCCCAACTTAATTGGTGTTGGAGCTCTGCAGAGCGGTCCCGCTCGCGGCCTGTCTGGGGTAAGCTTGCTTACCCCGCGCCCCCTGTCTACCGCCTTTGAAGCAGGAGGAGGCTGGGTGGGATCCGCCACACTGCAGGCAGGAGTGTCGAAAACGACACTGCTTGCCAAAGGAACATGTTCCACTGTTAAACGCGAAACACTTTCCTCTTGTGGCGGATCGCCCTCCTGCACGGACGGCCGATCCACCTGCCTTGGCCAATCCGCCGTCCGCGCCGGACCCCTGGGCTGATGACCCTGTGTGGCGCCCGTCCGCCCCCGGTTTCCGGGGTTCCTCCTCCTGCTGCGAGGCCCGGGTTACTTTGAGCCAGACCTCCACATCCTTGAACCCGAAGTCCATGACCCTCAAACCGTCCTGCTTTTCCCGAAACTCCTGATCATACCGACGCCACTCAGAGCCCGAGGATGTGCGCTGCATGTCGTGTACGAGATGCAGATACCGGATTACATTCATGTGCTCCTCCGGCCTGTCCTCCAAGTAGCACGCCGCAAATACCCAGAAACCGGCCAGCCAATTATCGAAGGACCGGAATGCCTCAGCCCCGATGCCCTTCTTCGCGGCCGCCGCCTTATAATCCTTCTTCATGGTCTTTGTTAATACAAACACATCCACGAAGTCACCCCTACGAATCTTCTTGCGGCAGCTATCCCGCAGCCCCCGCATTACTGCGGTGTAGTCGCAGCGAACGACCCCGGGCAAATCGCGGCGCTTCTTGGCCCTACGAGCTTCCTCGCTAACCCGCTTGCGCCGCTTACGCCTCTTCTGCTGCTTTGCTGCCCGCTTGGCAAATTTCGCCGCCCTCTTCTTCGCCCTAGTAGTGCTACTTACTTCGGACGCCTGCAACGACAGAGAAGATGAAGAGGAGGAAGAAGAAGAGCTGCGAGAACTCGAGCTTGTGGGAGAAACCGATACCGACTGCACCACCTCACCTGATGCCATCGACCGCTCCGACCTGGAATCCTCGTACGCGTCAGCCCCTACGTCGTCCTCCATGTAGTCTGCCGTCCCTACTTCCTCGTGGTCCCCTATAAAAGACAAAGCAGAGGGGGACCCGGCCCGCACTCGCGGCGCATGCCGAGCCCCACGTGTGGGGGGCTCTGTGGCCACGCGCCCATGCCCATCCTGTCCCGGACCTAGCTCCAACTCCGCAGCGGCCGCTCCAAGCTCCCGGCAGGCTCGTGCCACCCGCTGCGCCGCTGAGGCCCTCCGCCTGCCGGACCCGCCTGCCCCCGCAGACGGGCCGAAATGTGCCGCCGCCCTCGTGGAGGCTACTGCGGCTAGCGGCCCCAACGCCTCCACCACTGTGGCCAGAGCCGACGCCAGCGCCCCGGAAGGATCCCGCCTGCCGTGACACTCTGCAACGGACCCCGAAGAACCCCCGGCCCGCGCCTGAGCGCGATCCCGCGCTCGCCGTCCGCCAGTCGTGACCCGGGGACCCGACGCCCGCCGCCCCGGCGGGAAAGCGGGGGCCCCCCTGTCGGACCCCTCACTCTCCCCCTCCGAAAACGCTTCCTCCTCGTACATATCAGAAATATTCCCCGATCCTGGGGAGGACCCGCTGCCATGCAAAGCGGCGCGTACTGCGGCCCTGCGGCCACTAAACCATTCCCTGTCCCCCCTCCTCCCCCGAAAGCCGCTGTATCCCGGCTCCGGTGGAGTGATATGGGGAGACAGGGAAAGTCGCGGCGCAGCTGCGCGCACTGCACGCCCCCACACCGCTCACTGCCGTGTCCCCATCTGCCTGGCTCATCCTCTCCTGCCCAGCGCTGTCTCCTAACAGCCACCGCTGCACCCCCCTGTTCCTCCCCCTCCACCTGCCAGATTCCGGCAGCCGGGGAGTTATTAGTGGGGACAGAGGTGCTGGCGGGCGAGCGTGGGCGCGCGCGCACCTCGTGCGCGCGTCCCACTGCTTCCCGCCATTGAGCCCCCGGCCGGTGCCTCACTCATTGCCCCCTGCCGAGGCTCCGAGACAGGCCCCGCGCGGCGACCACACGATCCCCGTCCCGCCCTCTCCCCCCGCCCGGCACTTTCACTCGGCCGCGGCAAGGGGGGAGCGATAGGGGCCGGGTCTGGACGCACCGCCGAGCACCCTCCGCAGCGCGCATGCGCGCGCCCGCGGGCGCCCAACGCCGCCGCTGACTCTGCCGCTCCCGGAGGCGAGGGCCGATGCCCGTCAACCTCCGGGCGGCCTGAAAGGACCTCCGCCCCCCCCCTGCCGCCCGTGCCTGGCCGGCAAAGCCGGCCCGGCCCCCAGCGGCGAAGCTGACCTGGTCCGCCGCATTGCGCCCGTGCCCGCGTTCGTGGAGGCCCCGGGGGACGGAGCCCCGTCCCCCAGGCCACCCACCTCATCACCTGGCCCAGCTCCTCCGCCAGAACCGCGGTACCGAGCCGGAAGCCGGGCAGAACGCTGAGGGCGGGCAGACATGATCTAGCCAGGGATGATTACACAGGCAGAGGGGACAAAGTGGCTGAATAAAACACTCTCACGAATGTGAAAAATTATCTGCACTGCAGCACTCACCAAACAAGGCAAATCACCACAAGAGAGGGCTAAAATGGCCTCACCTTAACCTATATATAATAAACCCTCCCCTTCAAAAAAGGGCTGTACTTTCCTCACAGCTAGGTCCACCCCTCACCAGATGTTTAACTCTTTCCTTTCCTATTCAGTCAATTCTCTCTCCATATGTTTTAATATATAGAAGTGCAGATGTACCAGTAGTCTTCCCTACACCTTTTGTGTCTCTAGTTTTAGTCTTTGTCATATTATATAGGTAACAGCACCCCCTTGTGTACACATGATATTATGTCGTGAGCGACCCAGAAAAATCTCACTTTTTGGGGTTACCTTTAAACGTATATTCTCTATTATAAATGAAAAATTTGTACATTGTATAAGTATCATTTTTATTATTTATTTGTGTATTATTTTTTTTAATAAAACGAATGGAATGATCATAAATACCAACTATAAACATATCCAAACAATCACAGTGAGAGAGAAACATTGCAAAAAAACATTACAACAGCATAATAGGTCAGTATACCTGATAGTACTGTAAGACAAAATGGTCAGTACCTGCCATAAAAAGTCACAATACTATAATGAGTATCAAGTGGATAAAGCTATAAATCCAGACTCCCAAAGAAACCCCCAAGCTATCGTCTAAAAATGACAAGATTCAGAAAATGTATACACTTCTGTCGCAGGTGTGGTATATTTTGTCAGCATTCATCATGTTGACATTCATCATGTTGGCATGGGAATGTCGGCATTGCTGTAATGTCGACATGCTTCCCATGTGTACATCGACCAAGTTGACATATTTAATGTCCCCCTAGTGCCTAACCCTAACATCCCCTCCTGTAGCCTAATGTCCCCCTAGTGCCTAACCCTAACATCCCCTCCTGTAGCCCAATGTCCCCCTAGTGCCTAACCCTAACATCCCCTCCTGTAGCCTAATGTCCCCCTAGTGCCTAACCCTAACATCCCCTCCCGTAGCCTAATGTCCCCCTAGTGCCTAACCCTAACATCCCCTCCTGTAGCCCAATGTCCCCCTAGTGCCTAACCCTAACATCCCCTCCTGTAGCCCAATGTCCCCCTAGTGCCTATCCCTAACATCCCCTCCTGTAGCCCAATGTCCCCCTAGTGCCTAACCCTAACATCCCCTCCTGTAGCCCAATGTCCCCCTAGTGCCTATCCCTAACATCCCCTCCTGTAGCCCAATGTCCCCCTAGTGCCTAAACCTAACATCCCCTCCTGTAGCCCAATGTCCCCCTAGTGCCTAACCCTAACATCCCCTCCTGTAGCCCAATGTCCCCCTAGTGCCTAACCCTAACATCCCCTCCTGTAGCCCAATGTCCCCCTAGTGCCTAACCCTAACATCCCCTCCTGTAGCCCAATGTCCCCCTAGTGCCTAACCCTAACATAACCCTCCTGTAGCCTAATGTTCCCCTAGTGCCTAACCCTAACATCCCCTCCTGTAGCCTAATGTCCCCCTAGTGCCTAACCCTAACATAACCCTCCCGTAGCCTATTGTCCCCCTAGTGCCTAACCCTAACATCCCCTCCTGTAGCCTAATGTCCCCCTAGTGCCTAACCCTAACATCCCCTCCTGTAGCCCAATGTCCCCCTAGTGCCTAACCCTAACATCCCCTCCTGTAGCCTAATGTTCCCCTAGTGCCTAACCCTAACATAACCCTCCTGTAGCCTAATGTTCCCCTAGTGCCTAACCCTAACATCCCCTCCTGTAGCCTAATGTCCCCCTAGTGCCTAACCCTAACATAACCCTCCCATAGCCTATTGTCCCCCTAGTGCCTAACCCTAACATCCCCTCCTGTAGCCTAATGTCCCCCTAGTGCCCAACCCTAACATCCTCTCCCGTAGCCTATTGTCCCCCTAGTGCCTATCCCTAACATCCCCTCCTGTAGCCCAATGTCCCCCTAGTGCCTAACCCTAACATCCCCTCCTGTAGCCTAATGCCCCCCTAGTGCCTAACCCTAACATCCCCTCCCGTAGCCTAATGCCCCCCTAGTGCCTAAACCTAACATCCCCTCCTGTAGCCCAATGTCCCCCTAGTGCCTATCCCTAACATCCCCTCCTGTAGCCTAATGCCCCCCCTAGTGCCTAACCCTAACATAACCCTCCCGTAGCCTATTGTCCCCCTAGTGCCTAACCCTAACATCCCCTCCCGTAGCCTATTGTCCCCCTAGTGCCTATCCCTAACATCCCCTCCTGTAGCCCAATGTCCCCCTAGTGCCTAACCCTAACATAACCCTCCCGTAGCCTATTGTCCCCCTAGTGCCTATCCCTAACATCCCCTCCTGTCGCCCAATGTCCCCCTAGTGCCTAACCCTAACATCCCCTCCTGTAGCCTAATGCCCCCCTAGTGCCTAACCCTAACATCCCCTCCCGTAGCCTAATGCCCCCCTAGTGCCTAAACCTAACATCCCCTCCTGTAGCCCAATGTCCCCCTAGTGCCTATCCCTAACATCCCCTCCTGTAGCCCAATGTCCCCCTAGTGCCTAACCCTAACATAACCCTCCCGTAGCCTATTGTCCCCCTAGTGCCTAACCCTAACATCCCCTCCCGTAGCCTAATGCCCCCCTAGTGCCTAAACCTAACATCCCCTCCTGTAGCCCAATGTCCCCCTAGTGCCTAACCCTAACATCCCCTCCTGTAGCCCAATGTCCCCCTAGTGCCTATCCCTAACATCCCCTCCTGTAGCCCAATGTCCCCCTAGTGCCTAACCCTAACATAACCCTCCCGTAGCCTATTGTCCCCCTAGTGCCTAACCCTAACATCCCCTCCTGTAGCCTAATGTCCCCTAGTGCCTACCCCTAACATCCCCTCCCGTAGCCTAATGTCCCCCTAGTGCAGAGCTGGACCGGCGCACAAGCGCACAGGCAAAAACCCCGGTGGGCCCCACTCAACTTCTAGGGATCAACTTCCAGACTCTGCACTTGAATTATACATTATACATAGGCTACAATATACTACACAAATCTATGGTATTGTTTCTACAGTTCAATGCTGTTATTAATCTGGTACATTATCATGCATGCACTAGTAGCATTTAATATATATATATATATATATATATAGTATGTTTGAGATGAGCAGGTTCAGGTTCCCAGAACCGACCCACCCCAAACTTCATTACCCGAGCCCGGATCCAAGTCAGGGTTTTCCCACCTGACTGTCACGAACCGGTTTCTCACCTCTGCGGGTTCTGGGATTCATCCGTTGCCAGTGCGGTTGCTCGCGGTGCTGTGCGCCCGTGTGGGGACGCGGCGTGATCAGTGGCACAGGTAAAGCAGAGTCTGGGAACTGGGAGTGCGGGGACCAAATCGCTTAAGGCACTGTGTGTGTCTGCTGTATAGGAGGTGGCCATGTTGGAGACCAAATAGGTAATACAGAGCACTTGTGAAAACACCTGTGGGCAGGTGTAAGCCAATCCCGTGCTTGTGCTGCCTTTAAGTAGGCTGGGATCATGTTACTCTGGGCCAGTGCTTTGTTGTATCAACGCTGTGCTCTAGCTCTGAGCTCTCTCCGTGCATTCCTGTGTGATTCCCGTGGTCCAGATATCGCCTCCGTTCCCAGAGGTCCGTCTGCAGCCTTCACTGCTGAAAGATCTACCGGCTCTCCGCTGTGCTGTCAGTTAATTGCTCACCTACTGGAAACAGTTGAATTCCCAGAGTCTTGCATGAGGTTACCTTGTCGGCCTATCATTCAAAGTTTGGAGGATTCCATTTCCCTCAGCTGTTCGTTTGTTCAACTCTGCATTTAACCCATTCATCACCTTGTCATCTACTACAGTTTCACAGTGATCTCCGGAACCCGCAAGTAACCCAATTCAGTACTTTATATTTTCTATGTTGTCATAACAAGGATAATTCTTCACAGTCTCTCAGTTAACTCTCAAAACTCCATTGCAAATCCTTACAGTTATTTCTTCATGTCTGCATTACCCAGTTAAACACATTCTGCAGTTCAGCATCAAAGCTTGTTTATATTTGGACAATTCAACATTTATTCATCAGCTTGTTTTTGCATGCAGTACCATGAACATTTCTTTTATTTGTCTTTGAGATTTATCCTGCATATTATTTCTGCCATTCCTGCAATACTTCAGTATGATATGATGATTAACAAACTTGTCATTTAACTCTTTACTGGAATTGTTAATTTCAATAAATATATAGAACAGAACTTTCTTCGTCCTCCCTGCTTTCTTCATACCCCAGCACCTACACCTGTGGTTGGTCCCGGGTTAACGGATTCACAAAAACACCCGGACCTGACAGTAAGCACTGGCCACATGGATCCGTCAAGTGACCATTTCGCAGGAGGCGGTGCTACGTCAGATATCCTTTCCCGTCTGGAAAACCAGGAGTCTATACAGACACAAATAGTGCAGTTTATACAAACTTTGGCAGACCGTTTAGAGACGCTTCATACGGCTATTAAAACGTCTCAAGTCCAGATTCCAACTCCGGTTGTCCCAGTAACTACTACAGCTTCTCCTGTGACGCTGCCTACGTCCCGCTTGCAGTTACCCTCTCCGAGTAAGTTTGACGGAACTCCAAAACTTTGCAGAGGATTCCTGAATCAATGCGAGATCCAGTTCGAACTGTTATCCGCTAGTTTCCCATCAGCTCGTTCTAAGGTTGCATATATTATTGCCCTCCTCTCCGGTCAGGCTCTGGAGTGGGCATCACCATTATGGGAAAGAGGTGATCCTATCCTCTCTAATTACAAGGAGTTCGTATCATCCTTCCGGAGAATCTTTGACGAACCAGGCAGGACCACCTCAGCATCTTTGGAGATTCTCCGTCTACGTCAAAGTTTACGTCCTGTCAGTCAATATATTATTCAGTTTCGCACGTTATCTTCAGAGTTAAACTGGAATGAGGAGGCCCTGATCGCCGCGTTTTGGAATGGACTTTCAGAGAGAATCAAGGATGATTTAACTATCCGGGATGTGCCAACTAAACTGGATGAATTGATTTCTCTCTGTAACAAACTTGACCTACGTTACAGGGAGCGAAGTTTAGAGAAATCCAGGGCAGAGCGATCCAGTCCACGTTATCATCCTTGGCCTCGACAAGATTCTTCATCACAGTCTCCGGTAACGACAGAAGAACCTATGCAGATTGGGCGCTCTCGCCTCACAGAGGAGGAACGACTTCGTCGTCGACAGGGTAACCTCTGCATGTACTGTGGGTCCTCCGAACATTTAGTTAAATTCTGCAAACTCCGACCGGGAAACTCTCGCCTCCTAGCTTATTCAAGAGAGGTTAAGCTAGGAGTTACTTTAGAATCACGTTCTGGGAAAGAGCCAACCTTGTCCATTAAATTAGAAGTTCCAAGTTCTACAGTGAAAGTTTCAGCTCTCCTAGATTCCGGGGCAGCCGAGAACTTCATCTCCTCAGCCTTTGTCATACGGTCTAAAGTTCAAACCATGCCTCTGGAAGCAGCAGTTGCTGTTACAGCAGTGGATGGAAGTCGAATTCCAGATGGTATAATTACTCATCGAACCGTATGTCTCAAGATGAAAGTTGGTGTGCTCCATTCCGAATACCTCTCCTTCTACGTGATTCCCAAAGCCTCTCAAGATGTGATACTTGGTTTACCTTGGCTGCAGAAACATAATCCTCAACTTAATTGGCAAACCATGGAAGTCCTTTCGTGGGGTAAATCTTGTACCAAGGACTGTGTAGCTTCAATTGTACCTCTCCGGTCAATTAGCCTTCTCGATCTACCTCCGGTGTATCAACCCTTTGCGGATGTTTCCAGTAAACAAGCAGCAGACTCTCTACCTCCTCATCGCGAATGGGACTGCCCAGTCGTCCTGGTTCCGGGCAAAACCCCTCCTAGGGGACAAATTTATCCGCTATCCATCCCAGAGACGCAAGCTATCCGAGATTGGTCCACTCCTACAACTCTCAAGGGGATTCAGCGATTTCTTGGCTTTGCTAATTTCTATAGGAGATTCATTAAGAATTATTCTACGTTAGCTGCTCCCATCACAGCCCTAACTCGCAAGGGAGCAAATCCTACGAACTGGTCTTCTGAAGCAATCAAAGCCTTCTCTGATTTAAAGCAAGCTTTTGGGTCAGCACCCATTCTTCGACAGCCTGATTTGAATCGTCCCTTTCTACTAGAGGTGGATGCATCTACAGAAGCAGTAGGAGCTGTGTTGTCACAAGTCTTTGAAGATAAAAAGGTCCATCCCTGCGGATATTTCTCCCGTAAGTTCCTCCCGGCCGAACGTAATTATGCAATCGGTGAGCAAGAATTACTTGCCATCAAGTTGGCATTCGAGGAGTGGAGATACCTTCTAGAAGGAGCACAACATCGCATTACAGTTTATACTGATCATAAGAATCTTCTATATCTGCAGTCAGCTCAGTGTTTGAATCCACGACAAGCTCGATGGGCGCTTTTCTTCACACGATTTAATTTCAAGCTCACCTATCGTCCAGGATCTCGGAACAAAAAGGCAGATGCCCTTTCTCGGTCCTTTGCTTCTTCTGAATCAAATGATGCTACCACGAATCAAGCCATTGTGAATTCTACGTCCTTTTTAATGACTCGAACCTCTCCAGTTCCTCCGCCTGGTAAGACCTTTGTCGCCACAAATCTTCGAAAACGGCTGCTTACCTGGGCTCACTCCTCTTCCTTCATGGGTCATCCTGGGGTTCTAAAGACTCTCAAGTTTATTCAACAGTCTTATTGGTGGCCACGTCTCAAAGCCGATGTCCAAGAGTTTATTGCAGCATGTCCTAAATGTGCCCAACATAAGAGTCCAAGAAGTTCTCCACCAGGTTTATTACATCCATTATCCATACCCAAGCAACCATGGACTCATATCTCAATGGATTTCGTGACCGATCTACCTCCATCAAAAGGGCGAAATACCATTTGGGTGATAGTGGATCGATTTTCAAAAATGGCACATTTCATTCCATTAACCGGATTACCATCAGCCCCTTTACTAGCCAAATTGTTCATCTCTGAAATCTTCAAGTTGCATGGCCTTCCTCGAGAGATCATCTCTGATCGGGGAACACAGTTTGTGGCCAAGTTTTGGAGGTCGCTTTGTTCATCTTTAAATGTCAAGTTGAACTTTTCTTCTGCATATCATCCTCAGACAGATGGACAAACTGAGAGAGTAAACCAAGACCTTGAAACATTTCTCCGGCTATATATATCGTCCTCACAGGATGACTGGGTTGACTACCTTCAATTGGCAGAATTTGCTCATAATAATCTCTTCCATTTGTCTTCAGAATCTACGCCCTTTTATGTTAACTTCGGCTTTCATCCTCGTGTGCCGGAGTTCCATCCATTGCCAGCCCTAGAGGTTCCAGCAGCAGATCAAGAGCTTCAACGTCTATCCAGAATCTGGAGTTGTGTGCGTAAGTCGTTGGTCAAAACTTCCGCTCGTTATAAATCTTTTGCAGATAGAAAACGTAAAGCTGTACCGAATTACAAGGTGGGAGACCAAGTTTGGATTTCTACGCGCAATCTCAGGTTCAAAGTTCCTTCTAAGAAATTTGCTCCCAAGTTTATTGGTCCATTTCCCATTGTAAAAGTACTCAACCCTGTGTCATACAAAGTCAAGTTGCCACCGTCTTTGAGAATTCCTAACGCCTTTCATACATCTTTACTGAAGCCTTTGATTCTCAATAAGTTCCGTACTACCCTGTCCAAATCTCCTAAAGTTCACTCTTTGCAGAATGAGGAATTTGAAGTTAAAGAGATTGTGGACTCACGTTCCCGATATGGACGTTTACAGTTTCTGGTCAACTGGAAGGGATACGGTCCGGAGGAGAGATCCTGGGTTTTCTCTGAAGATGTTCATGCTCCAAGACTGGTACAGAAATACTTCTCCAAAAATCCTGATAAGGTTCAAAGGTGTTCGGAGACCACCCTTAGAAGAGGGGGTACTGTCACGAACCGGTTTCTCACCTCTGCGGGTTCTGGGATTCATCCGTTGCCAGTGCGGTTGCTCGCGGTGCTGTGCGCCCGTGTGGGGACGCGGCGTGATCAGTGGCACAGGTAAAGCAGAGTCTGGGAACTGGGAGTGCGGGGACCAAATCGCCTAAGGCACTGTGTGTGTCTGCTGTATAGGAGGTGGCCATGTTGGAGACCAAATAGGTAATACAGAGCACTTGTGAAAACACCTGTGGGCAGGTGTAAGCCAATCCCGTGCTTGTGCTGCCTTTAAGTAGGCTGGGATCATGTTACTCTGGGCCAGTGCTTTGTTGTATCAACGCTGTGCTCTAGCTCTGAGCTCTCTCCGTGCATTCCTGTGTGATTCCCGTGGTCCAGATATCGCCTCCGTTCCCAGAGGTCCGTCTGCAGCCTTCACTGCTGAAAGATCCACCGGCTCTCCGCTGTGCTGTCAGTTAATTGCTCACCTACTGGAAACAGTTGAATTCCCAGAGTCTTGCATGAGGTTACCTTGTCGGCCTACCATTCAAAGTTTGGAGGATTCCATTTCCCTCAGCTGTTCGTTTGTTCAACTCTGCATTTAACCCATTCATCACCTTGTCATCTACTACAGTTTCACAGTGATCTCCGGAACCCGCAAGTAACCCAATTCAGTACTTTATATTTTCTATGTTGTCATAACAAGGATAATTCTTCACAGTCTCTCAGTTAACTCTCAAAACTCCATTGCAAATCCTTACAGTTATTTCTTCATGTCTGCATTAACCAGTTAAACACATTCTGCAGTTCAGCATCAAAGCTTGTTTATATTTGGACAATTCAACATTTATTCATCAGCTTGTTTTTGCATGCAGTACCATGAACATTTCTTTTATTTGTCTTTGAGATTTATCCTGCATATTATTTCTGCCATTCCTGCAATACTTCAGTATGATATGATGATTAACAAACTTGTCATTTAACTCTTTACTGGAATTGTTAATTTCAATAAATATATAGAACGGAACTTTCTTCGTCCTCCCTGCTTTCTTCATACCCCAGCACCTACACCTGTGGTTGGTCCCGGGTTAACGGATTCACAAAAACACCCGAACCTGACACTGACTCAGAAACCAGAACAAGGAATTCTCGCGGGGTTTGGAATTGGATTCCATATAAGGAGCCGCGTGTCGCCGCCATTTTCACACCAGCATTGGAGAGTGTAGAGAGAGGACGTGTCTCCGTCCTCAGTGTCCTTCAGTGTTTTGCATCAGTACAGTGCAGTGGCGTAACTAGAAATTTTTCTCCCCCAAGCCAAAAAATTATTTCCCCCCCCCCATCCCCCATAATTGGCACTATTAAAGGGATAAATGTGCACGCGCCGCAAAATAGGGTGTGTGGCTTCATTGGCATGGGCGTGGCTTCACATAAAGGGGCGTGGTAGTGCAGGAAAAGACTACGTTATACCCCAGTTTTCCAACCTGCACGCCCAGACGTTAGCCACCATGGGAAAGAAAAACAATCCTGATTCATGCCCCTTACATTATTTGTCATTTTTCCTCCTTATAGTAATGCCCAGTATACATTATGCCACATACTGCAATGGCCCTTAGACATTATGCCGCACACAATAATGCACATGACTCAATATGCACACACTGTAATGCCCCCGACACATTATGCCACACACTGTAATGCCTGTGACACATTATGCCACACACCGTAATGCCTGTGACACATTATGACAGGAATCGCAATGCCCGTTATACATTATGCTACACACTGCAATGCCCCTGATACATTATACCACATACCACAATGCCCGTGATATAGTATGCCACACACCCAGGGCTGTCTTAACAGCAGTGTAGGCCCCTGGGCACAGCGATGCACTGGGCCCCCTACCCATCCTCCAGCGGTAGGGGTGGGGGTGCTATCAGCCGCAACATTGATGTCCCGTGTTCGGTAGCAGGTGTTCTATCTGCCACTCAGCATGTAGGACCTGGAGCAGTAATTTCTGCTAATTACTCCTTTACTGCACAGATGGTATAAGATGGGGCGGGAGGGAGAACACTAACCTGTAGAAGAGGCATTGAGATGAATAAAGGGGCCCTTTTACATAACTTCCAGGGTGGTAAGGGGTGTGTAATACGCAGGGGAGGAGTGGATAGTGGAGTGGACTTAATATTCATCATTTTCGGTGGGAGGGCAGCTTGCTTGACTGCAGATATCTCCAGTTCCTGGAAATAGATTTCTTAGCTTTGAATGCTATAACAAACTAGAGAGTCCCACCTTTCAAGAAGTTCTGGGAACTTGGGGATCAGAGATCAGGAGCCAGAGCAATCCTCCGGCAAAAGTATAAAACTGCATACCAGGCGTGTGGAGCTGGAGCAGGGACCAGTTGCTTGAAGGCTTATATCTCTGGTTCTGGGCATAGTAGAGACAAGCTACCAATGTCCACTGAAAGGGGAGAGTCCCATATTTTGAAGAATATCCTCAAAAAAACTCTAAGTTGGACAGAACCAGAGATATCTGGCTGGGAAGAGCAATTAACAGTCTTGGATGGGGACCACTGCTTCGAAGTCAGATATCTCCGGTTCCCCTGTGCTGATTTTCAAAAATCTGGTACCCCTGGAAATAGGGGACCCTCAGCTATCAGCCTACGACCCTTAGACTCCTAGGGCCCTTGGGCAAGAGTCCATTGAGACCATACGAAAAGACGGCCCTGCACACTCATTATGACACACAACGCAATGTCCGTGATACATTATGCCACACACCGTAATGCCCATTACACATTAAGTCCTACAGTAAGGCTTCTAATTACTTTTAAATTACCTGCTCGTTGTCAGGGGTTTCATGCACTGGGTGTCATGCTCGTTGCCAAGGGTTTCATGCACTGGGTGTCATGCTCGTTGCCAGGGGTTTCATGCTCTCGGTTCCATGCACGGTGCCAGGGGTTTTCATGCTCAGGGTGTCATGCTCATTGCCAGGGGTATCATGCACTGGGTGTCATGCTCGTTGCCAGGGGTTTCATGTACTGGGTGTCATGCTTGTTGCTAGGGGGTAGTGCTTGTTGCTAGGGCTGTGCTCCCAGTGCCAGATATTACCCCACGGTGCCACATGACCCCAATGCACAATATAGCCCCCCCCTATGTGCCAGGTAGACATATACCCCCCCCCCCCCCGTGCCACATATGCCCCCAGTGCCAGATATTCCCCCCAGTGCCACATATGCCCCCAGTGCCAGATAATCCCCCCCAGTGCCACATATGCCCCCAGTGCCAGATATTCCCCCACAGTGCCACAAATGCTCCCAGTGCCAGATGTTCCCCCACAGTGCCACATATGCTCCCAGTGCCAGATTCCCCCCCCAGTGCCAGATATCCCCCCCCATGCCACATATGCCCCCAGTGCCAGATATTCCCCCACAGTGCCACATATGCTCCCAGTGCCAGATATTTCCCCCCAGTGCCACATATGCCCCCAGTGCCAGATATTCTCCCACAGTGCCACATATGCTCCCATATGCTCCCAGTGCCAGATTCCTCCCCCCCAGTGCCACATATGCCCCCTGTGCAGGATATTCCCCCCCAGTGCCAGATATGCCCCCCTCAGTGCGTGCCCCCGCCGCCGCTTCCCCGCTGTTTTGTGTTGGAGGGACACGGAGGACACAGCGCGCGCCTCTCCTGTGTCCCTCCTACATCTCCGGCGGCTGCACGTCTAATAGAGGAAGTGCCGGTTAGTGAGCCAATCAGAGCTCACGAACGGCACTTCCTTTATTAGACCCGCGGCCGCCGGAGATGCAGGAGGGACACAGGAGAGGCGCGCGCTGTGCCCTCCGTGTCCCTCCAAACCAGCAGGAAGGGTTAGTAGGAGCCGATTGACATGCGGACGCTCGTCCGCATGTCAATCTGCACTAAATCAGTGGCGCCCCCGCAGCCCCTCACCCCCAAGCCACCGCGAGGGCTGCGGGGGCAGTAGTTACGCCACTGGTACAGTGGTAGTGTCTTATGCTGCTTCAGTCCAGTCACAGTGGTGGTGTCCTCTGCTGCCATATGTCCAGTGCTGCTGTATAAGTCCAGTCCAGTGGTGCTGTGTTGTGCTGCATCAGTCCAGTGGTGGTGTATTGTGCTGCATCAGTCCAGTCACAGTGGTGGTGTCCTCTGCTGCCATACAGTATGTCCAGTGCTGCTGTACAAGTCCAGTCCATTGCAGTGGTGCTGTGTTGTGCTGCATCAGTTCAGTTGTGGTATCCCTGTGCTGCTGTATATGTCCAGTGGTACTGCCATATATGTCCAGTGATACTGCCGTATATGTCCATGGGTACTGCCGTATATGTCTAGCGGTACTGCCGTATAAATCCAGTGATACTGCCATATACGTCCAGTGGTACTGCCATATAATTCCAGTGATACTGCCGTATGTGTCCAGTGGTACTGGTGTATAAGTCCAGTGATCCTGCTGTATAAATCCAGTCCAGTGGTACTGCCATATAAGTCCAGTCCAGTGGTGCTGCCTTGTGCGGCATCAGTCCAGTGGTGGTGTTTTGTGTTGCCATAAATCCAGTGATGGTGTCCTGTGCTGTATATTATTTACTCCAAATAAAAGGGTTATATACTGTACATTACTTATATTATTAGCAAAATAATTTTTACATGGTTTGCCCTGTGTGGTGTAGGGGTACGCTCACCTGTGCTGCATATTATTATAATAGCTCCAAATAAAAGGGTTATTATCCAAATTAATTTGTGTGGTTTAGGGGTACGCTCTCCTGTGCCACCAATATTGTGCATGTATTACAAATTCCAGCACGTCCCATGTTGTTTGTGCCACACACTTGTGTTGCTTAGCTTAGTCATACAGCTACCTTATTGCACCTCTTTTTATTCTTTCATCATGTGCTGTTTGGGGACTATTTTTTTAAGTGCCCTCCTGTCTGACACTGCAGTGCCACTCCTAGATGGGCCAGATGTTTGTGCCGCCCTCTTGGGTCGCTTAGCTTAGTCATCCAGCGACCTCGGTGCAAATTTTAGGACTAAAAATAATATTGTGAGGTGTGAGGCGTTCAGAATAGACTGGAAATTATGGTTATTGAGATTAATAGTACTATGGGATCAAAATTACTGGCAAATTCTATGATTTAAGCTGTTTTTGAGGTTTTTTTTTTTTTTTTAAAAACACCCTAATCCAAAACACACCCAAAGTCGACAAAAATTTTGAAGGGAGGTTTTGCCAAAACGCGGCCGAATCCAAAACACGACCGTGGAACTGAATCCAAAACCATAACACAAAAGCTGAAAGATTACCGCAGCACATCTCTATATATAACTGTAATGAAGTAAGAGAGATTCTCTATGCATATAATCCTGCAGTCACAGTAACCTAATAAATAAATAATGGATATACCAATTTCTACATGGATGCAGAGGCAGAACTCTGGGAGGCAACGGAGTCATCTGCCGCCGGGCTCCTGCTCTGAAGGGGGGCACCTCTCCTCCCATTCTGTGACACCATTGAATTAAGTTAATTGATAGCTGTCGCTGTCTTTTCAGTGGCACCTTACACATCACTCCCTCTTTATTATACTGAATATACACATTTTACAAGTGTCACACCCAGGATTAGAAATCACAAGCTATTACACTGGAAGCAAACACCATACTGATGAAGCTGTTTGCTCCTGTATATTAAATATGAGAATTAAACTATATGAAGATACTTCTCTGACAATTACACGTAACTTCATATAGTTAGAATTCTCATGCTTTCTCTACAGGAGCAAATAACTCCATCAGTAAAGTGTTTGCTGTTAGTGTAACAGGTCATGGGTTCTAATCCTGCTAAGAAATGTGTGATTTAAATAAAAGACAATGAAATGTATAAATACAGTATCTAAATTTTTTCAGAACACTCCATACACACACACACACACACACACACACACACACACACACACACACACACACACACACACACACACACACACACACACACACACACACATATATATATATACACACACACACACGCACACATACATACATACATACATACATACATACATATATTTATATTAATATAGGAAATAGGGGGGGCACCAATATTTATCTTGCCTCCTGGCAACTGTGACGAACTTACGCCAGTGCATGGATGTATATTATAGGCCAGAAAGAGTAAGGGCAGCAGCTGTAATTATTATTGGTAGAAAGCAATATAAGGTACAAAGCCTGTGCGCTCTTACATAAAAGACACTCTACACTGAGTCACACAGCAACAATGTCAGGCCAGATATGACAGAGCCAGCAACACTTGGAAAGGCTTTCTTACTGTTACAGCCTTGCCCCTAACACATGGCAAGAAAAGTTTGGTAAAAGTCGGGTTGCCTACCCTCCCGCATTCAGCGGGAGGCTCCCGTTTTTTGAATGAGCCTCCCGCTGCCCCGCTCAACGTCCGCATCCTCACGGTTTATTTGCGCTGCCCGCCGAAAATGCGGATTGCGCATGCGCGAGTCCAGAATGGTAGGGGGCGGGGCCCGCACATGACGTCATGATGAGGACTCCTTTTCCTTTCAAATACCAGCCGTCACTCCTACAACCCCGTCCTGTGGTCTGTATTAACATAACATGCCGCCCACATCATGACGTTGCCCGTGCAGGTCCCGCCCTTGACATTCTGCACTCACACAATCGTCATTTTCGGCGAGTCCTGAATGTTGGGGGGCGGGGCCTGCACAAGTCACTTCATGAAGTTTTCGACATGTTATGTAAATGACGGCCACCGCAGGGTTTAAGGTAGCGGTGGCCGCATAGAAGAGAAGAGGAGTGATTTTCAATGAGCGGCAGTGTCACCATGAGTGAAGGGGGAGGGGCATGATGAGAGTATGTCATATGCTTCGGGACCCTCTCACTGGCAGCAGCCGTAAACACCTACTCCAGCCTACTGCTTCCCCCACCCACCTCTGTCATGTAACCACCTGACCGTTGATTGAGATGACATGACAGGAGCTACAGCAGAGTTGTGGGTAACTGCCCTCCCTTCCCTTCCACCCATTACTCTTACGGGAGGGGGAGAAGCACAGGAGCTGGGGGTGGACTGAATTGTAAGGTACAGTCTCACAGTCACACTGTCTGCACTGCTGAAACAGGACTCCAGTCCAGCCCACACGCAGCAATATGACAGCAGCGAGTCTCATAAAAGAATTCGATGGCCAAATAGGCCTGAGAATAAATAAGCGTCCTGGGTTTTTTAAAAGGTAGAAGCCTGGGGCAGGGAATGGGAGAAAGGGGGAGGGGGAGGGGGTGGATAGAGCAGGTAGCAGAGCAGCATCCTATAGAAAAAAGGGGAGGAGAGTTAACTGGGAGGTACAAAAGACCAGGAAGGCTAGGCAGGCTCCCTCTTTCATGCTGATCAAGGATCCAAGAAGGCACAGCTCCTGGAATCAAGGAAAGAATAAGTACAATTTTAATTATTAATCCTCCCCGCGCTCCCCCCTCTCCTAAGCTCCAGGTATAACCACACTGTAGTCCACATTCAAATACCCTCATACACTGTTTAGCAGAAGTCCCATTCAAGCCCCACCGCTGTATAACAACCAGCACACACTTTGCAGCATGCCCAGGCCTAAGAGGAATGCCGCCCCCCCCCCCCCCGGCGTCTCATACAAGCGGACGCGTTCAAGGCCACGCCAGCGCGCGGCACCACGCACCACCGCGGGCCCCGGCCGGGGTCGGCGAGACCTCCGCCCGCTTCCCCCCTCCATACATGGCTGGCACGCGGCGGGCCCGAGGCAGGCTCCGGCGCGCCAGCACACAGCCCGTCGCAGGGCACGCAAGTACACAGCCCGTCACAGGGCACGCCCCCCCCCCTTCCGGCGCCGAGCGAACGCGTCACGCTCTGCGCCGCACGACAGCAGCAGCAGCCGGATTTCTCGGCTTCGGCGGAACAGGCCCCACCGCCGGAGCCCACACGTACACCCCCCGCATCCCTGTACATGAGCTGCACGTACCCACACATGATGGGGCGTGCACAGCAGCAGCAGCAGCAACAGCATATCACGGCTCCGGCGGGACAGGCCCCACCGCCGGAGCCCGCGCGTACACCCCCCACGTCACCACTGACGAGCAACCAGTACCCACCCATGCTGGTAAGGGCCCAGCAGCAGCAGCCGCATATCACGCCTCCGGCGGGACAGGCCCCACCGCCGGAGCCAGTGCATACACCCCCCGCGACGCTGCATATGAGCCACCCGTACACACCAATGTTGGTGCGGGGCACCATCACACCGCACGCACAGGCAGAGCAAGCGGCATGCAGCCAGCCACAATACGCAACGGCGCTCCCCCCCCCCCCCTGGTGGCAGGCAGGGCTGCACCTTCCCCCGGCCCATTACTCACAGTGGGCGAGTTACTGGCCCACCACTGCCCAAACCCCATGGTACCCACCCCCGGCGCAGCCCACAGCAGCAAGCCATTACACACACCCGGGAGGAGCCCTCCACAGGGCAACCCCCCACCAGCCATGCGGGCTACCCCTCCCCTTAGAGAGCGGCCCGCAGCAGCAGCAGGGTCAGGCAATGGGGGCAGGGATCAGCGGAAGTTTGGGGTCAGGAGACCGCGGACAGAACCGCGGGGCACAGGCCCTCCAGCCGCTAGAAGGGCAGCAGCAGCGGCACCCAGTGGAGCAACCTCAGTCGCAACCAGCGGATACGTTACAAATGTCCTCTGTGAGATTACAGGTTCCAGCATCCATAGAAGGTAGACAGCCGGCAGCAGGGTCATCATCGGATCAAGTCGCGGCGGCCGCCCTGCGCGACGAGGGACAGAACGGAGCGGCAGAGAAGGTCAGCCAGACACCCTCGGCTTCAGGAACAGGTGAGCAAAAGTCTTCTTCAAGCAGTAGCGACTCATACACTGACTCTAGCGACTCATCTAGCTCCGCCGAAAGGCGGCGACAGTTCAGAAAATATTTTAAACGCAAAAGGAGTAGCAAGAAGCGCAGCAAGGAAGCGGGGAGGAAAGGGGACGCAGGGCCAGATTCGCAAGAGAGCATGGTGCACTGCGCCAATACAGCGATATTGAGGGGGATTAGGCCAAAGATAAGGGATGGCATACGTCAGGGGAAGTTCGTGGACATCTTCGCAATGACGGAGGAAGCAAAACGCAGTCTAGATGCGGCTAAGGCAGCGGGCACAAGGGAGGAGGAGGCGCAGAGAGATTACGCGCATTGGACGGAGGGTATGTATGTTTTCGCGGCATGCTACATTGAGTCGAGGCCGGCCGAGGCCTTGAACATCCTCCGTTACATGCACATGATACATAGCATGTACATGACGGCCAGAGCATGGGTTTGGAGGCAATATGACGAGAAATTTAGAAAAAAGCAAGAAGGGTTGAAGGTTATTAGCTTTGGGGTGAAAGACGTAGAAGTTTGGCTGGAAGTCACAAATCAGGCGGCGCAAGTGGCAGAGCGCAGGCAGCCCTTTCTGCCAAAAGCAGGCGGTAGCTCCGCGGCAAAAGGAAAATGCTATGCGTTTAATTTCGCCCTATGCAGCAGGGGAGCGGGTTGCCGTTACAAACACACATGCATGCGCTGCAACGCAAATCACCCAGCCAAAGACTGCAGTCGCGCCCAAGGTAAAGGGGGGGATAAGCAAGGCGCCCTCCCCAATAAATACTGAAACGCTACAGCGTTGGCTAGGCCGCTACCCGCTAAGAAGGGAGGCGGCCTTTTTGGAAAAGGGGTTCATGGAGGGTTTCAAGTTGCCACTAGAGAGGCCAGTGTCAGCAGTAGCGAAGAGGAATTTAAAGTCAGCAAGAGATTTCCCGGAGGTGGTCAGGGCCAAAATAGACGGGGAAATTCAGTTGGGGCACATGGCTGGACCATTCCCCTCGCCGCCCCTAGAAGGGCTGTGCGTTTCACCGCTAGGGGTCGTTCCTAAGAAGGAGGCAGGGAAGTTCCGTTTGATTCAGCACCTATCTTTTCCAGAAGGCGAATCAATAAACGATGCCCTAGACCCCCAGGCTTGTAGCGTATCATACCAATCGTTCGAGCAGGCGCTAGCAATGGTACAGGGATGCGGCGAAGGGGCGTTGCTAGCGAAAGTGGATATCGAGTCCGCATTTCGCCTGCTACCACTCCACCCAAATTCCTTTAAGTACATGGGTTTTAAGCTAGGGGAGCAATACTACATAGACAAATGCTTGCCAATGGGTTGCTCTATTTCCTGCGCTTTCTTCGAGCGGTTCAGCTCATTCCTAGAATGGTGCGTAAGGGCAGGGACAGGCGCGGGCGGGGTAACACATTACCTAGACAACTTCCTGCTAATGGGCCCTAAGGGCAGCCAGGAGTGCAAGGAACGATTATTCTCGACGCAGGCGCTTTTCAGGCAGCTAGGGGTCCCGATAGCAGCAGAGAAGACGGAGGGGCCCACAACAAGGCTAACGTTTCTGGGCATAGAGATCGACACGGAGCTTGGCCTGTGCCGCCTACCGGTCGAGAAGATAGAAAAGCTGAAGGGCAGGCTGCAGGAATGCGAAGGGGCGGAAAAAGTCACGCTTAAACAGATGCAGTCATTGTTAGGATTGTTGAATTTTGCATGCAGGGTCATTCCCATGGGCAAAGTGTTTTGTCACAGGTTAGAGAAGGCGACCTGCGGGGTCAAAAAAGCCCGATATAAGATACGCATATCAAGCGAGCTGAGGCAGGACATGCAGGTATGGTTGGAATTCCTAAAGGGGTTCAATGGGGTCCGAATATGGCTACCCGAGCCGGTGCACAGCACAGGGCTACAATTGTACACCGACGCCTCTGGGGCAGTCGGCTTTGGGGCTTACTTGGGGGGGGAATGGTGTGCACAGCCCTGGCCGGAGGCATGGCGAACGGCCGGGTGGACCAAAAATATGTTGCTGCTGGAGCTCTTCCCGATAATAGTGGCGGTGGAGTTATGGGCAGACAGGTTGGCAAACAAAAGCATAGTATTCTGGTGCGATAACTTAGGGGTGGTACAGGCGATAACCAACCAGAAAGCGGAATCACCACAAGGGCTTAGGCTACTGAGGCACCTAGTGCTGCGCTGCTTGCAAAAGAACATAGACTTCATAGCGCGCCACGTCCCGGGGGTGGAAAATGAGATTGCGGATGCGCTTTCCAGGTTCCAGTGGGGTAGATTCAGGACGCTCGCACCACAAGCCAGGTCAGAGGGTTTACACTGTCCTGATTATATCTGGCAGATTATCAAGCCGGGCTAACAAGGCTAGCACGAAAGGCAGTGGCACCGCGGACGCTGAAGACGTACGAGGCGGCTTTCAGCGAATGGCAGGCGTTCAGGATAGAAAAAGGAGAGGCGGGTAAGAACGCTCGCGAGGAACTGTTGGAGTACGTGTGGCAGGGGTATAGCGAGGGAAGATCTAAGGCGGCAATGTCCGCAACGCTGGCAGGGATAGCATACGTCTCAAAGCTTAGAGGGGAGGAGGACCCTACAAAGTCATTTTTGTTGGCAAAAGCCCTAAAAGGGTGGGCAAGAGAGCAAGCAACGCCAGGCGACGTACGCAGGCCCATAGGACGCCACATGCTTAAGAACTTAATAGAAGTAGTCAGTCACATCGCAGCGGACGAGTACGAAACAGGGCTAGTCCGCCTGGCTTTTTCCCTCGCCTTCTTTGGAGCCTTCAGGGTAGGGGAGCTGGTAGCGAGCTCCAAGAGTTTAAAGGATTCGGGCCTATTGTCAGGCAACGTAGCGGTGGAAAAGGATAGGGTGCTCTGCAAGATACACAAGTCAAAAACAGATCAGTTAGGCCGGGGGCGCTGGGTAGCGATAGGCAGACAGGAAGAGGAAAGCACATGCGCAGTGACACTAGCAAGTGATTACGAGCGGAAACGCCCACAAGGGCCCTGGCCGCAGTGGCTAGTGCATGATAGCGGAGCCCCCCTGACTAAATTTCAGTTCCAAAGCATATTCAAGAAAGGCCTGCGGGCCTTACAGCTGCCAGTGGGGCAGTACGGTACCCATTCCTTTAGGATAGGAGCGGCAACTTGTGCGGAGGCCGAGGGGTTGTCAGCAGGCGAGATCAAAAAGCTGGGCAGGTGGAAATCAGGAGCGTACAAGGTATACTTACGCGCGGAAAAGCAAGACTAGAAGGCAGCGCGGCGGCTTCCGCGAAACCCAAGGCCTTAAGCTGCCCGCCATAAATGGGGGAATGAAGGACTTTCCAATTTTGCCCTCAAACAAAAAGAGGTTTTGTGGTTTTCACCTTCATATGGGTCGCGCGAAAGTTCGCAGCATAGGTCCGCATACAACAGGGGGTAACGAATATGTGTAATTCTACTTTTCAGGATGGCAAAAGAAGGACTGGAGAGTCTGGATGGTCGGCCACTCGTATATTTACTGGGCCAGCAGACACAAAGCAGCAGGGAGCTTAGCACAAAAGTGGGGGGCAAAGGTAGAATGGATAGGCATCAGGGGTTTGAGGTGGAACGGGCTACGGGACATGTTGCTAAGGAACGAGCAGGCACAGGGGATACCAGAGAGGGTTGTAATACACCTAGGGGGCAACGATCTAGGAAAAAGCAAGGGGAGCGAGCTGATTGCGGCAATACAAGCCGACATACAATGGCTGAAGGGCCGGTAGCCTAATACAGGGATCACATGGTCCGATATAGTCCCAAGGGCACAGGGGGGCCCGGGGTTAGAAAGGGTCAGAAGAAAGGTGAACAAGGCGGTAGCCCGTCTCTTAACGGGAGAAGGCGATACGATCGCCAGGCACCCGTTGTTGAGGTACGGAGAGGAAGGGCTGTTCAGGCAAGACGGTGTACACCTGACAGAGAAGGGTTTAGCTTTATTCTTGGGCGACATAGCAGAAAGCGTCAGTGGGAGTCCGGAGGTAGCAGCGGGTGGCGGGCCTGGGTTCTAGGAACCCGGCTATGGCGGCAAGCAGTGCTCCTCGGCAGTCTGTAGTAGCGCAACGTAGGTTGGCCGGCACTTCCCCCAGATACTCGGCGAGTTTGTCGTGGCCTCAAGGGCCGACACGGTCGTCATCTTAAGGGTGGACCGGTGCTATGCCAATGGTGGGAAGTGGTACCGCTCAGCTAACTTGCGCAAGGGCGGGACTTAGGTTCCGCCCCGTTGTTTAATTTAAGAGAAATTAATATGTAGGCTGTAGCCGGGGGTACGCACTGCTTTCTCGCCACCCACTTATAGAGTACCAATTCTAATTCGATCAATAAATTTGGCTGTGACCTTTTAAATCGCAATTCAGTTGTCCGAGTGTTTATTGGGGAGAAAAGGGGGGTAGGGGGAGAAGGGCGAGAGCGTTAATAAAATCAATGGACGGCTTATAAGTCTCTTTCACAATCCCCAGGACCTGCATTCCATAGTATGAAACCTTGATCTCCCGTTATTGCCGGCACCCCCCTCCTCCTCTTCTCCCTCCTCACCCTTCAACTTTCCCTTTCACTCACAGTCAGTTGCCTTGTCCCTGTCTGTGTAACCTCCCTCACCACACGTCACTGCCTTTTGTCCTGTGTATGGTCCCTTGTTATTTACTACACACCCTGGCAGGGTGTCATTTAGATTTAGTGCAGCTGCAGCTCTAGTTTGTCCTGTTGGAGAATGTATTTTGCATAAAATTCCATCAGTGGAGACAGACACTTAACTCCCAGCTAGACATTGCCGTGGACAAGCTGACATCCTAGCAGGTTGATTGTGATAAGTTTTGGGCACTTGAATGTACGCTCCTCTGTAGATCTTGCAAATTAGAGGGCTGTTTAACAGAAGCATCATGCAATCGGACCAGGTCCAATCTAGGGGTTCAGACTGCAACCCAAAATCATAGATTTCGACCCTACCACATTCAGCAGAAGGCTCCCATTATTTGGCTGAGTCCCACGCTGCCCCGCAAATTACCATACAGCTCCAGGAATTTCCCCCCTTCTCCTGTGAGAATCCAGACTGCGCATGCACGAGCTCAGAATTAACGTGGATGGGGACTGCAGGAGAGACGTCACAACGCATGAGATCATGTTGCTGAAAGGCTGGCCACCAGCACTGCAGATTTGTGGGTAGTGGTGGCCAAGTACAATACAATATCGCTAGCACGCTGGATGAGGAGGCTCTTTCTCAGCGGCAGTGGCCAAAGCAGCAAGGGTGGTAGTAGTGGCCTCTTCTCCTGTCAAGGTGGCCTGTTTATAAAAAATGGAGAGGACAGTGGTGTAACTACCAAGGGTGCAGGGGGTGCAGCTGCTATGGGCCCGAGGTGCTTCCAGGGCCCACTGCTCCCCCTACACCCAGACATGGGCTGCCTCCAATGGCGGATTTAGGGCCTCCCTGTCATTAATGAGATTTTTTTTTTTATTATAAAAACTAAAAAGCTATTGAATCGTGAGTCACATTCCGCTCTACGGTGAGGGCCGGGGATGGTTGGTCGCTCACAAAGCTCCTGTCCCCGACTCCACAGTTCAGTCACCTTTGCTTCGTCTCTTTGCCACCGCCTGGAGCTGCTTGCTAATCACAGCAGCTTCCTCAGCTCCCCGCTGGGTCCCGTCACTGCCTTCTGCCTCTCGATATGTGCACCCTGGCAGCCCTAATGTACTCTGCCTGCGGAAACCCTCCCGTCCTGAACACACAGGATTTCCCACCTGCAACCGAAGTATGACACAATAGAGCTGGCGACTTCTGCAAGTGTGACCTGCAGAGCGGCACATACACTTCCAGGACATCTGTGGGAGACTTCGGTGCAGTTAGTGTGGTGTGTGCTGTGGCATCCCTGCCTGGCATATATACCTCTCCCTCCAGGTGAGCTGTGGTCGTGTGGGGGTGTTGTGGTAATGAGGGGAATGGTGTGACCGAGTCAAAGCTGCCATCTTGCTGTGAATGCTACTCTGCTGCCAAGAGGCCACCATCTTGCCCCCCCTACCCAGCCGCTTCCCTGCTTAGGAGGCCACTGCTCCTGCCCAGACATTGGCCGACCCTATGTTAAGACGTCCCACCCATTCCCATGCCTGTGGGCTTTCACTAATATTTCCCTTTTCAACAACTAAAAGATGTGTTAACGACCATTTGCTGCTCCCTACTTACTACTGCAGATCCCAGCTACCTCGGTTCGCCGCTGACTCTGTGCTCCACAAGCATAAATCAAATTTGTTACCTATTGTAAACACTCTGTCTCTGTTACCCTCTGCCTCTTCCCTGCATCACTATCTCCCCATCTCTCCTGTCACCCTCTGCCTCTCCAAGGCATCAACTTCTCCCTATCACCCACTGCCTCTCTCCATCACCTTCTCCCTGTCACCCATTGCCTTTCCCCGTCACCATTTCCTATCACCGATTACCTCTCCATCTCCCTCTCTCTGTTACCTCTCTCTCTTGTCACCCACTGCCTCTCCCTGTCATCCTTTACATCACCCACTTTCTCCCCCTGGCATCACCCACTGTCTTCCCCATCACCCATTCCCTGGCCTCACCCACTGCCTCCCCTTGTCACCCATTCCCTGGCATCACCCACTGCCTCTCCATTTCACCCCATGATCTCTCCCCGTCACTCATGGCCTCGCCCTCTGCGTGTGCTCCTGGAACCCCTCAACCACTCATTTCCCTGTCATGGTGCTTCCCCTGTCATTTTGTTCTGGATTTGACCCTGGCTGTCTCCAAGGCCCGCTGCTCCAGCCCTTTACCCTCACACATGGGTGGTCATTCCGAGTTGTTCGCTCGGTAAATTTAATCGCATCGCAGCGATTTTCCGCTTAGTGCGCATGCGCAATGTCCGCACTGCGACTGCGCCAAGTAAATTTGCTATGAAGTTAGGTATTTTACTCACGGCTTTTTCTTCGTTCAGGCGATCGTAGTGTGATTGACAGGAAGTGGCTGTTTCTGGGCGGAAACAGGCCGTTTTATGGGCGTGTGGGAAAAAACGCTACCGTTTCTGGGAAAAACGCGGGAGTGGCTGGAGAAACGGAGGAGTGTTTGGGCGAACGCTGGGTGTGTTTATGACGTCAAACCAGGAACGACAAGCACTGAACTGATCGCACTGGCAGAGTAAGTCTCGAGCTACTCAGAAACTGCACAGAGATGTCTTATCGCAATATTGCGAATCTTTCGTTCGCAATTTTAAGAAGCTAAGATTCACTCCCAGTAGGCGGCGGCTTAGCGTGTGCAAAGCTGCTAAAAGCAGCTTGCGTGCGAACAACTCGGAATGACCACCATGGTGAGAACAGCCGTCTTAGCTAATTGCACCCCCTCCCCCACAGGCTGCAGCTACGTGGAGGATGTAGAGGGGAGGGGGCCCTTCCTGGCCAGCTCCAAGTGTTCAGAACGGACAGGTAATGTATCTCCTGCTTGTGCGCCCCTGCCCACCTACTCTTCCCCCTCTCTTTCCTCTCCCTTATACTCACTCGCTTGCTTCTCTCTCTCTCTCTCTCTCTCTCTCTGAGACTCTCTCCCTGATACTATCACTCTCTCCCTTTCTCTCCATGAGAGTCTCTCTCTGACACGCTCTCTCTCTCTCTCTCTCTCTCTCTCTCACTGATACTGCCCCCTCTCTCCCTGACACTGTCTCTCTCTCTCACACACTTTATCTCTCTACTTACTCCCTCTCTCTCTCTCTCTCTCTCTCTGAGACACTTATCACTCTCTCCCTCTCTGACACTGTCTATCTCTCACTGACACTGTCTTTATCTCCTTCTGTTTATCTCACTTTCTTTTGCTCCCCTCTTTCTCCCTCCCTCCCTGACACTCTCGCTCACTCCCCTCCTTCTCCTCTTCTTACTCCCCCGTTCTTTCTCTCGCTCCTGTCTCTTTTTTTCCCCATTCACTCTTTTTCCTTGAAACTCTCTCTCCCTGACCTCCCTTTCTCTCCCTCTCTTTCTTGCTCCTCTCTCTCCCCTGACACCCCCTTTGTGTGTGTCTTTCTCTCGCTCCCTTCACTCTGTCTTTCTCTCTGGCTCCCATAAGGGGCATTGTAGTACAAGATTTTTGCTATGGGACCCCAAAGTTCTAGTTACACTTTTGGGAGAGGACATAAAGGATTAACATAGAAGTTAACAACAGAACAGTTCATAGGGTCCATGGGGACTGGGTGCTGTGTGTAACAGGCATTAACTGCATTCTGAGAGAGCACTCACTGGCAGTCATCCATGGTTGTCAGTGAGTGCCTTCTCTGGGGGCAGGTAATGCCTTGGACACAGAGGCAGAACTTTGGGAGGCAACGGAGTCATCTGCCGCCGGGCTCCTGCTCTGAAGGGGGCACCTCTCCTCCCATTCTGTGACACCAGTGAATTAAATTATTTGATTTGATAGCTGCCGCTGTCTTTTCATTGGCCAACTTCCTCACTGGTCCCTGCACCTTACAAATCACAACCTCTTTACTATACTGAATATACACATTTTACAAGTGTCACACCCAAGATTAGAAACCACAACCTATTACACTGGAAGCAGACAACTTACTGATGAAGCTGTTTGCTCCTGTATAGGAAATATGAGAATTTTAACTATATGAAGATACTTCTCTGACAATTACACGTAACTTCATATAGTTAGAATTCTCATGCTTCCACTACAGGAGCAAATAGCTCCTTCAGTAAAGTGTCTGCCGTTAGTGTAACAGATCATGGGTTCTAATCCTGGGTATGACTGCTAAGGAATGTCTTTTATTTTAAATCACACAATTAAATGTATAAATACAGTACATACATATTTTTTTCAGAACACTACATACACATACACATACACACACTTATCTTAATATAGGAAATAGGGGGGCACCAATATTTATCTTGCCTCCGGGCAACTGGGACGAACTTACGCCACTGCTTGGACACTCAGCATCAAGGGGGACATTTACTAAGCAGTGATAAGAGTGGAGAAGTGAGCCAGTGGAGAAGTGCCCATGGCAACCAATCAGCACTGAAGTAACATCTATAATTTGCATACTATAAAATGATACAGAGCTGCTGATTGGTTGATGGGGCAACTTCTCCACTGGCTCACTTCTCCGCTCTTATCACTGCTTAGTAAATGTCCCCCAAAGTCTCTTCCCTGACTCTTGTCAGCATATGGGTCTTGGGCCTGTGGTGCAGTCCTGGTGGTATATAGGGAATTGAGTCAGGAGGTTTGAAATATATCTAAGCTAAGAAGAATTCTCCCTGCTGTGTAATGTAGCTGTGATGTCAGTGTGTAGCTATGCTGTGTAATGTAGGTGTAATGTTGGTGTGTACCATGGGGGTAATTCTGAGTTGATCACAGCCGGAAATTTTTTAGCAGTTGGACAAAAACAATGGCCCTCATTCCGAGTTGTTCGCTCGTTCTTTTTCATAGCATTGCAGCGATTTTCCGCAAACTGCGCATGCGCAATGTTCGCACTGCGACTGCGCCAAGTAAATTTGCTAAGAAGTTTGGTATTTTACTCACGGCATTACAAGGTTTTTTCTTCGTTCTGGTGACCGTTGTGTGATTGATAGGAAGTGGGTGTTTCTGGGCGGAAACTGGACGTTTTATGGGAGTGTGTGAAAAAACGCTGCCATTTCTGGGAAAAACGCGGGAGTGGCTGGAGAAACGGGGGAGTGTCTGGGCGAACGCTGGGTGTGTTTGTGACGTCAAACCAGGAACGACAAGCACTGAACTGATCGCACTGGAAGAGTAAGTCTCGAGCTACTCAGAAACTGCACAGAAAAATCTTTTCGCAATATTAGCGAATGCTTCGTTCGCAATTCTGCTAAGCTAAGATACACTCCCAGAGGGCGGCGGCTTAGCGTGTGTACTGCTGCGAAAAGTGGATAGCGAGCGAACAACTCGGAATGAGGGCCATTGTTACTAGCCAACCAACCAACATCTCACAGATAAGAGGGATAGTATAGCAGCCTACACATAGTGTGAGACAGGGTGCAAGGTGCACAATCTACTATAGGTTACACAGACAGAAGACAGGTCCGATACCAGTGACCCGTCCCATGCATCACTATACTTACTCTGTGACGTCATACCAATTCCTCTGCTACATAATACCTAATGCTATGTAAATAGTAGCGCTGAAGATATGACAGTAACTGCCTGAAGGTGAGATTGTGATGTCAGCTGACCATGAGCCAGCTGACATCACAATGGGCCTGATGACATCACAATGGGGTCAGTGGCCAGCTATTCCTGCATTTGATTTGTCACCATACAGCGCTTCCTGTAGTGAGCCGTCAACACAGGGGGACAACTGCAATCACGCTCACAGGCGCCCCGCTAGAATGTGGTGCAGCCAGGAAGAGGACACCACAAGACATCACCTACACCGATTCAGTAGAAAGAGACACTGACACCCAGGAGCTGTGATCCGCCATAGCCTACACTCCGGATCCGGTAAGTAAACAGTGCAGAACTCTGGTCAGACGGTCACCTGGTCTACCCCCATTGAAACGAGCGCTCTCAGCATGGGACAAGTCAAAATATAGCTGCGGCCAGCTTGACCCTGTCCAAGGACCATAGGTAAGCCCACTTACACTGTAATTTAGGGGCCTATTTATCATAGATCACATTTGCAATGCAATCTGTGCGTGAATGCCATCACATTGGGTGAATATATCACCCGGCACATACAGAGACAGGGGCTCCAAAAGGAGCCTGCCCCTGCGATGTGCAGACGGTGGGCTGGTCTGCTGCACATGCGCAGTCAGTGTGACCCCCATGCACAACAGCCATTTCCGGAGGAGGGTTCCTGGGGAAACTTGCTGGAATTACAGCCCCGATCTAAAGAGGGCGGTAGCTGCGGACATTTGTGTACAGCACAAACAAGTGCTATTATAGGATCAGACGTCATCCAATTACACTCAGCATCGGTTATGTTGTTGTTATTAAATGGTATATGCTTTCTTGTTATATAATCTGTTTTACTGTCACACAGATATTTATGGTCTCCCTATAGTGACCTGTACATACTGTGTTTTACACTTATGCTGCACACATTTTACACTACTACATTACACTCTAGTTACACGAATTTGCTCTTTATTCTATATATTATACAATTGGTGAATATCTTGTTGCGCCAAAGGTCACTTGCCATTATATTGGTCTCTGTATTTATTGTATGGTGAATATTAGAATGCTGGGATTTATAGCAGTCATAGGAATGCTCTGTATTATTTGTACGGGATCCGGTCAGCAGTGGTTGGAATGTCGACATCGGGAACCCAACATGGATATAAAAGCCAGTGCCGGAATCCCGACTGCTGCCATCCCAAACGTAAGTATGCCAGGGCTAACTAGACTTAGGCCGCAGTGATGGGGATGGGGGGTTTAGGTTTAGGCTGCGGGGGGAGGGTTAGACTGCAGGGAGGAGGAAGCACTGCTCCGCTGACAAACATTATGGGGCTGATTCTCATTTGGAAGTAAGAACAAAGCCAGTAACTTTGTACCTTGATAAACCCACGTTGCACTGCAGGTGGGGAAGATGTGCAGAGAGATTTAGGGGGTAATTCAGAGTTGATCGCAGCAGCATATATGTTAGCAGTTGGGCAAAACCATGGGAGTCATTCTGACCCGATCGCACGCTGCAGTTTATCGAAGCAGTGCTATCAAGTCAGAACTGCGCATGCGTGGGCGCATGCCAGATGGCCGAAGGCCGTCGGGCCGCTACGATCGCCTCTGCCTGATTGAAAGGCAGAGGTGGTCGCTGGGCAGGAGGAGGGCGGAAAGGCGGCATTTGATCGCCTTTTCGTGGGCCCGGTCTGGCCAACGCAGGCGTGACCGGACCGAACGGGGGGCGGGACTCAGCGGCTGCATGACATCACACGCAGTGATGCAGCTGCTGCGGGCCAGGGAGCGATGAGTAGCTGCCGGCCAGCATGCTAAAGCTGCGCTGGTCGGGAGCTACTCTTGAAGTACAAAGGATCGTAGCACAGCTACGATCATCTCGGAATGACCCCCCATGCAGGGGCGGAACTGCCGGAGACAACGGGGGGGGCACTTTTACTCCATTGTCCTCGCCAGCTTCCAGCCCAGGTCATCGGCGACGCTGTGCAAGCATCAAACATCTGATGCCTGTGACCGTGGGGCGACGGCTGCGGCCTTATTAGCTGCAACCGGCGCTATCAGGGCTATCTCCCCTGCTCCTCTTGTTGCAAATGCGTGACTCACACCAGCCGGCAGCCAGTGCAGCAGCTCCTCCTCCTGCTGCTGCTGCTCTGATCTCCCCTCCTAGCCAGGCTCTCATCTCATGCAGGCAGAAGCTCCGCCTCCCAAACATCAAGGGGCAGCTGCTTGCACTGTAAGTAACTGGAGAATGGATGCTCACAGGAGATTTCTAGGGGTATGTGTCCCGGGCCCCCACTCCTTCAAGGGGCTATACTCTATAAACAGAAGCAGGGGCAGGAGAAGACAGTGTCAGTGTCCCAGCAGGGGGCAAGGGAAGGGGTGACAGACAGATGACATGAGGTGCAAGCAAGTGTATCCTGATGGCAGTATATAAGCAGAGCAGAGATGCTCATGGCATGAGGCAGGGGGATGGAGGAGCAGCCTCAGGACTAGGTTATGCATCGGAAGGGATCGCTTTGATGAATAGATGGGTTTTTAGTGCCCGTTTGAAGCTTTGCAAGGTCGGGGAGAGTCTAATGGAGCGGGGGAGCACGTTCCACTGAAGTGGTGCAGCACAGGCAAAATATTGAACTCTAGCATGGGAAGCAGTGACCAGGGCAGAGGACAGGCAATGGTCATTGGCCAACCATAGGGGGCGGGAGGGAGTATGAAGGGAGAGGAGGTTGGAGATGTAGGGAGCAGTGGAATTAGAGATGGCCTTGTATGTGAGCGTGAGGAGTTTGAAGAGGATTCTGTAGGGGCATGATGGCCAGCGCAGATTTTGTCAAAAGGGAGTGGCAGATGTGGAGTGGAAGATAAGTCTAGCTGCGGAGTTGTGGACAGATTGGGTGGGAACAAGATGGGAGCGAGTGAGGCCAGTGAGGAGAACATTGCAGTAGTCGAGTCGTGAGATGACCAGTGAGTGGATGATAAGTTTAGTTGCACTCTGGGAGAGAAATGGCCTGATGCGAGCAATGTTGCGTAGCTGGTACCGACAGGATTGTGCCAGAGCTTGGATGTGGGGTGGAAAGGAGAGGGAGGAGTCAAGGTGTGACGCCCAAGCAGCAGAGTTGGGGAACAGGGGAGATGATGGTGTCAACAGTGATAGAGATATTGGTAGGGGGTGTTACTCTGGCTGGGGGAAATGTTGATACAGCTCTCTGTATCATATGGCAGTCACTGCAATGCTCTCTGTATCATATGGCAGTCACTGCGATGCTCTCTGTATCATATGGCAGTCACTGCGATGCTCTCTGTATCATATGGCAATCACTGCGATGCTCTCTGTATCATATGGTGGTCACTGTTGCTCTATTATACTATTAAATGATTGTAAGTAGGCCTTAGCTATGACCTCCATGAGATAGCCACACCCATGGAACAGACCACTCCCCCTATTTAGACCTCCCACACTGCAGCGCTTGTCACACCTCCTGCCGAGGCACATGATAGGCCCTTCATAAATATTAGCTCCAGGCCCATGTGGACCTTAATCTGGCACTGACTATGCCCAGGGTTCTATGGAAATACTATTCTGCTTCGGTAGCTTCAAAGCCTGCAGTTGGTGATCACCTTTTCTTGGCTAAAGTAGCAGCTCTGGCTAAGAAAACTATCTTGTCTAAATGGATCCAACCGCATCTTATTTCTATGACATTTATGCTTCCCAGACTTGCCTATGTCTATCAAATGGACTGGGTTGAATGTTTTTTAGATGCTGAATCAAAAGCATCAAAATTCTTTAATATTTGGTTGCCCTAGAATTACACTCTACTGTGGTAAAGGACCACGGGCCTAATTCAGACAGCCGACGGCCATCTCAGTCCTGCGATCGCCTCTGCCTGATTGACAGGTAGAGGCGTTCGCTGGGTGGGAGGGGGCAGGCTGGCGGCGTTTGGCCGCCATTTTAGGGGTACGGTCCAGGCAATGCATGCGTGCCCGGACTGTGTGGCGGAAAGGCTGCGGCAGCTGCGTGATGTCACACACACAACCGTTACGACCCTACAGTGACGGGTAGCTCCCTGCCAGTGCTGGTAGTTAGCTACTCTTCAGGTACAAAAGCATCGCTGCCCCACCCGTACTGTGCGGGGGAGGGGGGCAGACATGCGGGGCAGACTAGCACTGTGCTGGGCATCCCCCCTGAGTAACTGATTGTAGCTGTGCACAACTATGATCAGGCACTCAGACTTGCGGGGGGACGCCCAGAACAGGGCTAGTCCGCCCCGCATGTCAGTGCCGCCCCCCCCACACACACAAAAATGCAATGGCATCGCACAGCGGCAATGCTTTTGCATCTCAGGAGTTACTCCCAGCCATCGCAGCTCCTGCGGCTGGCTGGGAGAACCTCTTCGCTGCCCACCCGCAACGGTCCGGCCACACCTGCGTTGGCCGGACAAGCCCCCTAGACGGTGGCCTAATGCCGCCATCCAGCCCTCTCCCGCCCAATGACTGCCTCTGCCTCAGAGGCGATCGCTAGGCAACGACGTCCTTCGGCCGTCTGGCATGCACCGGCGTAATGCGGGGCCGGCGCATGCGGAATTCCGATCTGATCACTGCGCTGAGATAAACCACAGCTAGCAATCGGGTCGGAATGACCCCCTATGTTTCCTTATTTGCTATGCCGTACATACCTGTGTCATTTCTATACTGTGTTATGCCATTCTTATCAATAAATATATACTTAAAAGAAAACCGTGTATGTAATGTGTGTAAATTTTTGCAATGCCAAATGTTTTTATCTTCTTATGTATAGAACTTGTGGCTGGGGTGAGGGGACCAGGCGTTCCCGATGTTACTCTTATGTGGTCCAGGTCACTCCATCAGCCACTCTCTCTGTATGTCTGAGCGCAGGCTGTGATCTTCTGGTAGGAGTGCGGGAGTACATTGTCTCGATGTCCCTATCTAACTCCTATGGGGAGGTGGACCTTGGACTGCATAGTGCACACCCTAATTACAAATATAATGAGAGGTGCTATCATGCTGAGACTTGTAGTTCCACAAAGAAAGACATCATATAATGCCGATGCACACTCTATAGTACCAAGCACTGCTAATCAGAATAATTATAATAATAGCTAGCTGTAGTACTCGCCATTTCCCGGGTTTAAATCTTCATGTTATTAAGTTATCAATGAGTTGGATGTAACTGTCAACATATTAAAAATAAGTAGCAGCTCTTCCATCACACCCATGAGGTGGCTGCTCAGTGTCGTTTTTGTTTTTGGGGTGTCGCCAGTAGCCCTAATCCCCATATATGTATTTTTTGTTTTGTATATGCAGAAGTGTAATTTGTAATATGTATGTTTTTTGTTTTGTTTTTTAAGAAGTTTATTTGTGTTTTTACTTTATTTTTCTGTATTTTTTTGTTTTGTATTTGCAGATGTGTATTTTTTGTGTTTTTTCTTAATTTTTGTGATTTTTATTTTTGTTTTTTTGCAGACATGTCAAGAAGTTAATATTTTTTCTTTTCTTTATTTTTGTGTATTTTTTTGTTTTGTATTTGCAGATGTGTACAGTATTTTTATTTTTGTTTTTTTGCTGATGTATCAAGAAGTTTTTTTGTGTTTTTTCTTTATGTTATGTAATTTTTGATTTTGTATTTGCAGATGCTGATTTTTTTGTTTTTTCTTAATTATTGTATTTTTTTGTTTTTTGTTTGCAGATGTGTTTACATAAGACAAAACAACTATTACATACGACAAAACAAATGTAACCAAAAACTAGCTTTAGAAGGGCCCGCCTTCTTGGCTGGGCTAGTGCCCACCGGCTGGGCAGGGCTAGTGCCTGCCGGCTGGGCAGAGCTAGTGTCCGCTGGCTGGTCTGGGCTTGGACCAACCTGCTGGGCCGAACTTGGGCCCGCCTTCTGGGCAGGTCTTGGGCCCGCCTTCTTGGCCGGTATTGGGCCCGCCTTCTTGGCCGGTATTGTGCCTGCCTTCTGGGCCGGACTTGGGTCCACCTTCTGGTTTGGTTTTGGGTCCGCCTTCTTGGCTAAGCTTGGCCCTACCTTCTTGACTAGGCTTGGGCCTACTTTCTTAGCTGGGCTTGGGCCGACTTTCTGTGCTGAGCTGGGGGCCAGTGTCTTGGCCCGTCTGGGGGCCGACAGCTGGTCTAGCCTAGTGCCCATCAGTTTAGTTTGAGGTCCCGCCAGCATATTTGGACGAGCGCCTGTCAGCTTAGTCGGGCGTCTCGTCGCTGGCTCCGGTATGCGACGCACCACTGGTGGAGCCGGACGCGGCGCTATGTACCTATAGGGACACCATGAGGGTAACTTGGCTACACCAGCTGTTGGCATCTTCTCACTATGTCACTCAACAAGATATGGCAGTAAACTACCTGGGGGCTGATATTTATAGCCTCAGGGCCATGTGATAGATGACCATATATGGGCAAGAGATGAATGGCAAGTCCTGGAGCATGTCTGGGCATGTCTGAAGGTCTGATGGGCATGCAACTGGCATGTTGGGAGTTCTGATGGGCATGTCTGGGCATGTTGGGAGCATAGATGACCATATATGGGCATGGTCACATGCCCATGTGATAGATGACCATATATGATCATAGGTTGAGTGAGGGGCCCTCTGACATCAGGCACCAGCTTCCTGCCCATATATGGGCATAGATAGACTGAACTCAGAGACTCCTGACATACTCCTGAAGGATTTTTAGTTGCATAATTGGGAAAATAAAATGAGGAGAAAAAAGTACTCACAGGTTACTAAGGGCCACTGTAACCCTTAGTATTTAAAAAATATATATATATTTTAGGTTAATGTTAAAAAACAACAAATAAACAAATAGACACGTGTACTAAAACATAGATATAACATTTAGAAGCGATCCCATGTGAACTGACAATATAGCAAAACAACAGATATATAACTGTAATGAAGTAAGAGAGATTATATATACATATAACCCTGCAGTCACAGTAACCTAATAAATAAATAAAGGATATACCAATGTCTACATGGATGTATATTATAGGCCAGAAAGAGTAAGGTCAGCAGCAGCAATTATTATTGGTAGAGAGCAATATAAGGTACAAAGCCTGTGCGCTCTTACATAAAAGACACTCTACACTGAGTCACACAGCGACAATCTCAGGCCAGATATGACAGAGCCAGCAACACTTGGAAAGGCTTTCTTACTGTTACAGCCTTGCCCCTAATACATGGCACGGAAAGTTTGGTAAAAGTATCATTGTTATAGAGCACAGCAGGAGTAAAGACATGTTTAGGAAAACAGGTTTAGCTGTCATATAAGTATAGGAAACACATTGTTACTAGCCAACCAACCAACATCTCACAGATAAGAGGGATAGTATAGCAGCCCAGTGGCGTCATGAGGTGGGTGCGGGGGGTGCGGCCCGCACCTGGGTGTCACCCTTCAATAGGGTGACACCAAAGCGAGCCGCACACTCACACGCACGCACCCCCATCCCCTGACATGACAAAGACCAAGCCTGGACCACGGCTGCGGCCACACCCCCTCCTCCCAGGCCCCGCCTCCTAAAGCCCACTGCCCGACATTCTCACCTGTCAGTGAGATCAGCAGGCAGCAGTCACAGAGCCATGCAGGCAGTGCTCTGGCCACCCCTCCCCTCTCCTCCAGAGTCCACTCTCTCCTCACTCGGGTCCTGACTGAGCCTGACAGTGACACACAAGCTCCGCCTCCCACACTGTACTACAGGAGGAAGGAGCTGCTGCTGCTGGTGATATTGCGGCATGATGCCAGGTAACTTCTATAAATGTTCCACGATGAGCAGAATCGATTTATGAAATGTATGTGTGTGTGTCTGTATGGGGATGAATGTGTTAATGGGCATTGGGATGTACAAATTGTTGGGTTGAGTGCTAGGTGGGGGGGGAGATAATTGAGGCTGTGTGAGTGTAGTATGGGTGCCACTGTGTGAGCGTAGTATGAGTGCTGTGTAGTATGGTTGCTGTGTGAGTTTAGTTTGAGCGCTGTGTGAGCGTAGTATGGGTGCCACTGTGTGAGTGTAGTATGGGTGCTGTGTAGTATAGGTTTCGTGTGAGCGTAGTATGGGTGCTGTGTAGTATGGGTGCTGTGTGAGCGTAGTATTAGTGCTGTGTAGTATGGGTGCTGTGTGTGAGTAGTATGGGTGCTGTGTAGTATGGGTGCTGTGTGAGAGTAGTATGAGTGCTGTGTGACAGTAGTATGGGTGCCGTGTGAGTGCAGTATGGGCGCTGTGTAGTATAGGTTTCGTGTGAGCGTAGTATGGGTGCTGTGTAGTATGGGTGCTGTGTAGTATGGGTGCTGTGTGAGCGTAGTATGGGTGCTGTGTAGTATGGGTGCTGTGTGTGAGTAGTATGGGTGCTGTGTGAGAGTAGTATGGGTGCTGTGTGAGAGTAGTATGGGTGCTGTGTGACAGTAGTATGGGTGCCGTGTGAGTGCAGTATGGGCGCTGTGTAGTATGGGTTTTGTGTGAGCGTAGTATAGGTGCTGTGTAGTATGGGTGCTGTGTGAGCGTAGTATGGGTGCTGTGTAAGAGTAGTATGGGTGTTGTGTGAGCGTAGTATGGGTGATGTGTGAGCGTAGTATGGGTGCTGTGTGAGTGTAGTATCTGTGCTGTGTAAGAGTAGTATGGGTGCCGTGTGAGTGCAGTATGGGCGCTGTGTGAGCATAATATGGGTGCTGTGTGAGCATAGTATGGGTGCTGTGTGAGAGTGGTATGGGTGCCGTGTAGTACGGGTGCTGTCTGTGTGAGCGTAGTATGGGTGCTGTGTGAGAGTAGTATGGGTGCTGCTGTGTGAGCGTAGTATGGGTGTCGCTGTGTGAGCGTAGTATGGGTGCCGCTGTGTGACATAGTATGGGTGCTGCTGTGTGAGTGAAGTATGGGTGCAGTTTGAGTGTAGTTTGGGTGCTGCATGACGTAGTATGGGTGCTGCTGTGTGAGCATAGTATGGGGGTAGTTTGAGTATAGTATGGGTGCTGTGTGATGTAGTATGGGTGCTGCTGTGGGAGCATAGTATGGGGGCAGTTTGAGTGTAGTATGGGTGCTGTGTGAGGGTAGTATGGGTGCTGCTGTGTGAGCATAGTATGGGTGCTGTGTGATGTAGTATTGGTGCTGCTGTGTGAGCATAGTATGGGTACTGTGTGAGGGTAGTATGGGTGATGTGTGAGCGTAGTATGGGTGCTGTGTGAGTGTAGTATCTGTGCTGTGTGAAAGTAGTATGGGTGCCGTGTGAGTGCAGTATGGGCGCTGTGTGAGCGTAATATGGGTACTGTGTGAGCATAGTATGGGTGCTGTGTGAGAGTGGTATGGGTGCCGTGTAGTATGGGTGCTGTCTGTGTGAGCGTAGTATGGGTGCTGTGTGAGAGTAGTATGTGTGCTGCTGTGTGAGCGTAGTATGGGTGTCGCTGTATGAGCGTAGTATGGGTGCCGCTGTGTGACATAGTATGGGTGCAGTTTGAGTGTAGTTTGGGTGCTGTATGACGTAGTATGGGTGCTGCTGTGTGAGCGTAGTATGAGGGCAGTTTGAGTATATATAGTATGGGTGCTGTGTGATGTAGTATGGGTGCTGCTGTGGGAGTATAGTATGGGGGCAGTTTGAGTGTAGTGTGGGTGCTGTGTGAGCGTAGTATGGGTGCTGCTGTATGAGCGTAGTATGGGTGCTGCTGTGTGAGCGTAGTATGGGTGCTGCTGTGTGAGCATAGTATGGGTGCTGTGTGACGTAGTATTGGTGCTGCTGTGTGACGTAGTATGGGTGCTGCTGTGTGAGCATAGTATGGGGGCAGTTTGAGTGTAGTATGGATTCTGTATGACGTAGTATGGGTGCTGCTGTGTGAGTATAGTATGGTGCAGTTTAAGTGTAGTATCGGTGCTGTGTGACATAGTATCAGTGCTGCTATGTGAGAGTAGTATGGGTGCTGTGTGACATAGTATGGGTGCTGCTGTGTGAGAGTAGTATGGGTGCAGTTTGAGTGTAGTATGAGTGCTGTGTGACGTAGTATGGGTGCTGCTGTATGAGAGTAGTATGGGTGCAGTTTGAGTGTAGTATGGGTGCTGTGTGAAATAGTATGGGTGCTGCTGTGTGAGCGTAGTATGGGTGCGGCTGTGTGAGTATAGTATGGGTGCTGCTGTGTGAGTGTAGTATTGTTGCAGTTTGACTGTAGTATGGGTGCTGTGTGACGTAGTATGGGTGCTGCTGTGTGAGCGTAGTATGGGTACAGTTTGAGTGTAGTATGAGTGCTGTGTGATGTAGTATGGGTGCTGCTGTGTGAGTGTAGTAAGGGTACAGTTTGACTGTAGTATGGGTGCTGTGTGACGTAGTATGGGTGCAGTTTGAAATTAGTATGAGTGCTGTGTGACGTAGTATGGGTGCAGATTGAGTGTAGTATGAGTGCTGTGTGACATACTTTAGTATGGGTGCTGCTGTGTGAGCGTAGTTTGGGTACAGTTTGAGTGTAGTATGAGTGCTGTGTGATGTAGTATGGGTGCTGATGTGTGAGTGTAGTATGGGTGCAGTTTGAGTGTAGTATGGGTGCTGCTGTGTGAGCGTAGTATGGGTACAGTTTGAGTGTAGTATGAGTGCTGTGTGACGTAGTATGTGTGCTGCTGTGTGAGCGTAGTATGGTTGCAGTTTGACTGTAGTATGGGTGCTGTGTGACGTAGTATGGGTGCTGCTGTGTGAGCGTAGTATGGGTACAGTTTGAGCGTAGTATGAGTGCTGTGTGATGTAGTATGGGTGCTGCTGTGTGAGTATAGTATGGGTACAGTTTGACTGTAGTATGGGTGCTGTGTGACGTAGTATGGGTGCAGTTTGAAATTAGTATGAGTGCTGTGTGACGTAGTATGGGTGCAGTTTGAGTGTAGTATGGGTGCTGTGTGACGTAGTATGGGTGCTGCTGTGTGAGCGTAGTATGGGTACAGTTTGAGTGTAGTATGAGTGCTCTGTGATGTAGTATGGGTGCTGCTGTGTGAGTGTAGTATGGGTACAGTTTGACTGTAGTATGGGTGCTGTGTGACGTAGTATGGGTACAGTTTGAGTGTAGTATGAGTGCTGTGTGATGTAGTATGGGTATTACTGTGTGAGCGTAGTATGGGTGCAGTTTGAGTGTAGTATGAGTGCTGTGTGATGTAGTATGGGTGCTGCTGTGTGAGTGTAGTATGGGTACAGTTTGACTGTAGTATGGGTGCTGTGTGACGTAGTATGGGTGCAGTTTGAAATTAGTACGAGTGCTGTGTGACGTAGTATGGGTGCAGTTTGAGTGTAGTATGGGTGCTATGTGACGTAGTATGGGTGCTGCTGTGTGAGCGTAGTATGGGTACAGTTTGAGTGTAGTATGAGTGCTCTGTGATGTAGTATGGGTGCTGCTGTGTGAGTGTAGTATTGGTACAGTTTGACTGTAGTATGGGTGCTGTGTGACGTAGTATGGGTGCTGCTGTGTGAGCGTAGTATGGGTACAGTTTGAGTGTAGTATGAGTGCTGTGTGAGTGTAGTATGGGTGCTGCTGTGTGAGTGTAGTATGGGTACAGTTTGACTGTAGTATGGGTGCTGTGTGACGTAGTATGGGTGCAGTTTGAAATTAGTATGAGTGCTGTGTGACGTAGTATGGGTGCAGTTTGAGTGTAGTATGGGTGCTGTGTGACGTAGTATGGGTGCTGCTGTGTGAGCGTAGTATGGGTACAGTTTGAGTGTAGTATGAGTGCTGTGTGACATACTTTAGTATGGGTGCTGCTGTGTGAGCGTAGTATGGGTACAGTTTGAGTGTAGTATGAGTGCTGTGTGATGTAGTATAGGTGCTGATGTGTGAGTGTAGTATGGGTGCAGTTTAAGTGTAGTATGGGTGCTGCTGTGTGAGCGTAGTATGGGTACAGTTTGAGTGTAGTATGAGTGCTGTGTGACGTAGTATGGGTGCTACTGTGTGAGCGTAGTATGGTTGCAGTTTGACTGTAGTATGGGTGCTGTGTGACGTAGTATGGGTGCTGCTGTGTGAGCGTAGTATGGGTACAGTTTGAGTGTAGTATGAGTGCTCTGTGATGTAGTATGGGTGCTGCTGTGTGAGTGTAGTATGGGTACAGTTTGACTAGTATGGGTGCTGTGTGACGTAGTATGGGTGCTGCTGTGTGAGCGTAGTATGGGTACAGTTTGAGTGTAGTATGAGTGCTGTGTGATGTAGTATGGGTGCTGCTGTGTGAGCGTAGTATGAGTGCTGTGTGATGTAGTATGGGTGCTGGTGTGTGAGTGTAGTATGGGTACAGTTTGACTGTAGTATGGGTGCTGTGTGACGTAGTATGGGTACAGTTTGAGTGTAGTATGAGTGCTGTGTGATGTAGTATGGGTATTGCTGTGTGAGTGTAGTATGGGTACAGTTTGACTGTAGTATGGGTGCTGTGTGACGTAGTATGGGTGCAGTTTGAAATTAGTATGAGTGCTGTGTGACATAGTATGGGTGCAGTTTGAGCGTAGTATGGGTGCTGTGTGAGTGTAGTATCTGTGCTGTGTGAAAGTAGTATGGGTGCTGTGTGAGTGCAGTATAGGCGCTGTGTGAGCGTAATATGGGTACTGTGTGAGCATAGTATGGGTGCTGTGTGATAGTGGTATGGGTGCCGTGTAGTATGGGTGCTGTCTGTGTGAGCGTAGTATGGGTGCTGTGTGAGAGTAGTATGGGTGCTGCTGTGTGAGCGTAGTATGGGTGTCGCTGTATGAGCGTAGTATGGGTGCCGCTGTGTGACATAGTATGGGTGCAGTTTGAGTGTAGTTTGGGTGCTGTATGACGTAGTATGGGTGCTACTGTGTGAGCGTAGTATGGGGGCAGTTTGAGTATATATAGTATGGGTGCTGTGTGATGTAGTATGGGTGCTGCTGTGGGAGCATAGTATGGGGGCAGTTTGAGTGTAGTGTGGGTGCTGTGTGAGCGTAGTATGGGTGCTGCTGTGTGAGCGTAGTATGGGTGCTGCTGTGTGAGCGTGGTATGGGTGCTGCTGTGTGAGCGTAGTATGGGTGCTGCTGTGTGAGCATAGTATGGGTGCTGTGTGACGTAGTATTGGTGCTGCTGTGTGACGTAGTATGGGTGCTGCTGTGTGAGCATAGTATGGGGGCAGTTTGAGTGTAGTATGGGTTCTGTATGACGTAGTATGGGTGCTGCTGTGTGAGTATAGTATGGTGCAGTTTGAGTGTAGTATCGGTGCTGTGTGACATAGTATCAGTGCTGCTATGTGAGAGTAGTATGGGTGCTGTGTGACATAGTATGGGTGCTGCTGTGTGAGAGTAGTATGGGTGCAGTTTGAGTGTAGTATGAGTGCTGTGTGACGTAGTATGGGTGCTGCTGTATGAGAGTAGTATGGGTGCAGTTTGAGTGTAGTATGGGTGCTGTGTGAAATAGTATGGGTGCTGCTGTGTGAGCGTAGTATGGGTGCGGCTGTGTGAGTATAGTATGGGTGCTGCTGTGTGAGTGTAGTATTGTTGCAGTTTGACTGTAGTATGGGTGCTGTGTGACGTAGTATGGGTGCTGCTGTGTGAGCGTAGTATGGGTACAGTTTGAGTGTAGTATGAGTGCTCTGTGATGTAGTATGGGTGCAGTTTGAAATTAGTACGAGTGCTGTGTGACGTAGTATGGGTGCAGTTTGAGTGTAGTATGGGTGCTATGTGACGTAGTATGGGTGCTGCTGTGTGAGCGTAGTATGGGTACAGTTTGAGTGTAGTATGAGTGCTCTGTGATGTAGTATGGGTGCTGCTGTGTGAGTGTAGTATTGGTACAGTTTGACTGTAGTATGGGTGCTGTGTGACGTAGTATGGGTGCTGCTGTGTGAGCGTAGTATAGGTACAGTTTGAGTGTAGTATGAGTGCTGTGTGATGTAGTATGGGTGCTGCTGTGTGAGTGTAGTATGGGTACAGTTTGACTGTAGTATGGGTGCAGTGTGACGTAGTATGGGTGCAGTTTGAAATTAGTATGAGTGCTGTGTGACGTAGTATGGGTGCAGTTTGAGTGTAGTATGGGTGCTGTGTGACGTAGTATGGATGCTGCTGTGTGAGCGTAGTATGGGTACAGTTTGAGTGTAGTATGAGTGCTCTGTGATGTAGTATGGGTGCTGCTGTGTGAGTGTAGTATGGGTACAGTTTGACTAGTATGGGTGCTGTGCTCCGTAGTATGGGTGCTGCTGTGTGAGCGTAGTATGGGTACAGTTTGAGTGTAGTATGAGTGCTGTGTGATGTAGTATGGGTGCTGCTGTGTGAGCGTAGTATGGGTACAGTTTGAGTGTAGTATGGGTGCTGCTGTGTGAGCGTAGTATGGGTACAGTTTGAGTGTAGTATGGGTGCTGTGTGACGTAGTATGGGTGCTGCTGTGTGAGCGTAGTATGAGTGCTTTGTGATGTAGTATGGGTGCTGCTGTGTGAGTGTAGTATGGGTACAGTTTGACTGTAGTATGGGTGCTGTGTGACGTAGTATGGGTGCAGTTTGAAATTAGTATGAGTGCTGTGTGACGTAGTATGGGTGCAGTTTGAGTGTAGTATGGGTGCTGTGTGACGTAGTATGGGTGCTGCTGTGTGAGCGTAGTATGGGTACAGTTTGAGTGTAGTATGAGTGCTCTGTGATGTAGTATGGGTGCTGCTGTGTGAGTGTAGTATGGGTACAGTTTGACAGTAGTATGGGTGCTGTGTGACGTAGTATGGGTACAGTTTGAGTGTAGTATGAGTGCTGTGTGATGTAGTATGGGTATTGCTGTGTGAGCGTAGTATGGGTACAGTTTGAGTGTAGAATGAGTGCTGTGTGATGTAGTATGGGTGCTGCTGTGTGAGCGTAGTATGGGTACAGTTTGAGTGTAGTATGAGTGCTCTGTGATGTAGTATGGGTGCTGCTGTGTGAGTGTAGTATGGGTACAGTTTGACTAGTATGGGTGCTGTGTGACGTAGTATGGGTGCTGCTGTGTGAGCGTAGTATGGGTACAGTTTGAGTGTAGTATGAGTGCTGTGTGATGTAGTATGGGTGCTGCTGTGTGAGTGTAGTATGGGTACAGTTTGACTAGTATGCGTGCTGTGTGACGTAGTATGGGTACAGTTTGAGTGTAGTATGGGTGCTGTGTGACGTAGTATGGGTGCTGCTGTGTGAGCGTAGTATGGGTACAGTTTGAGTGTAGTATGAGTGCTGTGTGACATACTTTAGTATGGGTGCTGCTGTGTGAGCGTAGTATGGGTACAGTTTGAGTGTAGTATGAGTGCTGTGTGATGTAGTATGGGTGCTGATGTGTGAGTGTAGTATGGGTGCAGTTTGAGTGTAGTATGGGTGCTGCTGTGTGAGCGTAGTATGGTTGCAGTTTGACTGTAGTATGGGTGCTGTGTGACGTAGTATGGGTGCTGCTGTGTGAGCGTAGTATGGTTGCAGTTTGACTGTAGTATGGGTGCTGTGTGACGTAGTATGGGTGCTGCTGTGTGAGCGTAGTATGGGTACAGTTTGAGTGTAGTATGAGTGCTCTGTGATGTAGTATGGGTGCTGCTGTGTGAGTGTAGTATGGGTACAGTTTGACTAGTATGGGTGCTGTGTGACGTAGTATGGGTGCTGCTGTGTGAGCGTAGTATGGGTACAGTTTGAGTGTAGTATGAGTGCTGTGTGATGTAGTATGGGTGCTGCTGTGTGAGCGTAGTATGAGTGCTGTGTGATGTAGTATGGGTGCTGCTGTGTGAGTGTAGTATGGGTACAGTTTGACTGTAGTATGGGTGCTGTGTGACGTAGTATGGGTGCAGTTTGAAATTAGTATGAGTGCTGTGTGACGTAGTATGGGTGCAGTTTGAGTGTAGTATGGGTGCTGTGTGACGTAGTATGGGTGCTGATGTGTGAGCGTAGTATGGGTACAGTTTGAGTGTAGTATGAGTGCTCTGTGATGTAGTATGGGTGCTGCTGTGTGAGTGTAGTATGGGTACAGTTTGACTGTAGTATGGGTGCTGTGTGACGTAGTATGGGTACAGTTTGAGTGTAGTATGAATGCTGTGTGATGTAGTATGGGTATTGCTGTGTGAGTGTAGTATGGGTACAGTTTGACTGTAGTATGGGTGCTGTGTGACGTAGTATGGGTGCAGTTTGAAATTAGTATGAGTGCTGTGTGACGTAGTATGGGTGCAGTTTGAGTGTAGTATGGGTGCTGTGTGACGTAGTATGGGTGCTGCTATGTGAGCGTAGTATGGGTACAGTTTGAGTGTAGTATGAGTGCTGTGTGACATACTTTAGTATGGGTGCTGCTGTGTGAGCGTAGTATGGGTACAGTTTGAGTGTAGTATGAGTGCTGTGTGAAATACTTTAGTATGGGTGCTGCTGTGTGAGCGTAGTATGGGTACAGTTTGAGTGTAGTATGGGTGCTGATGTGTGAGTGTAGTATGGGTGCAGTTTGAGTGTAGTATGGGTGCTGCTGTGTGAGCGTAGTTGTTATGCACACCAGTGCCAGCAGGAATGTACTGGTGTCAGAATGGAGAGGGATGCAAACCAAATGAACTCACAGACAGACTGGGGAATATGACATTACATACACAGAAGGTGATAGAGTAACAAAATAAACACAAAGTGAACAGAGAAACCCAAAGGCTAAGAAACTGGGTGTCTCCCTAGTATTAGGAATACTCAGATGGAAAGAAGCGAGATGTTGTGATTTAATACGTAGAGAACCCGATATGCTGTTGCTAAGGGCAACAGCAAAACCCTAAAGGGTTACCAACGGGTGTGGAAGTAAACTTCTTGGTCAGAGATGGAATAATAGACACAAGGAGAGTCTCCACAATCCTAGTCCTCACTTGCAGTGCACTGGTTCAGCTTACTGCCACTAAACTGACACCTGAACACCTTGCACAGTGAGAAAGGATTTTGGCAGGCAAGTCTGAGAATACAGCCGCAAACTTGCTAGGTTCACAGAGTAGCAAAAGAACCCCAGCAGGTTAAACGACTGACTCCAGTCTTACTGCTAGGTCTGGATTGGCAGAGTGTAGTACCAAATCCCAAGGCCTATTTGCAGTAAGCAACAAACAAATACAAAGTTACACAGTACTAGCTAACTTTCAGGAACTGACTAACCAACAAAGATTCAGCAGCATCTGCCTAACCTGAGAAGAGGGTTTATATAGCAGGTGCTGTCCACGCCCCACTCAGACCTCACAGACTGTGAGCACAAAAACCAGCACAGGATCCCCTGCCGTGCACAGAGCCTGTAACCACTGCACAGCAAAAGACCCGAACCGGAGTATCAGCTGCGCTCAGGTTACTCCGCTAGCACTTGTCTCCCGGTTGCCATGACGATGTGGCAGCACAGGGCAGGAGACCCTAACAGTACCCCCCCTCTGACGAGGGGTCAAAGAACCCCTACCACCGGGTTTATCGGGGAACTGAAAGAAGAAAGAGCGTATCAGTCTGGGGGCATGAAGATCACAACTGCGCACCCACGACCGCTCCTCCGGGCCATACCCCTTCCAGTGCACCAAAAATGACAGCCGACCCCGAACCATCTTGGAGTCAAGAATCCTTTCAACAACAAACTCCCTCTGGCCACGTATCAGAAGAGGGGAAGGTCTTCCACTGGAAGAAGGATTACTAATCGCCCGTTTCAAAAGGGAACAATGAAATGTTTTATTGATACCCAAAGAACGGGGCAGATCTAACTGAAATGCCACCGGATTGATAACCCTAGTGATCTTAAAAGGGCCGATGAACCGGGGGCCTAACTTATGAGATGGCTGTCTCAACTTCAAATTCTTGGTAGACAACCAGACGAAGTCTCCTAATTTGAAGCTGCAGGGTCTTTTCCGCTTATCAAAAACCCTTTTGGTCACTAATGACACAGACACAAGGGCTTTCTTCACTTTCCTCCAAATACCTCTAAGGACCAAAACCACAGAGGAACCACCAGGCGTGGAATCCAGGGGGTCAAAAGAATTGGCCTTAGGATGATGCCAAAGGAAGGGAGAGATCCCTGTAGCAGAGTGAGCCGCGTTGTTATAGGCAAACTCCGCCATGGACAGATGAGCAACCCAGTCAGTCTGACACTTGGAGACATAACACATGAGGAACTGCTCCAAGGACTGGTTCACCCTTTCAGTCTTCCCATTAGACTGCGGATGGTAGCCTGACGACAAGCTGACAGAAATCTGGAGATCGGAACAAAATGCCCTCCAGAATTTGGCCACAAACTGGGATCCGCGGTCAGAGACCACATCAAGTGGCAACCCGTGGAGGCGCACAACATGCAGCATGAATAATTCAGACAGGCGTCTGGCCAATGGCAGCCCAACCAGTGGAACGAAGTGCGCCATCTTCGAAAACCTGTCAACGACAACCCAGATAGCTGTCATCCCCGAGGATTTGGGCAAGTCTACCACAAAATCCATTGAAATGTGGGTCCATGGCTTAGATGGAATAGAGAGTGGATGTAATGGGCCAACAGGAACCCCTCTAGGAGTCTTATTTCGGGCACAGATGTCACATGCCCGAACCCACTGATCCACATCCTTAGCCACCGAGGGCCACCACACCGCCCTAGATAGCAACTCCCGAGTTCTGGCAATACCCGGGTGACCTGCCGACTTCTTGGCATGGAATTCCAGGAACACTCGCTGTCTTAACCTAGGAGGCACAAACAAAAGACCTACCGGAAGGTCTGGAGGAGCCTGCTCCTGTGCTCTAAGGACTAATGACAAGAGGTCCTGGGTAATGCCCACTTTAATACATGATGGGGACAAAATGGGCAATGGCTCCTCGGTGGTCTCCTGGATTGGAGCAAAACTCAGCGAGAGCGCATCAGCCTTGATGTTTTTTGACCCAGGGCGATATGTTAACAAAAAATTAAAGCGAGCAAAAAACAAAGCCCATCGTGCCTGCCTGGCATTGAGGCGCTTCGCTGACTCTAAATATGCCAAATTCTTATGGTCGGTGAGAATTGAGACCACAAACTTAGCCCCCTCAAGCCAGTGTCTCCACTAGTCGAGTGCATCCTTAATAGCCAACAATTCCTGGTTACCCACGTCATAATTCATCTCGGCAGGCGAAAATTTACGGGAAAAGTAAGCACAGGGATGAAGGCGATTATCAGACACCCCCATCTGAGAGAGCACTGACCCAATTCCCATCTCAGAGGCATTCACCTCCACCACAAAAGGACGCTCTGGATCTGGGTGTCGCAGCACCTTGGCCGAGACAAATGCCCTTTTGAGACGGGCAAAAGCCGCTTTGGCCTCACAAGACCAGTGAGCAACATCCGCCCCTTTCTTAGTGAGTGCCACCAAGGGCGCCACTATAGACGAAAATCCCGCGATAAATCGTCTATAAAAATTCGCAAAGCCCAGAAAACGCTGAAGCGCCTTCAAACTAGTGGGCTGCACCCAATCCAGGACTGCCTGTACCTTGGAACCCTCCATTTGGAAACCTTCTGGGCAGATAATATATCCTAGAAATGCGATTTGCTGAACTTCAAATTCGCACTTCTCCAGCTTCGCCCCAAGCCGGTGGTCTCTGAGTTTCTGGAGGACTAAGCGTACATGCTTCCGATGTTCCTCCAGGGAATGGGAGAAGATTAGGATGTCATCTAAGTATACAACTAAGAATCTATCCAAATATTCCCTGAGCACATCGTTCATGAAGTCCTGGAAGACTGCCGGGGCATTACAGAGCCCAAAAGGCATCACCAAATATTCATAATGCCCTGAGTGGGTATTAAAGGCAGTCTTCCATTCATCCCCCTCTCTTATTCGGATTAGATTGTACGCACCGCGTAGGTCAATCTTAGAAAAAATGGTGGCAGTACGAAGCTAGTCAAACAAGACCGAAATGAGAGGCAGTGGGTATGAGTTTTTAATCGTGATACGGTTCAATTCCCTGAAGTCGATGCAGGGTCGCAACGAACCGTCCTTTTTACCCACGAAGAAGAACCCCGACCCAACTGGAGACTGTGAAGGTCTGATAAATCCCTTAGCCAAGTTCTCCTGAATGTACGCTGCCATAGCCTGAGTCTCAGGACGTGACAGGGAGTACAACCTGCTCTTGGGAAGCTTAGCATTCGGCAACAAATCAATGGCACAGTCATAGGGGCGATGGGGAGGTAGTTCCTCTGCAACTTTTTTGGAGAACACGTCCGCAAAATCTGCATAACATCCTGGCAAACTTAGCTGCGAAAGCCTGACTGGAAGGCTCAAGCAACTCCTGAAACAATCAGTACCCCAACTAAGAATCTCCCCAGAGACCCAGTCAAATTGAGGATTGTGGGGCCTTAACCAGGGTAACCCCAACACCAATGGGGCAAAAGTACAGACAGTCACATAAAAGGACAATTTTTCAGAGTGTGTGGCTCCAATAAACAAAGAAATCTGGCTAGTGCAAGAGGTAATTTTACCCTGGGATAATGGTTCCCCGTTTAACCCACAAATCTCAATTTCCGATGCCAAGGGTACTAAGGGAACAGAGTGTTTCAGAGCGAATTGGCGGTCCATAAAAACCCCGTCGGCCCCACTGTCCACAAAGGCCTCAGTCTTGACAGTTTGACCGAGGATCTTCAAGGTCACCGGAATGATAAAAGTCTTCTTGGGAAATTCTGACTTCTGGCCTGACAGGATATTTCCCATCACCCTCAGGCCCTGAAGTTTTCCGGCTTTTCTGGGCATGATACTACCACATGACCTTTATTCCCACAGTACAAACACAACCCTTGCTGTCTCCTCCGCGTCTTCTCACGCGAGGAGAGGCGGGTAGCCCCAATCTGCATAGGCTCCTAGGAAAATTCCTCAGAGTTCGAGGTTCCCTTGGGAAAGAAGGAAACCTCGGTCTCCCTTTCAAGCCTACGCTCTCTCAGCCGTCTATCCACCCGGATGGATAACTGCATGAGCTGATCCAAGCTATCAGGCAAGGGATATTGTACCAGTTGGTCTTTTATCTGGTTAGAAAGACCTCTTCGGTACTGGTGTCTCAGGGCTGGGTCATTCCACTGGGTATCATGGGCCAACCTCCGAAACTCTGTACAATAAACCTCAACTGGCCTTCGCCCTTGCTTGAGGATCAAAATCTGAGTCTCGGCTGAGGCCGTCTTTTCAGGGTCATCATACAACATGCCCAGTGCCGCAAAAAAAGCATCAACACTTTTAAGCGACGGACAGTCAGGCTGCAACCCATATGCCCAGACCTGTTGGTCTCCTTGTAGCAAGGAAATCACTATGCCCACCCGCTGAATCTCCGACCCAGAAGACTGAGGCCTAAGCCGGAAATATAGCTTGCAGCTCTCCTTGAAACAAAAGAACTGCGAGCGATCTCCAGAAAAACGATCCGGGAGATTTACTTTCGGCTCCTTAACCCCTGAAGATGCTGCTGCTGCGGGAGCTCCGCCAGCGGTCTGCGAGGTGTGCATTTTAATGGACAAATCATTAAATTGTCGAGTCAGGACCTGCACCTGATCGACCACCTGTTGCAAAGTATTTTGAGGGGTATGCTCCATATTCCCACAAAATTTCAACAGGAGTATTGGGCTGCTGAATATGTTATGCACACCAGTGCCAGCAGCAGGCCCGGCGCTACCCGCTCAGCGAAGGGATGCAGTGCAGGGAGGCGCTGGGACAGAGAGGCGCTTTCCCTGCTCTGAATCCCTTCACTGCTGCGCCGTCCTGTCCCCCCTGCTGCTGCTGCTGTGTCTGTCACTGTATGACAGGCACTGGCAGCAGCGCCTGCAGAATCAAAACCTCCTGCCTCCCCTCCCCGTGTGACAGCGGCTGAGTACGGGACAGAAGGGGGCGGAGCTAAACGGACCGAAAGGGGGCGGGGCTAAACGGGACAGAAGGGGCGGAGCTACACTGACTAGGCTGCAGTACAGAGGGAGACTGGCTTAGGTAAGTGGTGTGTGTGTGTATGGTGAGTGTGTATGTGTGCATATGGTGGGTGGATGTGTATGTGTGTGTATATATGTGTGAATTGTGTGTGTGAGGTATGTCTGCGTACGCGCACTTTATGGACGCTAGTACTGGGGGGGGGGGCATTACGTATAATGACGCTACTACTGGGGGAGGCCATTACATGCAAGGACGCTACTACTACTGGGAGGGTGCATTACTTATAAGGACGCTACTAGTACTACGGGGGAATTGCATATAAGGAGGCTTGTACTGGGGGTGCATTATGTATAAGGACGCTACTACTACTCTGGGGCATTACGTATATGGACGATACTACTATTATGGGGAATTACGTATAAGGACGCTTTTACTACTGGGGGTGCACTACGTTTAAGGACGCTACTACTGCTGGGGGGGCATTACGTATAAGAACGCTACTATTACTCGGGGGGCATTACGTATAACAATGCTACCACTACTAGAGGGGCATTACGTATAAGGATGCTACTACTGCTGGGGGGGCATTACGTATAAGAACGCTACTATTACTCGGGGGGCATTACGTATAACAATGCTACCACTACTAGAGGGGCATTACGTATAAGGATGCTACTACTGGGGGGGCATTATGCATAAGGACGCTACTACTACAGGGGGGGGGGCATTACATGTAAAGATGCTACTACTGGGGGGGCCATTACGTATAAGGACGCTACTAGTACTGTGGGGGGGGCATTACGTATAAGGACGCTACTACTACTAGGGGGGAATTACGTACAAGGACGCTTCTACTACTGGGGGTGCACTACGTATAAGGACGCTTCTACTACTGGGGGGGGCATTACGTATATAAGGACGCGTCTACTACTGGGGGTGCACTACGTATAAGGATGCTACTACTACTCTGGGTGCATTATGTATAAGGATGCTACTACTACTGGGGGGGATTACGTATAAGGATGCTACTACTACTGGGGGTGCACTACGTATAAGGATGCTACTACTACTGGGGGGGATTACGTATAAGGATGCTACTACTACTGGGGGGGCACTACGTATAAGGATGCTACTACTGCTGGGGGGGCATTATGTATAAGGATGCTACTACTACTGTGGGTGCATTATGTATAAGGATGCTACTACTACAGGGGTGCACTACGTATAAGGATGCTACTACTACTGGGGGGCATTACGTATAAGGACGCTACTACTACTGGGGGGGGGCATTATGTATAAGGATGCTACTACTACTGTGGGTGCATTATATATAAGGATGCTACTACTACAGGGGTGCACTACGTATAAGGATGCTACTACTACTGGGGGGGATTACGTATAAGGATGCTACTACTACTGGGGGGGCACTACGTATAAGGATGCTACTACTACTGGGGGGGGGCATTATGTATAAGGATGCTACTACTACTGGGGTGCATTACATATAAGGACGCTACTACTACGGGTGGGGCATTACGTATAAGATTAATAAGATTGTGCTACATTGTGGCGTAATTTTAAATGGGGGTACTATTGTGTGGCCATGCCCCTTAGTTGTGAGACCACACCCCTTTTCCCGTCGCACGCCAACGGAATATGGGAGGGCGCAATTTTATAGTTTGCAGGGGGGCGCCGAACACCCTAGCACCGGCCCTGGCCAGCAGGAATGTACTAGTGTCAGAACGGAGAGGGATGCAAAACAAATGAACTCACAGACAGACTGGGGAATATGACATTACATACACAGAAGGTGATAGAGTAACAAAATAAACACAAAGTGAACAGAGAAACCCAAAGGCTAAGAAACTGGGTGTCTCCCTAGTATTAGGAATGCTCAGATGGAAAGAAGCGAGATGTTGTGATTTAATACGTAGAGAACCCGAAATGCTGTTGCTCAGGGCAACAGCAAAACCCTAAAGGGTTACCAACGGGTGTGGCAGTAAACTCCTTGGTCAGAGATGGAATAATAGACACAAGGAGAGTCTCCACAATCCTAGTCCTCACTTGCAGTGCACTGGTTCAGCTTACTGCCACTAAACTGACACCTGAACACCTTGCACAGTGAGAAAGGATTTTGGCAGGCAAGTCTGAGAATACAGCCGCAAACTTGCTAGGTTCACAGAGTAGCAAAAGAACCACAGCAGGTTAAACGACTGACTCCAGTCTTACTGCTAGGTCTGGATTGGCAGAGTGTAGTACCAAATCCCAAGGCCTATTTGCAGTAAGCAACAAACAAATACAAAGTTACACAGTACTAGCTAACTTTCAGGAACTGACTAACCAACAAAGATTCAGCAGCATCTGCCTAACCTGAGAAGAGGGTTTATATAGCAGGTGCTGTCCACGCCCCACTCAGACCTCACAGACTGTGAGCACAAAAACCAGCACCGGATCCCCTGCCGTGCACAGAGCCTGTAACCACTGCACAGCAAAAGACCCGAACCGGAGTATCAGCTGCGCTCAGGTTACTCCGCTACCACTTGTCTCCCGGTTGCCATGACGACGTGGCAGCACAGGGCAGGAGACCCTAACAGTAGTATGGGTACAGTTTGAGTGTAGTATGAGTGCTGTGTGACGTAGTATGGGTGCTGCTGTGTGAGCGTAGTATGGGTGCAGTTTGAAATTAGTATGAGTGCTGTGTGACGTAGTATGGGAGCTGTGTGAGTGTAGTATGGGTGCTGTGTAAGGGGAGCTTATGGGAGCTGATAGGTTGGAAGGATGAATGAGCCAATGGATGTTGGGAGGAGGGATTGATAATGAATTGGGAAGGGATAGGGTAATAGATGCACGGAGACGGGGGGGCTTCAGTTATGGGTTCTTGGACAGGGATATGTTTGTGGTGGCTGTTTAGGAGAAATTGGTTAATCAGTGCCAACACCAAGTAAATCCCATGTCACCACCAAGACACCATCTGATACCCCATGTCACCTCTAGGACACCACATGATACCTCATGTCACCTCTAAGACACCACATGATACCCCATGTCACCTCTAAGACACCACAAGATACCCCATGTCACCTCCAAGACACCACATGATACCCCATGTCACCTCTAGGACACCACATGATACCTCATGTCACCTCTAAGACACCACAAGATACCCCATGTCACCTCCAAGACACCACATGATCCCCATGTCACCACCAAGACACCACATGATACCCCATGTCACCTCTAAAACACCACATGATACCCCATGTCACCTCTAAAACACCACATGATACCCCATGTCACCACCAAGACACCACATGATACCCCATGTCACCTCTAAGACACCACATGATACCCCATGTCACCTCTAGGACACCACATGATACCCCATGTCACCTCTAAGACACCACATGATACCCCATGTCACTTCTAGGACACCACATGATACCCCATGTCACCTCTAAGACACCACATGATACCCCATGTCACCTCTAGGACACCACATGATACCCCATGTCACCTCTAAGACACCACATGATACCCCATGTCACCACCAAGACACCACATGTCACCAGATGAGCTGTGGTTTAATATGCTAAAAGTAGGAAAACTACAACTGCTTTCTCTAGCATGAGGGGGGGCCGCCCAGCACAGGGCAAGGCCGCCCCACATGCCGAGTCCGCCCCCCCGCTGATATGTGAGTGCATTGCTATACAGAGATGTGCTCGCATTTTAAGGGTAGCCCTCTGCCGCTGCAGCCTAGCTGTGAAGGCAGTCGCCGGGCCGCCATCTTTTAGGTCGCAGCTGCTGTGTGTGCCGTCATGCAGCCGCCGCGGCCTGCCCGACAAATGGTACAGAAACGTCTGCGTTGTCCGGGCCACGCCCCTCAAACGGTGGGTTGCTGCCCCATCACCACCCCCGCCAGGATTCTTTATGGTGTGATAGGGGAGGAGGTCCATCGGGGGTGACACCATGAGTTACCACACCGGGTGACACCAACCCTAGTGACGCCTCTGTAGCAGCCTACACATACTGTTAGACCAAAACAGTTGCTGCATATTGTGTGTCACTAGACAGGGTGCAAGGTGCACAATCTACTATAGGTTACACAGACAGAAGACAGCTCCGATACCAGTGACCCGTCCCATGCATCTCTATACTTACTCTGTGACGTCATACCAATTCCTCTACTACATAATACCTAATCCTATGTAACTAGTAGCGCTGAAGATATGACAGTAACTGCCTGGAGGTGAGATTGTGATGTCAGCTGACCATGAGCCAGCTGACATCACAATGGGCCTGATGACATCACAATGGGGTCAGTGGCCAGCTATTCCTGCATTTGATTTGTCACCATACAGCGCTTCCTGTAGTGAGCCGTCAACACAGGGGGACAACTGCAATCACGCTCACAGGCGCCCTGCTGGAATGTGGTGCAGCCAGGAAGAGGACACCACAAGACATCACCTACACCGATTCAGTAGAAAGAGACACTGACACCCAGGAGCTGTGATCCGCCATATCCTACACTCCGGATCCGGTAAGTAAACAGTGCAGAACTCTGGTCAGACGGTCACCTGGTCTACCCCCATTGAAACGAGCGCTCTCAGCATGGGACAAGTCAAAATATAGCTGCGGCCAGCTTGACCCTGTCCAAGGACCATAGGTAAGCCCACTTACACTGTAATTTAGGGGCCTATTTATCATAGATCACATTTGCAATGCAATCTGTGCGTGATATTGAATGTATCACCCTTCACAAACAGGGACAGGGGCTCCAAAAGGTCACTTGCCATTCTATTGGTCTCTGTATTTATTGTATGGTGAATATTAGAATACTGGGACTTATAGCAGTCATAGGAATGCTCTGTATTATTTGTACGGGATCCGGTCAGCAGTGGTTGGAATGTCGACACCGGGAACCCAACATGGATAAAAAAGCCAGTGCCGGAATCCCGACTGCTGCCATCCCAAACGTAAGTATGCCAGGGCAGTGGCGCACCCAGGGGGGGGGGTTCCGAGTACCCAGAAACCCCCCTCCACAAAAAACAGTATTATTAATGACTGTCTAGCGTCCTCTGCAGCCTGCTGTCTTCCTGGTGGCACTTGCAAGTGCAATAAAAGTTTACTTTATTTTAATTATAGTACATATATATCCATGTGCCTACATATATACACATGTATATACATACATACATACATACATACATACAAACACACACACACATATGATATATATATATATATATACATGTGTATATATATGTGTACTGTATGTGTGTGTGTGTATATATATATATGTATGCATGTTTAATATGCTATGTATATGTGTATATGGGTTCACTACGATCTCCCGGCGGCCGGCCTCCCGGCGACCAGCATACCGGCGCCGGGCCAGCATACCAGCGCCGGGAGGCCGCCCGCCGGCTTACCAACAGTGTGGCGAGCGCAAATGAGTCCCTTGCGGGCTCGCTGCGCTCGCCACGCTACGCACGCCACACTATTCTATTCTCCCTCCATGGGGGTCGTGGACCCCCACGAGGTAGAATAAGTGTCGGTATGCCGGCGGTCAGGCTCCCGGCGCCGGTATGCTGGTCGCCGGGAGCCCGACCGCCGGCATACTGAAGACCACCCGTGTATATGATAGAGTAACAAAATAAACACAAAGTGAACAGAGAAACCCAAAGGCTAAGAAACTGGGTGTCTCCCTAGTATTAGGAATGCTCAGATGGAAAGAAGCGAGATGTTGTGATTTAATACGTAGAGAACCCGAAATGCTGTTGCTCAGGGCAACAGCAAAACCCTAGAGGGTTACCAACGGGTGTGGCAGTAAACTCCTTGGTCAGAGATGGAATAATAGACACAAGGAGAGTCTCCACAATCCTAGTCCTCACTTGCAGTGCACTGGTTCAGCTTACTGCCACTAAACTGACACCTGAACACCTTGCACAGTGAGAAAGGATTTTGGCAGGCAAGTCTGAGAATACAGCCGCAAACTTGCTAGGTTCACAGAGTAGCAAAAGAACCCCAGCAGGTTAAACGACTGACTCCAGTCTTACTGCTAGGTCTGGATTGGCAGAGTGTAGTACCAAATCCCAAGGCCTATTTGCAGTAAGCAACAAACAAATACAAAGTTACACAGTACTAGCTAACTTTCAGGAACTGACTAACCAACAAAGATTCAACAGCATCTGCCTAACCTGAGAAGAGGGTTTATATAGCAGGTGCTGTCCACGCCCCACTCAGACCTCACAGACTGTGAGCACAAAAACCAGCACCGGATCCCCTGCCGTGCACAGAGCCTGTAACCACTGCACAGCAAAAGACCCGAACCGGAGTATCAGCTGCGCTCAGGTTACTCCGCTACCACTTGTCTCCCGGTTGCCATGACGACGTGGCAGCACAGGGCAGGAGACCCTAACAGTAGTATGGGTACAGTTTGAGTGTAGTATGAGTGCTGTGTGACGTAGTATGGGTGCTGCTGTGTGAGCGTAGTATGGGTGCAGTTTGAAATTAGTATGAGTGCTGTGTGACGTAGTATGGGAGCTGTGTGAGTGTAGTATGGGTGCTGTGTGAGGGGAGCTTATGGGAGCTGATAGGTTGGAAGGATGAATGAGCCAATGGATGTTGGGAGGAGGGATTAATAATGAATTGGGAAGGGATAGGGTAATAGATGCACGGAAACGGGGAGCTTCAGTTATGGGTTCTTGCACAGGGATATGTTTGCGGTGGCTGTTTAGGAGAAATTGGTTAATCAGTGCCAACACCAAGTAAATCCCATGTCACCACCAAGACACCATCTGATACCCCATGTCACCTCTAGGACACCACATGATACCCCATGTCACCTAAGACACCACATGATACCCCATGTCACCTCTAAGACACCACAAGATACCCCATGTCACCTCCAAGACACCACATGATACCCCATGTCACCTCTATGACACCACATGATACCTCATGTCACCTCTAAGACACCACAAGATACCCCATGTCACCTCCAAGACACCACATGATACCCCATGTCACCACCAAGACACCACATGATACCCCATGTCACCTCTAAAACACCACATGATACCCCATGTCACCTCTAAAACACCACATGATACCCCATGTCACCACCAAGACACCACATGATACCCCATGTCACCTCTAAAACACCACATGATACCCCATGTCACCTCTAAGACACCACATGATACCCCATGTCACTTCTAGGACACCACATGATACCCCATGTCACCTCTAAGACACCACATGATACCCCATGTCACCACCAAGACACCACATGTCACCAGATGAGCTGTGGTTTAATATGCTAAAAGTAGCAAAACTACAACTGCTTTCTCTAGCATGAGGGGGGGCCGCCCAGCACAGGGCAAGGCTGCCCCACATGCCGAGTCCGCCCCCCCCCGCTGATATGCGAGTGCATTGCTATACAGAGATGTGCTCGCATTTTAAGGGTAGCCCTCTGCCGCTGCAGCCTAGCTGTGAAGGCAGTCGCCGGGCCGCCATCTTTTAGGTCGCAGCTGCTGTGTGTGCCGTCATGCAGCCGCCGCGGCCTGCCCGACAAATGGTACAGAAACGTCTGCGTTGTCCGGACCACGCCCCTCAAATGGGGGGTAGCTGCCCCATCACCACCCCCGCCAGGATTCTTTATGGTGTGATAGGGGAGGAGGTCCATCGGGGGTGACACCATGAGTTACCACACCGGGTGACACCAACCCTAGTGACGCCTCTGTAGCAGCCTACACATACTGTGAGACCAAAACAGTTACTGCATATTGTGTGTCACTAGACAGGGTGCAAGGTGCACAATCTACTATAGGTTACACAGACAGAAGACAGCTCTGATACCAGTGACCCGTCCCATGCATCTCTATACTTACTCTGTGACGTCATACCAATTCCTCTACTACATAATACCTAATGCTATGTAACTAGTAGCGCTGAAGATATGACAGTAACTGCCTGGAGGTGAGATTGTGATGTCAGCTGACCATGAGCCAGCTGACATCACAATGGGCCTGATGACATCACAATGGGGTCAGTGGCCAGCTATTCCTGCATTTGATTTGTCACCATACAACGCTTCCTGTAGTGAGCCGTCAACACAGGGGGACAACTGCAATCACGCTCACAGGCGCCCTGCTGGAATGTGGTGCAGCCAGGAAGAGGACACCACAAGACATCACCTACACCGATTCAGTAGAAAGAGACACTGACACCCAGGAGCTGTGATCCGCCATAGCCTACACTCCGGATCCGGTAAGTAAACAGTGCAGAACTCTGGTCAGACGGTCACCTGGTCTACCCCCATTGAAACGAGCGCTCTCAGCATGGGACAAGTCAAAATATAGCTGCGGCCAGCTTGACCCTGTCCAAGGACCATAGGTAAGCCCACTTACACTGTAATTTAGGGGCCTATTTATCATAGATCACATTTGCAATGCAATCTGTGCGTGATATTGAATGTATCACCCTTCACAAACAGGGACAGGGGCTCCAAAAGGTCACTTGCCATTCTATTGGTCTCTGTATTTATTGTATGGTGAATATTAGAATACTGGGACTTATAGCAGTCATAGGAATGCTCTGTATTATTTGTACGGGATCCGGTCAGCAGTGGTTGGAATGTCGACACCGGGAACCCAACATGGATTAAAAAGCCAGTGCCGGAATCCCGACTGCTGCCATCCCAAACGTAAGTATGCCAGGGCAGTGGCGCACCCAGGGGGGGTTTCCGAGTACCCAGAAACCCCCCTCCACAAAAAAAAGTATTATTAATGACTGTCTAGCGTCCTCTGCAGCCTGCTGTCTTCCTCGTGGCACTTGCAAGTGCAATAAAAGTTTACTTTATTTTAATTATAGTACATATATATCCATGTGCCTACATATATACACATGTATATACATACATACATACATAAATACTGATAAAGCTAAATATTTATCTTATTTAAAACCCTTTAAGAGGCCTAAGAACACTGTACGCTATTGACGTATGGAGTACCGTAAGGGTACGCACGTTGCGTAGCGATCGCTTTAGCCGAGGTCGAGACGCTCAAGCGTCACGTTCGTTCACGGCCAAGAGATCACAGGCAGGCACACTATTGGCTGCCGACTAACATAATGGTTCGCTATAGCGTAGCGGACGCTGTATCGGGAGCGGGCCGCTCGAGCGATACAACCGCTCGCGAGAATACGCTGTTGGTATCGGACACACTATAGGTGAGCGACTACCTTAATGCTACGCTATCAGCGTAGCGGACGCTCGAGACCACGAGGAGATCACGAGCGGCGCAGACGCTCACAATGTTAAACCTTTATATCTAAACCATAAACAATGTAATATGCTGTAAAACCTTAGTGTAGAGATAGGGTGTAGATGCAACACAGTGTAACCTTATTAACTTAAAAGCTGTTTGAGCGTCACTGACGCTCTGTGAATACTTAACACTATAAGAAATACACAGATACCGTGCTTAGGGTCTAACGCCTTATATAAATGTTATACTTGCAAAAAGAATAATACAATACAAGTCACACACTACAATATAACATAGACTAACTAACCAGGTAACTACACATGAAATACAATACAATTACGTTTAAGGGAAAATGAGAGAAAGAGAAGAGAGAGAGAGAGAGATATGGCCCATAATAACAAGAAAGACAATATGATTGCGGAGAAAACTCACGCACAAGGGGAACGATCGCATGCGCCTCTGGACATCCAGCTCCCGATTTTCAGCAATGAGAACCGTTGAAGAGTGAGCTGGATGTGATCGGCTTGTCTATTTATGCCCCACACACAATACAATTCAATGGTCCCTACAATCTCATTGTTCATTGGACACAGGAATTCCTCCTCGCATCATAACAAAAGGTCATAGGTTGATTCATACAGGTGGGCTGTGACGATTTCCAACTGCTCAGGTGGGTGGGAATCTGGGTTTCCCGCCGCATGGGTAAGTAAGTGCAAATAATAGTAAATGGACATAAACTTCTTATGTCCATAACTATTCGCACGAGCGGTTAATCCGCTTCAAACCAACACCGGAATATTGCTAATTAAATACTCTTCCGATGGATACTAAACACCACAGTATTACTCCTGTCTGACCCTTCGTATCAAACAAAGAGGGATTTCTCTGTCCATGAACATGCTACATTAACCAAACTTTCAGAATCTATCAAAGGGACCATAATCTACAAAATACATTATATGGTGAAAATATGTAACGAAAGAGTCGCCCGCTAGACGCATACAATCTCTACCGTAAATGCGCATACCGTGCGCCTGCGGGTGCCCGCAACAGCGAGTATGCGCACGCACGGGAGAGCGCACGCATGCGCAGCAGGGACACATATGAGGTGCAAATATGGCAGTGTGCATCGTGATATTTTTCTGACTTTGACAGTCCACCCTTTGGCAGTCAACAATAACTGCCACTTCCTAAAACATTTCAAAACGAGAAAAATATATGTCAGGGGTTAATACATTTCCATGGTTGGGTAGGGGAGGAGAGGAGAAGGTAGGAAAAGGGTATGACCTAGTGAGATAGCAGAAGCATGTGTGTATGAATCCGTGTTTGGGGGTCATGTATCATCGTGCCGTACGTGTTTTAAATCAAGCTTCGAGGCATTGCGAAGTATACATTTGAATTCCTTCTTATCCCGTGGTACGGGTCTGTGGATGGGCTGTCAAACTTTACCGAGCTCTTTTCGGCTGTGGTTGTAACAAAATGGGGAGCACATTTTAGTTGATGATACATGAATGGGGGAATATGTGATTGCTGATATCTGTGCCTGTATTCCCTATCGATTATGTGTGTAATTACCTGAAGGTTGTAGAGATGAAGAAAAGACATAATTACGGTAAATGCAGTGGTACTCTATGTCAGGTAAATGAACATTTGTCGGTTGAAGTCGTGTTCGGTGTCTGTTGAATGCAGTCTTCTTTGTGCTTTTGCCAAAAAGGCGTGTGGGCAAAAAGCTTTGTCAATGTCCATAGACTTACAAAAGTGTTGGGCTAGCGTAATTTTAAAATTTCTAGGGAAACTGGGGGTCTATGGCAAAGTTCATCAAATATCTGGGTATAAGGTTGTCAAAACTTCTTCTTTAATCCATCAGTTGTCTGTATAAAGGATCATCAAATTCCTCGTCAAACGTAGGTCTTGTTACCTTGGAGAAACCGGAAAAACAGGTGAAAGAAACGGACCGTAGAAATCACATTTTCATCACATCATTGTTTCTACAGTTGGGTCATAAATCAAATCCATTGGAATTACAATTCCCTCACTCCTTAAACTCATCACCCTAGTACCTCGTTTGCACTTCATTAAAGCCTGACCGCATCTAAATATCAAGCCAATCGTTATGATAACACCTAAGATACATAGGAGAAACTTCCCTACATCCATTATGACTCCTTGAGCCCATTCTCCTAAACCAGAGAACCAATTTCGCGGGTTCAACCATGACACCCAACTAGTCAGCTCATTACTCACAGCAGCAAGGGTGAGATTGTGTCTCCTGCGAAATTCCCACTTCAATTGGAGAATATCGTCCATCTTTTGGTCTATGACCTCGACCGGGTCCTCGGTACTATTTGTAATATATGTGCAACATTTCACGCCGTACTGCGTTGCCAGTGTGACACAATATCCACCTGTTACTGCCGTGAGATAATTGAGAATCATTCTATGCTGAACTAGTTCTGTTTTATAAGCTTGAAGTTCTCTTCCAGTATACCTAAACGTGTCATCATACATTTCTGTGATATTGTCTAACAAATTTGCGAGCGCAGATATGTATTTATAATTCAACACTCCTCTGGCGGTGCGAGTGATGTCTAACGCGATTAGAAACTGAATCCCGGTGGATTCATGGATCATGTCAGAGGCCGGATGCTCTGTTCTTTCTATCAGGTGCCGTTTAACTACGTGCTCATAATGGGTGTGGGTATAAGGAGCTTGGGCAACACGGTGTATATCTTTCATTTTGGCATGTGATACAGTCATTACTTCAGGCAATACTTTTCCAATATAACACAATCCTTCAGAGTTTGGGGCAAGCCACTTATACGCCTTCCTCCCGCATATGAAATATGCATCATCGGGGAGAACATATGGGACGGAGTAGGACATAACCATATTACACATCTTCCATGTGAAATCTCCGAACCCTAATTCTCCCATCTGTCTAGTACACGTATCAGCTTGTACGATATGTGCACAGTATCCTGGTGATACCTCTCCAACTCTCGTAATCCTATTTCCTAGGGTATACCTATATCGGAAAGATTTTCCTCTACTGGCTATGTGGCGTATAAGCTCTGTATCTGTCGGCATTCTATCTGCTCTATATGAAAAGGTCATGGTTTGGTTACTCCATGACACTTCCCAATTTCCCGGCTTTCGGGGATTGGAAATGTTAAAACATATGAGGGATCTATCCACATGATATTGGTGGAGCTTCAAACTAGGAGGACTGGAGATATTAAACCTCCTGTCCACCGGCCTCCCGCCACTTAGCTCAAGTACCTCCCCTATCGTTAAAGGAAATGGTACTAGTCCTGATTTGCTATGACCTTGAGGTACTTGAGAGCATACCCAACAATCTGTTTGATTTAGCACCCTACCCACTAAGGAGTGATAGTCACTCAAGGGATGCCGGTCCATGTGGATATTAAAACTGGATTGGCATTTCTTGATGCACCCATCCTCAACTACATTGTCGCAGAGCCTACAGATACAGTTTTCTTCAGCTAACAATCCTTCACAATTCCTTCTATGGTCAATGCTATCGGATCGTTTTCTGATACTCGCCTTTGCTTGTTGATTATGTTGTTCTCGGAAAACTACGCCTCCATCTCTGTCATCAGAACCCATTCCAGAACCTCTCTCGACCTCCATGGTACTCTCGCCGGAACAGACTGCTCTGGTCAACATCATGGTCAACAGGAAAATACGGATCACAGTCTCTTGGGGCAAGTCCATCTTATAGGAGGAAACGAAGAAGAATGAGAAGGGGGAAAAATAATTTGAGGGAGGGGGGATGGGAAGTGGGGAAAAACAATAAAAGGGAACAGGGAATCGACAACTGCTTTTGATCTTGTGATTCTCAATGCTCAGGTGCCGCCTCAGTCCTCCTGGAACAGACACTCCAGTGATACAACTTCCTCTACCGTCTGTTCCTTATCACGGGACCTCTCTGGATCAGCAACCTTCTTACAATGGGACGAATGAACCCAAGTCTCTCTCTCGGCAACTTTCAATGTTGTAGTGCTAGTCAATAAGACTTGGTATGGTCCTTCCCATCTGTCAATAAGGCAACCTGAGCGTAGAAAATTCCGTATCATTACATAATCCCCAGGTTCAATGTCATGACAATTACTATCTGGTAAATCAGGGATCACCAACTTCAAATTATCATTTTGATTCCTTAGCTGTTTACTCATGTTAATCAAGTACTTCACAGTCACTTCATTGTTACACTTCAAATCATCCTGAGGGTTAATCATAACATGCGGTTGTCGACCAAACAAGATTTCAAAGGGAGACAGATTAAGAGGGGACCTGGGAGTGGTTCTGTTCTGATGCTGTACAGTACAATGGGTAGAGCTTCTGGCCATGTCAATCCTGTTTCTGCCGTGACTTTGCTCAGTTTATTTTTAATAGTGCTGTTCACTCTTTCCACCTTCGCACTCGCCTGTGGACGGTATGGAGTGTGCAGCTTGCTATCAATTCCCATCAACTTACACATTCCTTGAAAGACATCACCTGTAAAATGGGTACCCCTATCACTTTCGATTATTCTAGGGATACCATATCTACATACAAATTCCTGCACAATTTTCTTAGCAGTAAACATAGCGGTATTTGTGGCCGCAGGAAATGCTTCGACCCAATTTGAGAATACATCTATACAAACAAGTACATATTTCAAATTTCGACAAGGGGGTAATTGAATAAAGTCAATCTGTATTACCTGAAAAGGACCGCCTGTAGGTGGGATATGAGATGGTTCTGTTGGTATTGCCTTTCCGATATTCTTTCTCAAGCATGTAAGGCATGACATTGCTCTCTTACTTGCATGAGATGAAAATCCTGGGGCGCACCAATATGCTCTTACTAACTTGCACATCCCTTCCTTGCCCAGATGAGTCAGCCCGTGAGCTGCCTCAGCTAAACATGGAAGATATGCTCTGGGGGCCACCGGTTTACCTTGTCCATCCGTCCAGAGTCCTGAGGACTCCTGGCCATATCCCTTTGCCTTCCAGACTGCCTTTTCCTGTGTGGAACACAAATTTTGCATCTCACACAACTTCTGTGTGTTGATGGTATTAAATACCATCAGTTGTGTGGTGTCTGTCTGTCTGGGGGTCCCAGCTGCTAACTTAGCTGCTTCGTCTGCTCGGCTGTTACCAAGTGATACTGGGTCTTGGCTATATGTGTGTGCTTTACACTTGATAACAGCCACTCTGTCGGGTTCCTGTATCGCTGTTAGAAGCCTTTTGATGTGAGCTGCATGCGCTACCGGTGTACCAGCTGCCGTCATGAAATTTCTGAGACGCCATAGGGCTCCGAAATCATGGACTACCCCGAATGCGTATCTAGAGTCGGTGTAGATATTGGCTGATTTGCCCTTAGCCAATTCACATGCTCTGGTTAGGGCGACCAGTTCAGCAACTTGGGCTGAGTGAGGTGGGCCTAGCGGTTCCGCTTCTATGGTGCCTTGGTCATCTACGACTGCGTATCCAGTACACAAGTCTCCCGAGTCTGACTGTCTGTGACAACTACCGTCCGTGTAGAAGGTTAGATCTACATCTTCCAGTGGGTTGTCACTGATGTCAGGCCTTGCGGTAAAATTTTGGGTCAAATATTCCATACAATCATGTGTGTCCTCCTTTGTATTAAATTCTCCTTCCCCACCACTCTCATCCTCCACCCTTTGTGCCTGTCCAGGCACACCTGGGAGATATGTTGCAGGATTTAATGCACTGCATCTCCTTATGGTGATGTTTACGGGGGCCATTAGTGCCAATTCCCATCTTGTAAACCGCGCTGATGAGACGTGCCTGGTTTGGGCAGAATTTAGCAAGGCTGACACTGCATGTGGTGTATGAATTGTGAGGTTGCGACCTAGCACTACATCTTCGCTTTTCGTTACTAGCAATGCTATCGCAGCAACGCTTCGCAAGCATGTGGGGCGGGATCGCGCTACCGTGTCTAGCTGAGCGCTGTAGTATGCTACTGGCCTGCTGGCATCACCGTGCTTTTGGGTTAAGACGCCTGCCGCGCAACCAGCACTTTCTGTTCCGTACAGCTCAAAGGGTTTCCCATAGTCTGGCATACCTAATGCTGGTGCCTGCGTTAGGCACTGTTTAAGTCTCTCAAATGCCATCTCGGACTCGTCTGTATGCGAAATCCGGTCAGGTTTGTTTGAGGAAACCATCTCCTGCAAAGATAACGCTAGAATGGAAAACCCTGGGATCCAGTTACGGCAATACCCACACATTCCTAAAAATGTTCTGATTTGTTGCTGGGTTTGTGGCAGAGTCATGTCTCTAATTGCTTGAATTCTATCAGCGGTCAGGTGTCTCAGTCCTTGTGTTAGACAGTGTCCCAAATATTTTACCTTAGTTTGGCATAATTGCAACTTGTCTTTGGAAACCTTGTGTCCTGTGTCTGAAAGATGAAACAGGAGCTGTTTCGTATCCTTCAGGGATGCTTCCAATGAATCAGAACACAGTAGTAGATCATCCACGTACTGTATTAATACTGATCCACTCTCTGGTTGGAAAGACTGTAAACAATCGTGCAAAGCCTGGGAAAATATACTTGGACTGTCTATGAAACCTTGTGGTAATCTAGTCCATGTGTATTGGACTCCTCTGTATGTGAATGCAAACAAATATTGGCTGTCAGGGTGCAGAGGTACCGAAAAGAAAGCGGAGCAGAGGTCAATAACTGAAAAATTTGGCAGTGGGAGGGATTTGCATAAGGATGACAGCTGGATTTGGCACTACGGGGAACTGACTCTCAACTATTTTGTTAATCCCCCTTAGATCCTGTACTAGCCGGTAACCCCTCCCCCCACTCTTTTTCACAGGGAAGATAGGACTATTGGCAGTGCTGGACGTTCTTACCAGGATGCCCTGTTGTAGCAAGCGCTCTATTACTGGGTAAACTCCTAACTCCACCTCTGGCTTCAGAGGGTACTGTGGGATTTTTGGAGCTATCCTACCATCTTTTACTTGTACAACTACTGGAGCTACGTTTGCCATCAATCCAGTGTCTTGTCCGTCTTTAGTCCAAAGTGACTCTGGTATCTGGGATGTCATTTCTTCTACTTGGGATGGAGTCCTATTTGTCATAATGGTATGTGACATTAATTTTGATGGGGAGTCTAACATGTCTTGCACTTCCTGAGCGTGATTCTCAGGTATGTCCAAGAATACACCTTCAGGAGTACAATAGATGACGCACCCCATTTTACACAATAAGTCTCTTCCCAGGAGATTAGTCGGTGCCGATGCAGCCAGCAAAAAGGAATGCTTGGTATGTAAAGGCCCTACTGTAATCTCGGCTGGTTTGCTAACAGGGTAGTGCTGGACTACTCCTGTTACCCCTATGGCTGGAATTGTCTTACCAGTGGTTCTCATGCCCACTGTCGAATTTATCACGGATTTGGCCGCCCCTGTATCTACAAGAAAGTTTAATGATTTACCAGCTACATTGATTGCAATTTCGGGTTCACTTCCAAGATTTGCAATCAATTTTACTGGCTGCAGATTACAGGTATGGCCACACCCCTATTGGGTATGGTGACCTCCCTGAATCCCGCTGGCAGCAACTACTTGTGAAGGGGTTAAATGGGAACTGCCAGAGGTTTGCCAGTCTCTGTTCGGGGGGTATCTTTTTGTTTCCCCTGCATGTGGCTCATAACTCCGTTTCTGTGGACCCTGCTCCCAATGTCGTGTGTCGTGTCGTTGTCTAGGGGGTTGATATGAGTTTTGTGAATGTTTCACTCTACAGTCTCGTGCCATGTGTCCCTGTCTATGACAAGAAAAACAAGTTACCACATTTGACTTACCCACAGGGTTTGGTGATTTATACAAAGGCTGCCTTGTGGTCGGGGCCTGTATACTTACGGACATTAACTTATCACCTTGTGACTCCCTGTGTCGGGTGATATTCCGGTCGTGATCAATTGCAGCCTCTCTCAAAGTAGCCACCGACAGACCTCGCCAACATGGTTGCGTGGTCTGTACCCTGGTCTTTAATGTCTCTTTTAAACCATCCATTAGTACAGATACTGCTACTTCTCGATGGTTTATGTTTGTTTTAATGTCCTCTATACCTGTGTATTTTGCCATTTCTAGTAATGCCCTGTGAAAATATTCTGCAGCAGTTTCTGACTCTTTCTGTGTAATGGAGAAAATCTTGTTCCACTTAACTACCGCTGGAAAATACTCCTTTAACTGTAAACTTATTCTTTTTACGTTATCTTTGTTGTACACATCGGTAAGAGGTACATCCTGATCTAATCCACAGTCAGCTAAAAATTGAGCTGCGTCGACATTGGAGGGTAAACATGCCCTCAGCAATACCTGCCAGTCTTTGTTATTGGGCTCTAAAGTGTTCCCTAGGTCTCTGATGTATTTCTGGCTAGCAACTAAATCTTTTCTAGGATCAGGGAATTCAGACACTATGGCTCTTAATTCCATTCGGGAAAATGGGCTGTACATGGCAATGTTCCTAACAGGTGTGATTCCTGTCGTGTCAGTTTTCCCATTTGGCACTGCTATTACCCTAACAGGATTAAGTCTACTAACATCACTCTGTGTAGGTTCTACAGCCTGTGGTGAAATGGTTTCAGCGTAGTGTATGGTGCCGTACTTACCTGTAGATACGACCTCACCTATCCCTCCGCTAGGGGCTTTTGTTACTAATCTCGTGGGTGGAGCCGTGCCTACTGTTGTCTCTGCTATGGTGGCTGCTAGAGAGAGCGCTGATATTGTTGCCGATTCGTCCTCTTGATCACACTCCTGGGGAAAGTTCAAAACAGGGTACAACTTGCACGGGTTAATACTTGCATTTGTTAACTTATTAACATTTACACAGTTGCTAAGTGTTTGTTTGTTACACCCTAATGCGTCATTCTCCGCAACCAATTTCTCTCCTGATATGTATGGTGGCGGCGGGGCCGTCGCTATCAATTTCTTGATAGGATTAGATCCCGCCGCCAGAGCCAATCCTCTCTGTATTTCACCCTCCTGTTGCCATAACTGCAAATAATCATAATGTTGGATTCGTCTCTTTGTTGATTTAATGAGACATATCCTCCTCCTTAAATTTTGCAACACTTCTGTCCTAAAGCTACCTACTCTTGGGAATTTCTCCCCGTCATGCACTGTCATTCTCTCCCATTCATCACATAAAACCTCTGTATGTGAACCATATTTTTCACACATTACGTACCTTGCCGACCCGACTGGTCGGTTTACTGAATCAACCCGAACCGAGGTTGATCGCCCCCTTCCTGAACAATTGGCCCCCATAACTTGCAGGCGTTGCTTTCACCACCTCTGACCTTCAATCAGGGTCTTCAGCGAACCCTTACAAAAACCAAAATGTTCACGATAGGCTGACGGTGGTGGTTTACCGAGTACCCCACTCACTCGCCCACGCCGACCAATACGACCCACACACTGCCTTAGCGCTGGCGTACTCGACCCAGGGCCCCTATGAACCTCTATTTACTGGAACATGCGAGGGATATCCGCAGAACACTTACTCTTTCCAGTAACTATTGGTTGTTGGACAATTCCTGAGTGACCAGCGAACTTCCCTTCAGAAAATAAAAAATTACACAAATCACATCAGAGTGTACAAATAGTTTTATGACCGGGTTCGTACACAAATGGTACTGGTCAGATTAACTAATGTACACAATTACGTGCGGTACAATCGTTCAGCACATAAGCAACTAATCTTATGTGCTGAGCGACCAGTGGAATCGAAAATTTCGGCTGCGAATTCCTTCAGCCAGAGCTTTATTGGCCTATATGGGTTTTGCACCAACCCCCTGGGTTGTGCCCTTTTCTCTTATTTATGGCAGACTTCTTAGTCTGCTGTACCTGGACCTCCTGGTCTGTAGTATGACCTCCTGGTCTGTAGTATGACCTCCTGGTCTGTAGTATGACCTCCTGGTCTACTATACTCTACTGCTCAAATTTTATGTTTAACCAGAGATGCCTCCCTAGCCACCATGCACGTCACTTACATGTATGTACTCCTGCGAGAACTCGACTTCTTGTGGTTCAACCTCAAAAATTGTATAAACTTATATATACAAAACACTCACTCACCACATGTACACTTTTGTTTCTATTTCTATTTCTGCGCAGAAATTTTCTTTAGACCAGATGTGTTGTGAATTTGGAGAAGGATCTGTTAATCTAAATTTCGGACACTAAAATAGACTTGCGCTACTTACCACGTTGCCACCTTTCCGCCTGTTGCAATAACACTATCGTGTGATTTGAGTTACGTGGGCGTCCCCGGACGCTCCGTTGCGTAATTTACGCTGCGTGCGTCGGCCTTTGAGTTGCGTACGCGAGTCTCACCCTTTGTTAGAGACACATGTACGCAAAGCAAATATCCACCGTAACACAACTAACACGTTTTATCAATGTAGATGATCCTCGATCGTCTACCGCGCAACACACCAATCTCTCCTTATACCTTAGGTAGAGTTGCGTGTGGGCTTTACACTTTATCCCTTTATATATTACATTTACACTTTAACTATGAAATAGCGACAAATCTCTCTTAGCACGTTTTATCAATTATAAAATGGCAAACAGGAGAGTGATATGAAAATACACGAATGAAAAAGAAATGCAGATATGTGCGTGTGTACGCAAGACAGAAATAAAGAGTTTTAAAAGACACTAGCGTGTTGTTCTTACCTCCGGTTCCGGATTCCTTCAGCACCCTTTACTAAGCGAAGCAGACGCTTATCCAAACAGCACTACGAGGAATATGACCTCCCGCCCTTTGCTGCTGGATAATGTCTGCTGAAATTACCTAGCAGAGATATGTGAAGGACAGGACGAGCCGCCAATTGATAAAGCTAAATATTTATCTTATTTAAAACCCTTTAAGAGGCCTAAGAACACTGTACGCTATTGACGTATGGAGTACCGCAAGGGTACGCACGTTGCGTAGCGATCGCTTTAGCCGAGGTCGAGACGCTCAAGCGTCACGTTCGCTCACGGCCAAGAGATCACAGGCAGGCACACTATTGGCTGCCGACTAACATAATGGTTCACTATAGCGTAGCGGACGCTGTATCGGGAGCGGGCCGCTCGAGCGATACAACCGCTCGCGAGAATACGCTGTTGGTATCGGACACACTATAGGTGAGCGACTACCTTAATGCTACGCTATCAGCGTAGCGGACGCTCGAGACCACGAGGAGATCACGAGCGGCGCAGACGCTCACAATGTTAAACCTTTATATCTAAACCATAAACAATGTAATATGCTGTAAAACCTTAGTGTAGAGATAGGGTGTAGATGCAACACAGTGTAACCTTATTAACTTAAAAGCTGTTTGAGCGTCACTGACGCTCTGTGAATACTTAACACTATAAGAAATACACAGATACCGTGCTTAGGGTCTAACGCCTTATATAAATGTTATACTTGCAAAAAGAATAATACAATACAAGTCACACACTACAATATAACATAGACTAACTAACCAGGTAACTACACATGAAATACAATACAATTACGTTTAAGGGAAAATGAGAGAAAGAGAAGAGAGAGAGAGATATGGCCCATAATAACAAGAAAGACAATATGATTGCGGAGAAAACTTACGCACAAGGGGAACGATCGCATGCGCCTCTGGACATCCAGCTCCCGATTTTCAGCAATGAGAACCGTTGAAGAGTGAGCTGGATGTGATCGGCTTGTCTATTTATGCCCCACACACAATACAATTCAATGGTCCCTACAATCTCATTGTTCATTGGACACAGGAATTCCTCCTCGCATCATAACAAAAGGTCATAGGTTGATTCATACAGGTGGGCTGTGACGATTTCCAACTGCTCAGGTGGGTGGGAATCTGGGTTTCCCGCCGCATGGGTAAGTAAGTGCAAATAATAGTAAATGGACATAAACTTCTTATGTCCATAACTATTCGCACGAGCGGTTAATCCGCTTCAAACCAACACCGGAATATTGCTAATTAAATACTCTTCCGATGGATACTAAACACCACAGTATTACTCCTGTCTGACCCTTCGTATCAAACAAAGAGGGATTTCTCTGTCCATGAACATGCTACATTAACCAAACTTTCAGAATCTATCAAAGGGACCATAATCTACAAAATACATTATATGGTGAAAATATGTAACGAAAGAGTCGCCCGCTAGACGCATACAATCTCTACCGTAAATGCGCATACCGTGCGCCTGCGGGTGCCCGCAACAGCGAGTATGCGCACGCACGGGAGAGCGCACGCATGCGCAGCAGGGACACATATGAGGTGCAAATATGGCAGTGTGCATCGTGATATTTTTCTGACTTTGACAATACATACATACATACATACATATAAACACACACACACATATGATATATATATATATACATGTGTATATATATATGTGTACTGTATGTGTGTGTGTATATATATATATATATGTATGCATGTTTAATATGCTATGTATATGTGTATATGGGTTCACTACGATCTCCCGGCGGCCGGCCTCCCGGCGACCAGCATACCGGCGCCGGGCCAGCATACCAGCGCCGGGAGACCGGCCGCCGGCTTACCAACAGTGTGGCGAGCGCAAATGAGCCCCTTGCGGGCTCGCTGCGCTCGCCACGCTACGCACGCCACACTATTCTATTCTCCCTCCAGGGGGGTCGTGGACCCCCACGAGGTAGAATAAGTGTCGGTATGCCGGTGGTCAGGCTCCCGGCGCCGGTATGCTGGTCGCCGGGAGCCCGACCGCCGGCATACTGAAGACCACCCGTGTATATGTATGTGTGTGTGTATGTATATATATATATATATATGTGTGTGTGTAGATATATGTATATATATATATATATATGTGTGTAGATATATATATATATATATATATATATATATACACACACACACACACAGACACACTAGTTTTACGGACCCAGCATATACTGGGTCACCTCAGTCCCCACCCCCGTGATTGGCTCCGCCCAGTTCTGGAAACCCCCCCCATGCAAATCCTGCGTTTGCCACTGCAGGGCTCATTAGACTTAGGCCGCAGTGATGGGGATGGGGGGGTTTAGGTTTAGGCTGCGGGGGGAGGGTTAGACTGCAGGGAGGAGGAAGCACTGCTCCGCTGACAAACATTATGGGGCTGATTCTCATTTGGAAGTAAGAACAAAGCCAGTAACTTTGTACCTTGATAAACCCACGTTGCACTGTAGGTGGGGAAGATGTGCAGAGAGATTTAGGGGGTAATTCAGAGTTGATCGCAGCAGCAAATATGTTAGCAGTTGGGCAAAACCAAGGGGGTCATTCTGACCCGATCGCATGCATCAGTTTATCGCAGCAGTGCGATCGGTTCAGAACTGCGCATGCGCGGGCGCGTGCCAGATGGCCGAAAACTGTCGGGCCGCTACGATCGCCAGCATGCTAAAGCTGCGGGAGCTACTCTTGAAGTGCAAATGATCGTAGCAAAGCTACGATCATCTCGGAATGACCCCCCCAAGCAGGGGCGGAACTGCCAGAGACAATGGATTCGACTGCCGCCGGGCTCCGGCCCTGCAGGGGGCACTTTTACTCCATTGTCCCTGCCAGCTTCCAGCCCAGGTCATCGGCGACGCTGTGCAAGCATCAATCCTCTGATGCCTGTGACCGTGGGGCGACGGCTGCGGCTCTTATTTGCTGTAGCCGGCGCTATCAGTATACATCTCCCCTGCTCCTCTTGTTACAAATGCGTGACTCACCACCAGCCGGCAGCCAGTGCAGCTGCTCCTCCTCTTGCTGCTGCTGCTACTCTGATCTCCCCTCCTAGCCAGGCAGTCGTCTCATGCAGGCAGAAGCTCCGCCTCCCAAACATCAAGGGGCAGCTGCTTGCACTGTAAGTAACTGGAGAATGGATGCTCACAGGAGATTTCTAGGGGTATGTGTCCCGGGCCCCCACTCCTTCAAGGGGCTATACTCTATAAACAGAAGCAGGGGCAGGAGAAGACAGTGTCAGTGTCCCAGCAGGGGGCAAGGGAATGGGTGACAGACAGATGACATGAGGAGCAAGCAAGCGGGGGTTATCCTGATGGCAGTATATAAGCAGAGCAATGATGCTCAAGGCATGAGGCAGGGGATGGAGGAGCAGCCTCAGGACTAGGTTATGCATCGGAAGGGAACGCTTTGATGAATAGATGGGTTTTTAGTGCCCGTTTGAAGCTTTGCAAGGTCGGGGAGAGTCTAATGGAGCGGGGGAGCGCCTTCCACTGAAGGGGTGCAGCACAGGCAAAATATTGAACTCTAGCATGGGAAGCAGTGACCAGGGCAGAGGACAGGCAATGGTCATTGGCCAACCGTAGGGGGCGGGAGGGAGTATTAAGGGAGAGGAGGTTGGAAATGTAGGGAGCAGTGGAATTAGAGATGGCCTTGTATGTGAGGGTGAGGAGTTTGAAGAGGATTCTGTAGGGGAATGGGAGCCAGTGCAGATTTTGTCAAAAGGGAGTGGCAGATGTGGAGTGGAAGATAAGCCTAGCTGCGGAGTTGAGGACAGATTGGATGGGAGCAAGATGGGAGCGAGTGAGGCCAGTGAGGAGAACATTGCAGTAGTCGAGTCGTGAGATGACCAGTGAGTGGATGATAAGTTTAGTTGCTCTCTGGGAGAGAAATGGCCTGATGCGAGCAATGTTGCGTAGCTGGTACCGACAGGATTGTGTCAGAGCTTGGACGTGGGGTGGAAAGGAGAGGGAGGAGTCAGGAGTGACGCCTAAGCAGCAGAGTTGGGGAACAGAGGAGATGATGGTTTCAACAGTGATAGAGATATTGGTAGGGGGTGTTACTCTGGCTGGGGAAAATGTTGATACAGCTCTCTGTATCATATGGCAGTCACTGCGATGCTCTCTGTATCATATGGCAGTCACTGCGATGCTCTCTGTATCATATGGCAGTCACTGCGATGCTCTCTGTATCATATGGCAGTCACTGCGATGCTCTCTGTATCATATGTTGGTCACTGTTGCTCTACTATACTATTAAGTGATTGTAAGTAGGCCTTAGCTATGACCTCCATGAGATAGCCACACCCATGAAACAGACCACTCCCCCTATTTAGACCACCCCCACTGCAGCGCTTGTCATACCTCCTGCCAAGGCACATGATAGGCCCTTCATAAATATTAGCTCCAGGCCCATGTGGACTTTAATCTAGCACTGACTACGCCCAGGGCTCTATGGAAATACTATTCTGCTTCGGTAGCTTCAAAGCCTGCAGTTGGTGTTCGCCTTTTCTGGGCTAAAGTAGCAGCTCTGGCTACGTTTGGCCGCCATTTTAGGGGCGCGGTCCAGGCAATGCAGGTGTGCCCGGACTATGCGGCGGAAATGCCGCGGTGGCTGCATGATGTCACACACGCAACCGCTGCAACCCTACAGTGATGGTAGCTCCCTGCAAGCGTGCAGGAGCTGGACTGGTAGTTAGCTACTCTTCAGGTACAAAAGCATCGCTGCCCCCCCGTACTGTGCGGGGGAGGGTTCAGACATGCGGGGCAGACTAGCACTGTGCTGGGCTTCCCCCCGCATGTCTGAGTAACTGATTGTAGCTGTGCACAATTTTGCACGGCTACAATCAGGTCTGAATTAGGCCCCATATCAGAAAGATAGTCACCTAACCACGTTGTATAATATGGCTGGTTAAGAAGGCGATACTCCCCCTTTGAGTTATTTAGGTTTATCTTGAATTTATTTAGTCTTCTGACACCTTTTTTACTTTCTATATTTGATGTCCTCTGCTGTATTGCTTTGATTGTGCTTTTGCTCTTGTAGGGATGGGTTTTTCTCCCTTTGTCGGTATTACTTTTACCTGTTGTGGACTATGGGGGTCATTCCGAGTTGATCGTAGCTGTGCAAAGTTTAGCACAGCTATGATCAGGCACTCAGACATTCGGGGGGATGCCCAGAACCGGGCTAGTCCACCCCGCATGTCAGTGCCGCCTCCCTCCACAAAAATGCAAAAGCATCGCACAGCGGCGATGCTTTGGCATCTCAGGAGTTACTCCCGGCCAGCGCATCTGCAACGGTCCGGCCACACCTGCGTTGGCTGGATGAGACCCCCTAAATGGCGGCTTAATGATGCCGTCCAGCCCACACCCGTCCAGCCCCCACCTGCCCAACGACTGCCACAGAGGCTATCGCTAGGCAACGACGGCCTTCGGCCGTCTGGCATGCACCGGCGTAATGCTGAATTCCGATCTGATCACTGCGCTGAGATAAACTACAGCTAGCAATCGGGTCGGAATGACCCCTATGTTTCCTTATTTGCTATGCCGTACATACCTGTGTCATTTCTATACTGTGTTATGCCATTCTTATCAATAAATATCTATTTAAAAGAAAACCGTGTATGTAATGTGTGTAAATTTTTGCAATGCCAAATGTTTTTATCTTCTTATGTATAGAACTTGTGGATGGGGTGAGGGGACCAGGCGTTCCCGATGTTACTCTTATGCGGTCCAGGTCACTCCATCAGCCACTCTCTCTGTATGTCTGAGCGCAGGCTGTGATCTTCTGGTAGGAGTGCGGGAGTACAGTGTCTCGATGTCCCTATCTATCTCCTATGGGGAGGTGGACCTTGGACTGCATAGTGCACACCCTAATTACAAATATACTGAGAGGTGCTATCATGCTGAGACTTGTAGTTCCACAAAGAAAGACAACATATAATGGCGATGCACACTCTATAGTACCAAGCACTGCTAATCAGAATAATTATAATATTAGCTAGCTGAAGTACTCGACATTTCCCGGGTTTAAATCTTAATGTTATTAAGTTATCAATGAGTTGGATGTAACTGTCAACATATTAAAAATAAGTAGCAGCTCTTCCACCACACCCATGAGGTGGCTGCTCAGTGTCGTTTTTGTTTTTGGGGTGTCGCCAGTAGCCCTAATCCCCATATATGTATTTTTTGTTTTGTATATGCAGAAGTGTAATTTGTAATATGTATGTTTTTTGTTTTGTTTTTTAAGAAGTTTATTTGTGTTTTTACTTTATTTTTCTGTATTTTTTTTGTTTTGTATTTGCAGATGTGTATTTTTTGTGTTTTTTCTTAATTTTTGTGATTTTTATTTTTGTTTTTTTGCAGACATGTCAAGAAGTTAATATTTTTTCTTTTCTTTATTTTTGTGTATTTTTTTGTTTTGTATTTGCAGATGTGTATGTTTATTTTTGTTTTTTTGCTGATGTATCAAGAAGTTTTTTTGTGTTTTTTCTTTATGTTATGTAATTTTTGATTTTGTATTTGCAGATGCTGATTTTTTTGTTTTTTCTTAATTATTGTATTTTTTTTGTTTTTTGTTTGCAGATGTGTTTACATAAGACAAAACAACTATTACATACGACAAAACAAATGTAACCAAAAACTAGCTTTAGAAGGGCCCGCCTTCTTGGCTGGGCTAGTGCCCACCGGCTGGGCAGGGCTAGTGCCTGCCGGCTGGGCAGAGCTAGTGTCCGCTGGCTGGTCTGGGCTTGGACCAACCTGCTGGGCCGAACTTGGGCCCGCCTTCTGGGCAGGTCTTGGGCCCGCCTTCTTGGCCGGTATTGGGCCCGCCTTCTTGGCCGGTATTGTGCCTGCCTTCTGGGCCGGACTTGGGTCCACCTTCTGGTTTGGTTTTGGGTCCGCCTTCTTGGCTAAGCTTGGCCCTACCTTCTTGACTAGGCTTGGGCCTACTTTCTTAGCTGGGCTTGGGCCGACTTTCTGTGCTGAGCTGGGGGCCAGTGTCTTGGCCCGTCTGGGGGCCGACAGCTGGTCTAGCCTAGTGCCCATCAGTTTAGTTTGAGGTCCCGCCAGCATATTTGGACGAGCGCCTGTCAGCTTAGTCGGGCGTCTCGTCGCTGGCTCCGGTATGCGACGCACTACTGGTGGAGCCGGACGCGGCGCTATGTACCTATAGGGACACCATGAGGGTAACTTGGCTACACCAGCTGTTGGCATCTTCTCACTATGTCACTCAACAAGATATGGCAGTAAACTACCTGGGGGCTTATATTTATAGCCTCAGGGCCATGTGATAGATGACCATATATGGGCAAGAGATGAATGGCAAGTCCTGGGGCATGTCTGGGCATGTCTGAAGGTCTGATGGGCATGCAACTGGCATGTTGGGAGTTCTGATGGGCATGTCTGGGCATGTTGGGAGCATAGATGACCATATATGGGCATGGTCACATGCCCATGTGATAGATGACCATATATGATCATAGGTTGAGTGAGGGGCCCTCTGACATCAGGCACCAGCTTCCTGCCCATATATGGGCATAGATAGACTGAACTCAGAGACTCCTGACATACTCCTGAAGGATTTTTAGTTGCATAATTGGGAAAATAAAATGAGGAGAAAAAAGTACTCACAGGTTACTAAGGGCCACTGTAACCCTTAGTATTTAAAAAAAATATATATTTTAGGTTAATGTTAAAAAACAACAAATAAACAAATAGACACGTGTACTAAAACATAGATATAACATTTTAGAAGCGATCCCATGTGAACTGACAATATAGCAAAACAACAGATATATAACTGTAATGAAGTAAGAGAGATTATATATACATATAACCCTGCAGTCACAGTAACCTAATAAATAAATAAAAGATATACCAATGTCTACATGGATGTATATTATAGGCCAGAAAGAGTAAGGTCAGCAGCAGCAATTATTATTGGTAGAGAGCAATATAAGGTACAAAGCCGGTGCGCTCTTACATAAAAGACACTCTACACTGAGTCACACAGCGACAATCTCAGGCCAGATATGACAGAGCCAGCAACACTTGGAAAGGCTTTCTTACTGTTACAGCCTTGCCCCTAATACATGGCACGGAAAGTTTGGTAAAAGTATCATTGTTATAGAGCACAGCAGGAGTAAAGACATGTTTAGGAAAACAGATTTAGCTGCCATATAAGTATAGAAAAAACATTGTTACTAGCCAACCAACCAACATCTCACAGATAAGAGGGATAGTATAGCAGCCCAGTGGCGTCATGAGGTGGGTGCGGGGGGTGCGGCCCGCACGTGGGTGTCACCCTTCAATAGGGTGACACCAAAGCGAGCCGCACACTCACACGCACGCACCCCCATCCCCTGACATGACAAAGACCAAGCTTGGACCACGGCTGCGGCCACACCCCCTCCTCCCAGGCCCCGCCTCCTAAAGCCCACTGCCCGACATTCTCACCTGTCAGTGAGATCAGCAGGCAGCAGTCACAGAGCCATGCAGGCAGTGCTCTGGCCACCCCTCCCCTCTCCTCCAGAGTCCACTCTCTCCTCACTCGGGTCCTGACTGAGCCTGACAGTGACACACAAGCTCCGCCTCCCACACTGTCCTACAGGAGGAAGGAGCTGCTGCTGCTGGTGATATTGCGGCATGATGCCAGGTAACTTCTATAAATGTTCCACGATGAGCAGAATCAATTTATGAAATGTATGTGTGTGTGTCTGTATGGGGATGAATGTGTTAATGGGCATTGGGATGTACAAATTGTTGGGTTGAGTGCTAGGTGGGGGGGGAGATAATTGAGGCTGTGTGAGTGTAGTATGGGTGCCACTGTGTGAGCGTAGTATGAGTGCTGTGTAGTATGGTTGCTGTGTGAGTTTAGTATGAGCGCTGTGTGAGCGTAGTATGGGTGCCACTGTGTGAGTGTAGTATGGGTGCTGTGTAGTATAGGTTTCGTGTGAGCGTAGTATGGGTGCTGTGTAGTATGGGTGCTGTGTGAGTGTAGTATTAGTGCTGTGTAGTATGGGTGCTGTGTGTAAGTAGTATGGGTGCTGTGTAGTATGCGTGCTGTGTGAGAGTAGTATGGGTGCTGTGTGACAGTAGTATGGGTGCTGTGTGAGTGCAGTATGGGCGCTGTGTAGTATAGGTTTCGTGTGAGCGTAGTATGGGTGCTGTGTAGTATGGGTGCTGTGTGAGCGTAGTATGGGTGCTGTGTAGTATGGGTGCTGTGTGAGTAGTATGGGTGCTGTGTAGTATGGGTGCTGTGTGAGAGTAGTATGGGTGCTGTGTGACAGTAGTATGGGTGCCGTGTGAGTGCCGTATGGGCGCTGTGTAGTATGGGTTTTGTGTGAGCGTAGTATAGGTGCTGTGTAGTATGGGTGCTGTGTGAGCATAGTATGGGTGCTGTGTAAGAGTAGTATGGGTGTTGTGTGAGCGTAGTATGGGTGCTGTGTGAGTGTAGTATCTGTGCTGTGTAAGAGTAGTATGGGTGCCGTGTGAGTGCAGTATGGACGCTGTGTGAGCATAATATGGGTGCTGTGTGAGCATAGTATGGGTGCTGTGTGAGAGTGGTATGGGTGCCGTGTAGTACGGGTGCTGTCTGTGTGAGCGTAGTATGGGTGCTGTGTGAGAGTAGTATGGGTGCTGCTGTGTGAGCGTAGTATGGGTGTCGCTGTGTGAGCGTAGTATGGGTGCCGCTGTGTGACATAGTATGGGTGCTGCTGTGTGAGTGAAGTATGGGTGCAGTTTGAGTGTAGTTTGGGTGCTGTATGACGTAGTATGGGTGCTGCTGTGTGAGCATAGTATGGGGGCAGTTTGAGTATAGTCTGGGTGCTGTGTGATGTAGTATGGGTGCTGCTGTGGGAGCATAGTATGGGGGCAGTTTGAGTGTAGTATGGGTGCTGTGTGAGGGTAGTATGGGTGGTGCTGTGTGATGTAGTATTGGTGCTGCTGTGTGAGCATAGTATGGGTACTGTGTGAGGGTAGTTTGTGTGATTTGTGAGCGTAGTATGGGTGCTGTGTGAGTGTAGTATCTGTGCTGTGTGAAAGTAGTATGGGTGCCGTGTGAGTGCAGTATGGGCGCTGTGTGAGCGTAATATGGGTACTGTGTGAGCATAGTATGGGTGCTGTGTGAGAGTGGTATGGGTGCCGTGTAGTATGGGTGCTGTCTGTGTGAGCGTAGTATGGGTGCTGTGTGAGAGTAGTATGGGTGCTGCTGTGTGAGCGTAGTATGGGTGTCGCTGTATGAGCGTAGTATGGGTGCCGCTGTGTGACATAGTATGGGTATAGTTTGGGTGCTGTATGACGTAGTATGGGTGCTGCTGTGTGAGCGTAGTATGGGGGCAGTTTGAGTATATATAGTATGGGTGCTGTGTGATGTAGTATGGGTGCTGCTGTGGGAGCATAGTATGGGGGCAGTTTGAGTGTAGTATGGGTGCTGTGTAGTATAGGTTTCGTGTGAGCGTAGTATGGGTGCTGTGTAGTATGGGTGCTGTGTGAGCGTAGTATTAGTGCTGTGTAGTATGGGTGCTGTGTGTGAGTAGTATGGGTGCTGTGTAGTATGCGTGCTGTGTGAGAGTAGTATGGGTGCTGTGTGACAGTAGTATGGGTGCTGTGTGAGTGCAGTATGGGCGCTGTGTAGTATAGGTTTCGTGTGAGCGTAGTATGGGTGCTGTGTAGTATGGGTGCTGTGTGAGCGTAGTATGGGTGCTGTGTAGTATGGGTGCTGTGTGAGTAGTATGGGTGCTGTGTAGTATGGGTGCTGTGTGAGAGTAGTATGGGTGCTGTGTGACAGTAGTATGGGTGCCGTGTGAGTGCCGTATGGGCGCTGTGTAGTATGGGTTTTGTGTGAGCGTAGTATAGGTGCTGTGTAGTATGGGTGCTGTGTGAGCATAGTATGGGTGCTGTGTAAGAGTAGTATGGGTGTTGTGTGAGCGTAGTATGGGTGATGTGTGAGCGTAGTATGGGTGCTGTGTGAGTGTAGTATCTGTGCTGTGTAAGAGTAGTATGGGTGCCGTGTGAGTGCAGTATGGACGCTGTGTGAGCATAATATGGGTGCTGTGTGAGCATAGTATGGGTGCTGTGTGAGAGTGGTATGGGTACCGTGTAGTACGGGTGCTGTCTGTGTGAGCGTAGTATGGGTGCTGTGTGAGAGTAGTATGGGTGCTGCTGTGTGAGCGTAGTATGGGTGTCGCTGTGTGAGCGTAGTATGGGTGCCGCTGTGTGACATAGTATGGGTGCTGCTGTGTGAGTGAAGTATGGGTGCAGTTTGAGTGTAGTTTGGGTGCTGTATGACGTAGTATGGGTGCTGCTGTGTGAGCATAGTATGGGGGCAGTTTGAGTATAGTATGGGTGCTGTGTGATGTAGTATGGGTGCTGCTGTGGGAGCATAGTATGGGGGCAGTTTGAGTGTAGTATGGGTGCTGTGTGAGGGTAGTATTGGTGGTGCTGTGTGATGTAGTATTGGTGCTGCTGTGTGAGCATAGTATGGGTACTGTGTGAGGGTAGTTTGTGTGATTTGTGAGCGTAGTATGGGTGCTGTGTGAGTGTAGTATCTGTGCTGTGTGAAAGTAGTATGGGTGCCGTGTGAGTGCAGTATGGGCGCTGTGTGAGCGTAATATGGGTACTGTGTGAGCATAGTATGGGTGCTGTGTGAGAGTGGTATGGGTGCCGTGTAGTATGGGTGCTGTCTGTGTGAGCGTAGTATGGGTGCTGTGTGAGAGTAGTATGGGTGCTGCTGTGTGAGCGTAGTATGGGTGTCGCTGTATGAGCGTAGCATGGGTGCCGCTGTGTGACATAGTATGGGTATAGTTTGGGTGCTGTATGACGTAGTATGGGTGCTGCTGTGTGAGCGTAGTATGGGGGCAGTTTGAGTATATATAGTATGGGTGCTGTGTGATGTAGTATGGGTGCTGCTGTGGGAGCATAGTATGGGGGCAGTTTGAGTGTAGTGTGGGTGCTGTGTGAGCGTAGTATGGGTGCTGCTGTGTGAGCGTAGTATGGGTGCTGCTGTGTGAGCGTGGTATGGGTGCTGCTGTGTGAGCGTAGTATGGGTGCTGCTGTGTGAGCATAGTATGGGTGCTGTGTGACGTAGTATTGGTGCTGCTGTGTGACGTAGTATGGGTGCTGCTGTGTGAGCATAGTATGGGGGCAGTTTGAGTGTAGTATGGGTTCTGTATGACGTAGTATGGGTGCTGCTGTGTGAGTATAGTATGGTGCAGTTTGAGTGTAGTATCGGTGCTGTGTGACATAGTATCAGTGCTGCTATGTGAGAGTAGTATGGGTGCTGTGTGACATAGTATGGGTGCTGCTGTGTGAGAGTAGTATGGGTGCAGTTTGAGTGTAGTATGAGTGCTGTGTGACGTAGTATGGGTGCTGCTGTATGAGAGTAGTATGGGTGCAGTTTGAGTGTAGTATGGGTGCTGTGTGAAATAGTATGGGTGCTGCTGTGTGAGCGTAGTATGGGTGCGGCTGTGTGAGTATAGTATGGGTGCTGCTGTGTGAGTGTAGTATTGTTGCAGTTTGACTGTAGTATGGGTGCTGTGTGACGTAGTATGGGTGCTGCTGTGTGAGCGTAGTATGGGTACAGTTTGAGTGTAGTATGAGTGCTGTGTGATGTAGTATGGGTGCTGCTGTGTGAGTGTAGTATGGGAACAGTTTGACTGTAGTATGGGTGCTGTGTGACGTAGTATGGGTGCAGTTTGAAATTAGTACGAGTGCTGTGTGAGTGTAGTATTGGTACAGTTTGACTGTAGTATGGGTGCTGTGTGACGTAGTATGGGTGCTGCTGTGTGAGCGTAGTATAGGTACAGTTTGAGTGTAGTATGAGTGCTGTGTGATGTAGTATGGGTGCTGCTGTGTGAGTGTAGTATGGGTACAGTTTGACTGTAGTATGGGTGCTGTGTGACGTAGTATGGGTGCAGTTTGAAATTAGTATGAGTGCTGTGTGACGTAGTATGGGTGCTGCTGTGTGAGCGTAGTATGGGTACAGTTTGAGTGTAGTATGAGTGCTGTGTGACATACTTTAGTATGGATGCAGCTGTGTGAGCGTAGTATGGGTACAGTTTGAGAGTAGTATGAGTGCTGTGTGATCTAGTATGGGTGCTGATGTGTGAGTGTAGTATGGGTGCAGTTTGAGTGTAGTATGGGTGCTGCTGTGTGAGCATAGTATGGGTATAGTTTGAGTGTAGTATGAGTGCTGTGTGACGTAGTATGGGTGCTGCTGTGTGAGCGTAGTATGGTTGCAGTTTGACTGTAGTATGGGTGCTGCGTGACGTAGTATGGGTGCTGCTGTGTGAGCGTAGTATGGGTACAGTTTGAGTGTAGTAAGAGTGCTCTGTGATGTAGTATGGGTGCTGCTGTGTGAGTTTAGTATGGGTACAGTTTCACTAGTATGGGTGCTGTGTGACGTAGTATGGGTGCTGCTGTGTGAGTGTAGTATGGGTACAGTTTGAGTGTAGTATGAGTGCTGTGTGATGTAGTATGGGTGCTGCTGTGTGAGCGTAGTATGGGTACAGTTTGAGTGTAGTATGAGTGCTGTGTGACGTAGTATGGGTGCTGCTGTGTGAGCGTAGTATGAGTGCTGTGTGATGTAGTATGGGTGCTGCTGTGTGAGTGTAGTATGGGTACAGTTTGACTGTAGTATGGGTGCTGTGTGACGTAGTATGGGTGCAGTTTGAAATTAGTATGAGTGCTGTGTGACGTAGTATGGGTGCAGTTTGAGTGTAGTATGGGTGCTGTGTGACGTAGTATGGGTGCTGCTGTGTGAGCGTAGTATGGGTACAGTTTGAGTGTAGTATGAGTACTCTGTGATGTAGTATAGGTGCTGCTGTCTGAGTGTAGTATGGGTACAGTTTGACTGTAGTATGGGTGCTGTGTGACGTAGTATGGGTACAGTTTGAGTAGTATGAGTGCTGTGTGATGTAGTATGGGTATTGCTGTGTGAGCGTAGTATGGGTACAGTTTGAGTGTAGTATGAGTGCTGCTGTGTGATGTAGTATGGGTGCTGCTGTGTGAGTGTAGTATGGGTACAGTTTGACTGTAGTATGGGTGCTGTGTGACGTAGTATGGGTGCAGTTTGAAATTAGTACGAGTGCTGTGTGACGTAGTATGGGTGCAGTTTGAGTGTAGTATGGGTGCTGTGTGACGTAGTATGGGTGCTGCTGTGTGAGCGTAGTATGGGTACAGTTTGAGTGTAGTATGAGTGCTCTGTGATGTAGTATGGGTGCTGCTGTGTGAGTGCAGTATTGGTACAGTTTGACTGTAGTATGGGTGCTGTGTGACGTAGTATGGGTGCTGCTGTGTGAGCGTAGTATGGGTACAGTTTGAGTGTAGTATGAGTGCTGTGTGATGTAGTATGGGTGCTGCTGTGTGAGTGTAGTATGGGTACAGTTTGACTGTAGTATGGGTGCTGTGTGACGTAGTATGGGTGCAGTTTGAAATTAGTATGAGTGCTGTGTGACGTAGTATGGGTGCAGTTTGAGTGTAGTATGGGTGCTGTGTGACGTAGTATGGGTGCTGCTGTGTGAGCGTAGTATGGGTACAGTTTGAGTGTAGTATGAGTGCTGTGTGACATACTTTAGTATGGGTGCTGCTGTGTGAGCGTAGTATGGGTACAGTTTGAGTGTAGTATGAGTGCTGTGTGATGTAGTATGGGTGCTGCTGTGTGAGCGTAGTATGGGTACAGTTTGAGTGTTGTATGGGTGCTGTGTGACGTAGTATGGGTACAGTTTGAGTGTAGTATGAGTGCTGTGTGACATACTTTAGTATGGGTGCAGCTGTGTGAGCGTAGTATGGGTACAGTTTGAGTGTAGTATGAGTGCTGTGTGATGTAGTATGGGTGCTGATGTGTGAGTGTAGTATGGGTGCAGTTTGAGTGTAGTATGGGTGCTGCTGTGTGAGCGTAGTATGGGTATAGTTTGAGTGTAGTATGAGTGCTGTGTGACGTAGTATGGGTGCTGCTGTGTGAGCGTAGTATGGTTGCAGTTTGACTGTAGTATGGGTGCTGTGTGACGTAGTATGGGTGCTGCTGTGTGAGCGTAGTATGGGTACAGTTTGAGTGTAGTAAGAGTGCTCTGTGATGTAGTATGGGTGCTGCTGTGTGAGTGTAGTATGGGTACAGTTTAACTAGTATGAGTGCTGTGTGATGTAGTATGGGTGCTGCTGTGTGAGCGTAGTATGGGTACAGTTTGAGTGTAGTATGAGTGCTCTGTGATGTAGTATGGGTGCTGCTGTGTGAGTGTAGTATGGGTACAGTTTGATTAGTATGGGTGCTGTGTGACGTAGTATGGGTGCTGCTGTGTGAGCGTAGTATGGGTACAGTTTGAGTGTAGTATGAGTGCTGTGTGATGTAGTATGGGTGCTGCTGTGTGAGCGTAGTATGAGTGCTGTGTGATGTAGTATGGGTGCTGCTGTGTGAGTGTAGTATGGGTACAGTTTGACTGTAGTATGGGTGCTGTGTGACGTAGTATGGGTGCAGTTTGAAATTAGTACGAGTGCTGTGTGACGTAGTATGGGTGCAGTTTGAGTGTAGTATGGGTGCTGTGTGACGTAGTATGGGTGCTGCTGTGTGAGCGTAGTATGGGTACAGTTTGAGTGTAGTATGAGTGCTCTGTGATGTAGTATGGGTACTGCTGTGTGAGTGTAGTATTGGTACAGTTTGACTGTAGTATGGGTGCTGTGTGACGTAGTATGGGTGCTGCTGTGTGAGCGTAGTATAGGTACAGTTTGAGTGTAGTATGAGTGCTGTGTGATGTAGTATGGGTGCTGCTGTGTGAGTGTAGTATGGGTACAGTTTGACTGTAGTATGGGTGCTGTGTGACGTAGTATGGGTGCAGTTTGAAATTAGTATGAGTGCTGTGTGACGTAGTATGGGTGCAGTTTGAGTGTAGTATAGGTGCTGTGTGACGTAGTATGGGTGCTGCTGTGTGAGCGTAGTATGGGTACAGTTTGAGTGTAGTATGAGTGCTGTGTGACATACTTTAGTATGGGTGCTGCTGTGTGAGCGTAGTATGGGTACAGTTTGAGTGTAGTATGAGTGCTGTGTGATGTAGTATGGGTGCTGATGTGTGAGTGTAGTATGGGTGCAGTTTGAGTGTAGTATGGGTGCTGCTGTGTGAGCGTAGTATGGGTACAGTTTGAGTGTAGTATGAGTGCTGTGTGACGTAGTATGGGTGCTGCTGTGTGAGCGTAGTATGGTTGCAGTTTGACTGTAGTATGGGTGCTGTGTGACGTAGTATGGGTGCTGCTGTGTGAGCGTAGTATGGGTACAGTTTGAGTGTAGTATGAGTGCTCTGTGATGTAGTATGGGTGCTGCTGTGTGAGTGTAGTATGGGTACAGTTTGACTAGTATGAGTGCTGTGTGATGTAGTATGGGTGCTGCTGTGTGAGCGTAGTATGGGTACAGTTTGAGTGTTGTATGGGTGCTGTGTGACGTAGTATGGGTACAGTTTAAGTGTAGTATGAGTGCTGTGTGACATACTTTAGTATGGGTGCAGCTGTGTGAGCGTTGTATGGGTACAGTTTGAGTGTAGTATGAGTGCTGTGTGATGTAGTATGGGTGCTGATGTGTGAGTGTAGTATGGGTGCAGTTTGAGTGTAGTATGGGTGCTGCTGTGTGAGCGTAGTATGGGTACAGTTTGAGTGTAGTATGAGTGCTGTGTGACGTAGTATGGGTGCTGCTGTGTGAGCGTAGTATGGTTGCAGTTTGAGTGTAGTATGGGTGCTGTGTGACGTAGTATGGGTGCTGCTGTGTGAGCGTAGTATGGGTACAGTTTGAGTGTAGTAAGAGTGCTCTGTGATGTAGTATGGGTGCTGCTGTGTGAGTGTAGTATGGGTACAGTTTAACTAGTATGAGTGCTGTGTGATGTAGTATGGGTGCTGCTGTGTGAGCGTAGTATGGGTACAGTTTGAGTGAAGTATGGGTGCTGTGTGACGTAGTATGGGTGCTGCTGTGTGAGCGTAGTATGAGTGCTGTGTGATGTAGTATGGGTGCTGCTGTGTGAGTGTAGTATGGGTACAGTTTGACTGTAGTATGGGTGCTGTGTGACGTAGTATGGGTGCAGTTTGAAATTAGTACGAGTGCTGTGTGACGTAGTATGGGTGCAGTTTGAGTGTAGTATGGGTGCTGTGTGACGTAGTATGGGTGCTGCTGTGTGAGCGTAGTATGGGTACAGTTTGAGTGTAGTATGAGTGCTCTGTGATGTAGTATGGGTACTGCTGTGTGAGTGTAGTATTGGTACAGTTTGACTGTAGTATGGGTGCTGTGTGACGTAGTATGGGTGCTGCTGTGTGAGCGTAGTATAGGTACAGTTTGAGTGTAGTATGAGTGCTGTGTGATGTAGTATGGGTGCTGCTGTGTGAGTGTAGTATGGGTACAGTTTGACTGTAGTATGGGTGCTGTGTGACGTAGTATGGGTGCAGTTTGAAATTAGTATGAGTGCTGTGTGACGTAGTATGGGTGCAGTTTGAGTGTAGTATAGGTGCTGTGTGACGTAGTATGGGTGCTGCTGTGTGAGCGTAGTATGGGTACAGTTTGAGTGTAGTATGAGTGCTGTGTGACATACTTTAGTATGGGTGCAGCTGTGTGAGCGTAGTATGGGTACAGTTTGAGTGTAGTATGAGTGCTGTGTGATGTAGTATGGGTGCTGATGTGTGAGTGTAGTATGGGTGCAGTTTGAGTGTAGTATGGGTGCTGCTGTGTGAGCGTAGTATGGGTATAGTTTGAGTGTAGTATGAGTGCTGTGTGACGTAGTATGGGTGCTGCTGTGTGAACGTAGTATGGTTGCAGTTTGACTGTAGTATGGTGCTGTGTGACGTAGTATGGGTGCTGCTGTGTGAGCGTAGTATGGGTACAGTTTGAGTGTAGTAAGAGTGCTCTGTGATGTAGTATGGGTGCTGCTGTGTGAGTGTAGTATGGGTACAGTTTCACTAGTATGGGTGCTGTGTGACGTAGTATGGGTGCTGCTGTGTGAGCGTAGTATGGGTACAGTTTGAGTGTAGTATGAGTGCTGTGTGATGTAGTATGGGTGCTGCTGTGTGAGCGTAGTATGGGTACAGTTTGAGTGTAGTATGGGTGCTGTGTGACGTAGTATGGGTGCTGCTGTGTGAGCGTAGTATGAGTGCTGTGTGATGTAGTATGGGTGCTGCTGTGTGAGTGTAGTATGGGTACAGTTTGACTGTAGTATGGGTGCTGTGTGACGTAGTATGGGTGCAGTTTGAAATTAGTATGAGTGCTGTGTGATGTAGTATGGGTGCAGTTTGAGTGTAGTATGGGTGCTGTGTGACGTAGTATGGGTGCTGCTGTGTGAGCGTAGTATGGGTACAGTTTGAGTGTAGTATGAGTGCTCTGTGATGTAGTATAGGTGCTGCTGTCTGAGTGTAGTATGGGTACAGTTTGACTGTAGTATGGGTGCTGTGTGACGTAGTATGGGTACAGTTTGAGTAGTATGAGTGCTGTGTGATGTAGTATGGGTATTGCTGTGTGAGCGTAGTATGGGTACAGTTTGAGTGTAGTATGAGTGCTGCTGTGTGATGTAGTATGGGTGCTGCTGTGTGAGTTTAGTATGGGTACAGTTTGACTGTAGTATGGGTGCTGTGTGACGTAGTATGGGTGCAGTTTGAAATTAGTACGAGTGCTGTGTGACGTAGTATGGGTGCAGTTTGAGTGTAGTATGGGTGCTGTGTGACGTAGTATGGGAGCTGCTGTGTGAGCGTAGTATGGGCACAGTTTGAGTGTAGTATGAGTGCTCTGTGATGTAGTATGGGTGCTGCTGTGTGAGTGCAGTATTGGTACAGTTTGACTGTAGTATGGGTGCTGTGTGACGTAGTATGGGTGCTGCTGTGTAAGCGTAGTATGGGTACAGTTTGAGTGTAGTATGAGTGCTGTGTGATGTAGTATGGGTGCTGCTGTGTGAGTGTAGTATGGGTACAGTTTGACTGTAGTATGGGTGCTGTGTGACGTAGTATGGGTGCAGTTTGAAATTAGTATGAGTGCTGTGTGACGTAGTATGGGTGCAGTTTGAGTGTAGTATGGGTGCTGTGTGACGTAGTATGGGTGCTGCTGTGTGAGCGTAGTATGGGTACAGTTTGAGTGTAGTATGAGTGCTGTGTGACATACTTTAGTATGGGTGCTGCTGTGTGAGCGTAGTATGGGTACAGTTTGAGTGTAGTATGAGTGCTGTGTGATGTAGTATGGGTGCTGATGTGTGAGTGTAGTATGGGTGCAGTTTGAGTGTAGTATGGGTGCTGCTGTGTGAGCGTAGTATTGGTACAGTTTGAGTGTAGTATGAGTGCTGTGTGACGTAGTATGGGTGCTGCTGTGTGAGCGTAGTATGGTTGCAGTTTGACTGTAGTATGAGTGCTGTGTGACGTAGTATGGGTGCTGCTGTGTGAGCGTAGTATGGGTACAGTTTGAGTGTAGTATGAGTGCTCTGTGATGTAGTATGGGTGCTGCTGTGTGAGTGTAGTATGGGTACAGTTTGACTAGTATGGGTGCTGTGTGACGTAGTATGGGTGCTGCTGTGTGAGCGTAGTATGGGTACAGTTTGAGTGTAGTATGAGTGCTGTGTGATGTAGTATGGGTGCTGCTGTGTGAGCGTAGTATGGGTACAGTTTGAGTGTTGTATGGGTGCTGTGTGACGTAGTATGGGTGCTGCTGTGTGAGCGTAGTATGAGTGCTGTGTGATGTAGTATGGGTGCTGCTGTGTGAGTGTAGTATGGGTACAGTTTGACTGTAGTATGGGTGCTGTGTGACGTAGTATGGGTGCAGTTTGAAATTAATATGAGTGCTGTGTGACGTAGTATGGGTGCAGTTTGAGTGTAGTATGGGTGCTGTGTGACGTAGTATGGGTGCTGCTGTGTGAGCGTAGTATGGGTACAGTTTGAGTGTAGTATGAGTGCTCTGTGATGTAGTATGGGTGCTGCTGTGTGAGTGTAGTATGGGTACAGTTTGACTGTAGTATGGGTGCTGTGTGACGTAGTATGGATACAGTTTGAGTGTAGTATGAGTGCTGTGTGATGTAGTATGGGTATTGCTGTGTGAGTGTAGTATGGGTACAGTTTGACTGTAGTATGGGTGCTGTGTGACGTAGTATGGGTACAGTTTGAGTGTAGTATGAGTGCTGTGTGATGTAGTATGGGTATTGCTGTGTGAGTGTAGTATGGGTACAGTTTGACTGTAGTATGGGTGCTGTGTGACGTAGTATGGGTGCAGTTTGAAATTAGTATGAGTGCTGTGTGACGTAGTATGGGTGCAGTTTGAGTGTAGTATGGGTGCTGTGTGACGTAGTATGGGTGCTGCTATGTGAGCGTAGTATGGGTACAGTTTGAGTGTAGTATGAGTGCTGTGTGACATACTTTAGTATGGGTGCTGCTGTGTGAGCGTAGTATGGGTACAGTTTGAGTGTAGTATGAGTGCTGTGTGACATACTTTAGTATGGGTGCTGCTGTGTGAGCGTAGTATGGGTACAGTTTGAGTGTAGTATGGGTGCTGATGTGTGAGTGTAGTTTGGGTGCAGTTTGAGTGTAGTATGGGTGCTGCTGTGTGAGCGTAGTTGTTATGCACACCAGTGCCAGCAGGAATGTACTGGTGTCAGAACGGAGAGGGATGCAAACCAAATGAACTCACAGACAGACTGGGGAATATGACATTACATACACAGAAGGTGATAGAGTAACAAAATAAACACAAAGTGAACAGAGAAACCCAAAGGCTAAGAAACTGGGTGTCTCCCTAGTATTAGGAATGCTCAGATGGAAAGAAGCGAGATGTTGTGATTTAATACGTAGAGAACCCGATATGCTGTTGCTAAGGGCAACAGCAAAACCCTAAAGGGTTACCAACGGGTGTGGCAGTAAACTCCTTGGTCAGAGATGGAATAATAGACACAAGGAGAGTCTCCACAATCCTAGTCCTCACTTGCAGTGCACTGGTTCAGCTATCTGCCACTAAACTGACACCTGAACACCTTGCACAGTGAGAAAGGATTTTGGCAGGCAAGTCTGAGTATATAGCTGCAAACTTGCTAGGTTGCTATCAGACACCCCCATCTGAGAGAGCACTGACCCAATTCCCATCTCAGAGGCATCCACCTCCACCACAAAAGGACGCTCTGGATCTGGGTGTCGCAGCACCTTGGCCGAGACAAATGCCCTTTTGAGACGGGCAAAAGCCGCTTTGGCCTCACAAGACCAGTGAGCAACATCTGCCCCTTTCTTAGTGAGTGCCACCAAGGGCGCCACTATAGACGAAAATCCCGCGATAAATCGTCTATAAAAATTTGCAAAGCCCAGAAAACGCTGAAGCGCCTTCAAACTAGTGGGCTGCACCCAATCCAGGACAGCCTGTACCTTGGAACCCTCCATTTGGAAACCTTCTGGGGAGATAATATATCCTAGAAATGTGATTTGCTGAACTTAAAATTCGCACTTCTACAGCTTCGCCCCAAGCCGGTGGTCTCTGAGTTTCTGGAGGACTAAGCGTACATGCTTCCGATGTTCCTCCAGGGAATGGGAGAAGATTAGGATGTCATCTAAGTATACAACTAAGAATCTATCCAAATATTCCCTGAGCACATCGTTCATGAAGTCCTGGAAGACTGCCGGGGCATTACAGAGCCCAAAAGGCATCACCAAATATTCATAATGCTCTGAGTGGGTATTAAAGGCAGTCTTCCATTCATCCCCCTCTCTTATTCGGATTAGATTGTACGCAACGCGTAGGTCAATCTTAGAAAATATGGTGGCAGTACGAAGCTGGTCAAACAAGACCGAAATGAGAGGCAGTGGGTATGAGTTTTTAATCGTGATACGGTTCAATTCCCTGAAGTCGATGCAGGGTCGCAACGAACCGTCCTTTTTTCCCACGAAGAAGAACCCCGACCCAACTGGAGACTGTGAAGGTCTGATAAATCCCTTAGCCAAGTTCTCCTGAATGTACTCTGCCATAGCCTGAGTCTCAGGACGTGACAGGGAGTACAACCTGCTCTTGGGAAGCTTAGCATTCGGCAACAAATCAATGGCACAGTCATAGGGGCCATGGGGAGGTAGTACCTCTGCAACTTTTTTGGAGAACACGTCCGCAAAATCTGCATAACATCCTGGCAAACTTAGCTGCGAAAGCCTGACTGGAAGGCTCAAGCAACTCCTGAAACAATCAGTACCCCAACTAAGAATCTCCCCAGAGACCCAGTCAAATTGAGGATTGTGGGCCCTTAACCAGGGTAACCCCAACACCAATGGGGCAAAAGTACAGACAGTCACATAAAAGGACAATTTTTCAGAGTGTGTGGCTCCAATAAACAAATAAATCTGGCTAGTGCAAGAGGTAATTTTACCCTGGGATAATGGTTCCCCGTTTAACCCACAAATCTCAATTTCCGATGCCAAGGGTACTAAGGGAACAGAGTGTTTCAGGGCGAATTGGTGGTCCATAAAAACCCCGTCGGCCCCACTGTCCACAAAGGCCTCAGTCTTGACAGTTTGACGGAGGATCTTCAAGGTCACCGGAATGATAAAAGTCTTCTTTGGAAATTCTGACTTCTGGCCTGACAGGATATTTCCCATCACCCTCAGGCCCTGAAGTTTTCCGGCTTTTCTGGGCATGATACTACCACATGACCTTTATTCCCACAGTACAAACACAACCCTTGCTGTCTCCTCCGCGTCTTCTCACGCGAGGAGAGGCGGGTAGCCCCAATCTGCATAGGCTCCTAGCAAAATTCCTCAGAGTCTGAGGTTCCCTTGGGAAAGAAGGAAACCTCGGTCTCCCTTTCAAGCCTACGCTCTCTCAGCCGTCTATCCACCCGGATGGATAACTGCATGAGCTGATCCAAGCTATCAGGCAAGGGATATTGTACCAGTTGGTCTTTCATCTGGTTAGAAAGACCTCTTCGGTACTGGTGTCTCAGGGCTGGGTCATTCCATTGGGTATCATGGGCAAACCTCAGAAACTCCGTACAATAAACCTCAACTGGCCTTCGCCCTTGCTTAAGGATCAAAATCTGAGCCTCGGCTGAGGCCGTCTTGTCAGGGTCATCATACAACATGCCCAGTGCCGCAAAAAAAGCATCAACACTTTTAAGCGACGGACAGTCAGGCTGCAACCCATATGCCCAGACCTGTGGGTCTCCTTGTAGCAAGGAAATCACTATGCCCACCCGCTGAATCTCCGACCCAGAAGACTGAGGCCTAAGCCGGAAATATAGCTTGCAGCTCTCCTTGAAACAAAAGAACTGCGAGCGATCTCCAGAAAAACGATCCGGGAGATTTACTTTCGGCTCCTTAACCCCTGAAGATGCTGCTGCTGCGGGAGCTCCGCCAGCGGTCTGCGAGGTGTGCATTTTAATGGACAAATCATTAAATTGTCGAGTCAGGACCTGCACCTGATCGACCACCTGTTGCAAAGTATTTTGAGGGGTATGCTCCATATTCCCACAAAATTTCAACAGGAGTATTGGGCTGCTGAATATGTTATGCACACCAGTGCCAGCAGGAATATACTGGTGTCAGAACGGAGAGGGATGCAAAACAAATGAACTCACAGACAGACTGGGGAATATGACATTACATACACAGAAGGTGATAGAGTAACAAAATAAACACAAAGTGAACAGAGAAACCCAAAGGCTAAGAAACTGGGTGTCTCCCTAGTATTAGGAATGCTCAGATGGAAAGAAGCGAGATGTTGTGATTTAATACGTAGAGAACCCGAAATGCTGTTGCTCAGGGCAACAGCAAAACCCTAAAGGGTTACCAACGGGTGTGGCAGTAAACTCCTTGGTCAGAGATGGAATAATAGACACAAGGAGAGTCTCCACAATCCTAGTCCTCACTTGCAGTGCACTGGTTCAGCTTACTGCCACTAAACTGACACCTGAACACCTTGCACAGTGAGAAAGGATTTTGGCAGGCAAGTCTGAGAATACAGCCGCAAACTTGCTAGGTTCACAGAGTAGCAAAAGAACCCCAGCAAGTTAAACGACTGACTCCAGTCTTACTGCTAGGTCTGGATTGGCAGAGTGTAGTACCAAATCCCAAGGCCTATTTGCAGTAAGCAACAAACAAATACAAAGTTACACAGTACTAGCTAACTTTCAGGAACTGACTAACCATCAAAGATTCAGCAGCATCTGCCTAACCTGAGAAGAGGGTTTATATAGCAGGTGCTGTCCACGCCCCACTCAGACCTCACAGACTGTGAGCACAAAAACCAGCACCGGATCCCCTGCCGTGCACAGAGCCTGTAACCACTGCACAGCAAAAGACCCGAACCGGAGTATCAGCTGCGCTCAGGTTACTCCGCTAGCACTTGTCTCCCGGTTGCCATGACGACGTGGCAGCACAGGGCAGGAGACCCTAACAGTAGTATGGGTACAGTTTGAGTGTAGTATGAGTGCTGTGTGACGTAGTATGGGTGCTGCTGTGTGAGCGTAGTATGGGTGCAGTTTGAAATTAGTATGAGTGCTGTGTGACGTAGTATGGGAGCTGTGTGAGTGTAGTATGGGTGCTGTGTGAGGGGAGCTTTATGGGAGCTGATAGGTTGAACGGATGAATGAGCCAATGGATATTGGGAGGAGGGATTGATAATGAATTGGGGAGGGATAGGGTAATAGATGCACGGAGACTGGGGGCTTCAGTTATGGGTTCTTGGACAGGGATATGTTTGCGGTTGCTGTTTAGGAGAAATTGGTTAATCAGTGCCAACACCAAGTAAATCCCATGTCACCACCAAGACACCATATGATACCCCATGTCACCTCTAGGACACCACATGATACCCCATGTCACCTCCAAGACACCACATGATACCCCATGTCACCTCTAGGACACCACATGATACCTCATGTCACCTCTAAGACACCACAAGATACCCCATGTCACCTCCAAGACACCACATGATACCCCATGTCACCACCAAGACACCACATGATACCCCATGTCACCTCTAAAACACCACATGATACCCCATGTCACCTCTAAAACACCACATGATACCCCATGTCACCACCAAGACACCACATGATACCCCATGTCACCTCTAAAACACCACATGATACCCCATGTCACCTCTAGGACACCACATGATACCCCATGTCACTTCTAGGACACCACATGATACCCCATGTCACCTCTAAGACACCACATGATACCCCATGTCACCTCTAGGACACCACATGATACCCCATGTCACCTCTAAGACACCACATGATACCCCATGTCACCACCAAGACACCACATGTCACCAGATGAGCTGTGGTTTAATATGCTAAAAGTAGCAAATCTACAACTGCTTTCTCTAGCATGAGGGGGGGCCGCCCAGCACAGGGCAAGGCTGCCCCACATGCCGAGTCCACCCCCCCGCTGATATGCGAGTGCATTGCTATACAGAGATGTGCTCGCATTTTAAGGGTAACCCTCTGCCTCTGCAGCCTAGCTGTGAAGGCAGTCGCCGGGCCGCCATCTTTTTGGTCGCAGCTGCTGTGTGTGCCGTCATGCAGCCGCCGCGGCCTGCCCGACAAATGGTACAGAAACGTCTGCGTTGTCCGGACCACGCCCCTCAAACGGTGGGTTGCTGCCCCATCACCACCCCCGCCAGGATTCTTTATGGTGTGATAGGGGAGGAGGTCCATCGGGGGTGACACCATGAGTTACAACACCGGGTGACACCAACCCTAGTGACGCCTCTGTAGCAGCCTACACATACTGTGAGACCAGAACAGTTGCTGCATATTGTGTGTCACTAGACAGGGTGCAAGGTGCACAATCTACTATAGGTTACACAGACAGAAGACAGGTCCGATACCAGTGACCCGTCCCATGCATCACTATACTTACTCTGTGATATCATACCAATTCCTCTACTACATAATACCTAATCCTATTTAACTAGTAGCGCTGAAGATATGACAGTAACTGCCTGGAGGTGAGATTGTGATGTCAGCTGACCATGAGCCAGCTGACATCACAATGGGCCTGATGACATCACAATGGGGTCAGTGGCCAGCTATTCCTGCATTTGATTTGTCACCATACAGCGCTTCCTGTAGTGAGCCGTCAACACAGGGGGACAACTGCAATCACGCTCACAGGCGCCCTGCTGGAATGTGGTGCAGCCAGGAAGAGGACACCACAAGACATCACCTACACCGATTCAGTAGAAAGAGACACTGACACCCAGGAGCTGTGATCCGCCATAGCCTACACTCCGGATCCGGTAAGTAAACAGTGCATAACTCTGGTCAGACGGTCACCTGGTCTACCCCCATTGAAACGAGCGCTCTCAGCATGGGACAAGTCAAAATATAGCTGCGGCCAGCTTGACCCTGTCCAAGGACCATAGGTAAGCCCACTTACACTGTAATTTAGGGGCCTATTTATCATAGATCACATTTGCAATGCAATCTGTGCATGATATTGAATGTATCACCCTTCACAAACAGGGACAGGGGCTCCAAAAGGTCACTTGCCATTCTATTGGTCTCTGTATTTATTGTATGGTGAATATTAGAATACTGGGACTTATAGCAGTCAGAGGAATGCTCTGTATTATTTGTACGGGATCCGGTCAGCAGTGGTTGGAATGTCGACACCGGGAACCCAACATGGATAAAAAAGCCAGTGCCGGAATCCCGACTGCTGCCATCCCAAACGTAAGTATGCCAGGGCAGTGGTGCAACCAGGGGGGGGGTTTCCGAGTACCCAGAAACCCCCCTCCACAAAAAAAAGTATTATTAATGACTGTCTAGCGTCCTCTGCAGCCTGCTGTCTTCCTGGTGGCACTTGCAAGTGCAATAAAAGTTTACTTTATTTTAATTATAGTACATATATATCCATGTGCCTACATATATACACATGTATATACTAGTGATGAGCGGGTTCGGTTTCTCGGAATCCGAACCCGCCGAACTTCAGCTTTTTTTACACGGGGCCGAGCAGGCTCGGATCCTCCCGCCTTGCTCGGTTAACCCGAGCGCGCCCGAACGTCATCATCCCGCTGTTGGATTCTCGCGAGGCTCGGATTCTATCGCGAGACTCGGATTCTATATAAGGAGCCGCGCGTCGCCGCCATTTTCACACGTGCATTGAGATTGATAGGGAGAGGACGTGGCTGGCGTCCTCTCCGTTTATAGAGAAGAGAGTAGAGAGTTAGAGACACTATTTACTAATTTTGGGGAGCATATTAGGACTGGAGTACTACTACTTGCTGATAGTGTGACCAGTGACCATTGACCACCAGTTTAATTAATCCGTTCTCTGCCTGAAAAAAAAAACGATACACAGTGTGACACAGTCACATACCATATCTGTGCTCAGCCTCAGTGTGCTGCATCATCATATGTAATACTGTATATCTGACTGTGCTGAGTGCTCACTGCTCACACAGCTTAATTGTGGGGGAGACTGGGGAGCAGTTAGAGCAGGAGTACATAAATAATATATTTTAAGTACAGTGCACACTTTTGCTGCCAGAGTGCAACACTGCCAGTGTGACTGACCAGTGACCACACTGACCACCAGTATATTGTGATTGTCTGCTTAGGACGGAGTACTACTTGCTGATAGTGTGACCAGTGACCAGTGACCACCACCAGTTTAATTAATCCGTTCTCTGCCTGAAAAAAAACGATACACAGTGTGACACAGTCACATACCATATCTGTGCTCAGCCCAGTGTGCTGCATCATATGTAATACTGTATATCATTATCTGACTGTGCTGAGTGCTCACTGCTCACACAGCTTAATTGTGGGGGAGACTGGGGAACAGTTATGGCAGGAGTACATATTTTAAGTACAGTGCACACTTTTGCTGCCAGAGTGCCACTGCCAGTGTGACTGACCAGTGACCACTGACCACCAGTATATTGTGATTGTCTGCTGACCACCAGTATATTGTGATTGTCTGCCTGAAAAAGTTAAACACTCGTCGTGTGGTGTTTTTATAAACGCATTCTGCAGACAGTGTCCAGCAGGTCCGTCATTACATAATATATATGTTAGGCGCCGAGGGTCCGCTCGTCAGTGCGGCCCGGCGCCTAGCAACTAGGGACGCAGCATGCGGACAGCCGCCGGCTCCCTATGACAATGCTAAATTCCTTTGTCGTATAAACAACCCTTTATGAAGTCTAAGAACACTGTACGCTGTTTACTTAAGAAGTACCGTACGGGTACGCTGGTTGCGTAACGATCGCTCCGCCGTAGGCGTGACGCTCAAGCGTCACGTTCGCTCACGGCCCAGCGATCATAGGACAGCACGTTAAGGGCTATGACTAGAGTAATGATTCGCTATGGCGTAGCGGACGCTCGAGACCACGAGGAGATCACCAGCGGCGCTGACGCTCACAACGCTATACCTTTATGTCTAAACCTTATACCAATGAAATACACAGAATACCTTAATGTGAATACAGGGTGTAAGTGCAACCTTGTGTAACCTGACTAACTACAAAGCTGCTTGAGCGTCACCGACGCTCAAGTGAACACTTAACACTATAGGAAATACACAGATACTGGTTTAGGGTCCAAAGCCTATTAACTGTATTATATCTAATATACTTGTAAAAGGGGATAACAGTACAAATGATACACTACAATATAACAGAGACTTCCTAACCAAAATACAATACTATCTAATACAATTCAATACTAGTCTAGGGGAGATGTGAGAGAAAGGAGAAAGGAGAGAGAGAGAGAGAAATGGAGAGAGATGAGAGAAATTGGCTCACAGTAAGACAATGATTACGGAGAGAAACTTACGCACAAGGGTAAACGATCGCATACGCCTGGACATCCAGCACCCGATTTTCAGCAATGAGAACCGTTGAAGAGTGAGAGCTGGATGTGGTCGGCCTGCCTATTTATGCCCCACACACAATGCAATCTCATAGTCCCTACAATCCCATTGTCCATTGGACGTCGGAATTCGGCCCTGTATCATAACAAAAGGTCATAGGTTGATTCATACAGGTGGGCTGTGACGATTTCAAACAGCTCAGGTGGGTGGGAAACTAGGTTTCCCGCCGCATACCTGAGTATGAGTAAATAATAGAAATGGACATAAACTTCTTATGTCCATAACTATTCGCACGAGCGATTAATACGCTCCAAACCAACACCGGAATATTGCTAATTAAATACTCTTCCGATGGGTACCAAACACTGCTGCATGACTCTTGTTAGACCCTTCCCACAATACAAAGAGGGATTCCTCAGCTCAGGGACATTCTATATTAACTAAACTTTCAGAAACTATCAAAGGGACCATGATCTACAAACTACATTAATTGTGAAAATATGTAACGATTGGGTCGCACGCTACGACTACATACTCTTTACCGTAAATACGCATACCGATGCGAGCGGGTGCACGCATCAGCGGGTATGCGCTATCACGGGAAAGCGCACGCATGCGCAGCACGGACCAGCATGAGGTGCAAATATGGCAGCGTGTATAGGGATATTTTTCTGACTTTGACACTAGCAACGCTAGACGCCGGGCGCACGGAGCCGCACAGACCCTAGCAACGGGGACGCCACTGTCGGACCGCGTTCCCCGTTGCTGGGTCTAAGTTAATCACCTCACTGGTTCCTGGCCGTGCAGCCTGCAGCTGCACGGCATGTTGTAATTAGCCCTGTCTGGCTCCTGATTGGCGGGCTCCCATTTAAAGGCACTCTCAGGACTTCTCACAGACGCCGGTAATAGCTTCCTGTTTGCTGTGTCAGTTGCAGAGAGCTTTCCAGTCCTGTTCTATCCGGTCGTTCCTGTCCTCAGTGATCCAGTACTCGGAAGTTGTCATCTTTTCCTGGAGTCCAGACCGAGCACCTTTAACATCCTGTGGTGTTCGTGAGTCGCGGCGTAGCCGTGTGTTGCGGCTTGACCGCTTACTATTTATTATTTGGTTATATTGTGTTTCGGAGCGGGTGCACGCATCAGCGGGTATGCGCTATCACGGGAAAGCGCACGCATGCGCAGCACGGACCAGCATGAGGTGCAAATATGGCAGCGTGTATAGGGATATTTTTCTGACTTTGACAGTCCACCCTTTGGCAGTCAATAATAACTGCCACCTTCTAAAACATTTCAAAAGGAGAAAAATATATGTCAGGGGTTAATTCATTTCCATGGTTGGGTGAGGGAGGAGAGAGGAGTAGGTGTGAAGAGGGTATGACCTAGTGTGATAGCAGAAGCATGTGTGTATGAGTCCATGTTTGGAGGGTCATGTATCATCATGCCGTACGTGTTGTAAATCAAGCTTTGAGGTATTGCGAAGTATACATTTGAATTCCTTCTTATCCCGTGGTACGGGTCTGTGGATGGGCTGTCAAACTTTACCGAGCTCATTTCGGCTTTCAGTTGTAACAAAATGGGGATGCACATTTTAGTTGATGATACATGAATGGGGGAGGTATGTGGTTGCTGATATCTGTGCCTGTATTCCCTATCGTCTATGTGTGTCATTACCTGAGGGTTGTAGAGATGAAGATAAAGAACACTTATGGAAAATGCAATGATATTCTATGTCAGGGAAATGTACATCTGTCGTTGAAGTTGTGTTCGGTATCTGTTGAGAGTCGTCTTCTTTGCGCTGTATTGCTCCTTGGGCATGAGCAAATAGCTTTGTCAGTGCCATCAGATTTACAAAAAATGTTGGGCTAGCGTGAGTTTAAAAATACTAGGGAAACTGGGGATCCATGGCAAAGTTCATCAAGTGTCCATATCATAGGTTGTCAAAACTTCATCTTTGGTGCTTGTCTGTTGTCTGTATAGCGTCTCGTCAACTTCCTCGTCCAAGGGGGTCTTTGTATCTTGGAGAAAAGCAGAAAAACAGGTGAAAGAAACGGACCGTATAATCGCATTTTCATCACATTCTGGTTTCTATCATTGGGTCATAAATCAAATCCAGGTTAATTACAGTTTCCTCACTCCTCAAGCTCATCACTTTTGTACTTTGTTTGCACCTCATTAAAGCCTGCCCGCATCTAAATATCAATCCAATCGATATAACGACACCCAAGATACATAGTAGAAACTTTCCAACATCCATTATGACTCCTTGAGCCCAGTCTCCCAAACCGGAGAACCAATTTCGCGGGTTCAACCATGACACCCAACCAGTCAGCTCATTACCTACAGCAGCAAGGGTGAGATTGTGTTTTCGACGAAATTCCCACTTCAGTTGGAGAATATCGTCCATCTTTTGGTCTATGACCTCTACCGGATCCTCGGTGCTATTTGTGATATACGTGCAACACTTTATGCCGTACTGTGTTGCCAATGTAACACAATATCCGCCTGTTACTGCTGTAAGATAATTAAGAACCATCCTATGCTGAACTAGTTCTGTTTTATAAGCTTGAAGTTCTCTTCCAGTGTATCTAAACGTGTCATCATACATTTCAGTGATATTATCTAACAAATTGGCGAGTGCGGAAATGTATTTATAGTTCATCACTCCTCGAGCGGTGCGAGTGAAATCTAACGCTACCAGAACCTGAATCCCGGTGGATTCATGGATAAGATCAGAGGCCGGATGCTCTAACCGTTCTGACAGTTGTCTTTTAACTCGGTGCTCGTAATGAGTGTGAGTATAAGGAGCTTGGGCACCACGGTGTATGTCCTTCATTTTGTCATGTGTAACAGTCATCACTTCAGGCAATACTTTTCCAATATAACACAATCCTTCAGAGTTTGGGGCAAGCCACTTGTACGCCTTTCTCCCGCATATGAAATATGCATCATCGGGGAGAACATATGGGACGGAGAAGGACATTACCATGTTACAAACCTTCCAGGTGAAATCTCCTGACCCTAATTCTTCCATCTGCTTAATGCACGTATCAGTTTGTACGATATGTGCACAGTATCCTGGTGATACCTCTCCAACTCTAGTAATCCTATTTCCTAAGGTATATCGATACCGGAAAGATTTTCCTCTACTGGCTATGTGGCGTACAAGCTCTGTATCTGTAGGCATTCTATCTGCTCTGTGTGAAAAGGTCATGGTTAAATTGCTCCACGACACTTCCCAATTTCCCGGTTTTCTGGGATTGGAGATGTTGAAACATAAGAGGGACCTATCCACATGGTATTGGTGGAGCTTCAAACTAGGAGGGCTGGAGATATTAAACCTCCGGTCCACCGGTCTCCCACCACTTAGCTCAAGTACCTCCCCTAACGTTAAAGGAAATGGTACTAGCCCTGATTTGCTATGACCCTGAGGTACTTGAGAGCATACCCAACAATCTGTTTGGTTTAATACGTTACCCACTAAGGAGTGATAGTCACTCAATGGATGCCGGTCCATATGGATATTAAAACTGGATTGGCACTTCTTTATGCATCCATCTTCAACCAGATTATCACAGAGCCTACAGATACAGTTTTCTTCAGCTAACAATCCGTCACAATTTCTTCTATGATCAATGCTATCGGATCGTTTTCTGATACTCGCCTTTGCTTGTTGGTTTGGTTGATCTTGGAAAACTACGCCTCCATCATCATAATCGGAACCCATTCCAGAACCTCTCTCGACCTCTATGGTACTCTCGCCGGAACAGACTGCTCTGGTCAACATCATGGTCAACATCATAATCCGGATCACAGTCTCTTGGGGCAAGTCCATCTTTGAGGAGGAAATGGAGAAGAATGAGAAGGGGGAAAAGAAATTTTAAGGGAGAGGGGATGGGAAGTGGAGAAAAACAATAAAAGGGAGAGGGGAGTCGACAACTGCTTTCGGTCTTCAAGGCTCAGGTGCCGCCTCAGTCCTCCTGGAACAGACACTCCAGTGATACAACCTCTACCGTCTGTTCCTTATCACGGGACTTCTCTGGATCAGCAACCTTTTTGCAGTGGGATGAATGGACCCAAGTCTCTCTCTCAGCAACCTTCAATGCTGTGGTGCTAGTCAATAAGACCTGGTATGGTCCTTCCCATCTATCAATAAGACATCCTGAGCGTAGAAAATTTCGTATCATTACATAATCCCCAGGTTCAATGTCATGACAATTACTATCTGGTAAATCAGGAATCACCAACTTCAGATTATCATTTTGATTCCTTAACTGTTTACTCATGTTAATTAAGTACTTTACAGTTACTTCATTGTTACATTTCAAATCATCCTGAGGGTTAATCATGACATGCGGTTGTCGACCAAACAAGATTTCAAAAGGAGACAGATTAAGAGGGGACCTGGGAGTGGTTCTGATGCTATACAAAACGATGGGTAAAGCTTCTGGCCACGTCAGTCCTGTCTCTGCCATTACTTTACTCAATTTATTTTTAATAGTGCTGTTCACTCTTTCGACCTTCGCACTCGCCTGTGGACGGTACGGAGTGTGCAGCTTGCTATCAATACCCATTAATTTACACATTCCTTGAAAGACATCACCTGTAAAATGGGTACCCCTATCACTTTCAATGATTCTAGGGATACCATATCTACATACAAATTCCTGCACAATTTTCTTAGCTGTAAACATAGCGGTGTTTGTAGCTGCTGGAAATGCTTCGACCCAATTCGAGAAAACATCTATACAAACAAGTACATATTTCAAATTTCGACATGGGGGTAATTGAATGAAGTCAATTTGTATTACCTGGAAAGGGCCGCCGGCAGGTGGGATATGGGATGGTTCTGTAGGTATTGCCTTTCCAATATTCTTTCTCAGACAGGTAAGGCATGACATTGCTCTTTTACTCGCATGAGAGGAGAATCCTGGGGCGCACCAGTATGCTCTTACCAATTTGCACATTCCCTCCTTGCCTAGATGAGTCAGCCCGTGAGCTGCTTCAGCCAGACATGGAAGATATGCTCTGGGGGCCACTGGTTTACCATGTCCATCCGTCCAGAGCCCTGAGGACTCCTGGCCATATCCCTTTGCCTTCCAGATTGCTCTTTCCTGTGTGGAACACAAATTCTGCATCTCACACAACTTTTGTGTGTTGATGGTATGAAATACCATCAGTTGTGTGGTGTCTGTCTGTATGGGGGTAGCAGCTGCAAGCTTTGCGGCTTCGTCTGCTCGGCTGTTACCAAGTGACACTGGGTCTTGACTATATGTATGTGCTTTACATTTGATAACAGCCACTCTGTCGGGTTCCTGTATCGCTGTTAGAAGCCTTTTTATGTGAGCTGCATGCGCTATCGGTGTACCAGCTGCCGTCATGAAATTTCTGAGGCGCCATAGGGCTCCGAAATCATGTACTACCCCGAAGGCGTATCTAGAATCGGTGTAGATATTGGCTGACTTGCCCTTAGCCAATTCACATGCTCTGGTTAGGGCGACCAGTTCAGCAACCTGGGCTGAGTGAGGTGGGCCTAGCGGTTCCGCTTCTATGGTGTCTTGGTCATCTACGACTGCGTATCCAGTACACAAGTCTCCCGAGTCTGACTGTCTATGACAACTACCGTCAGTGTAGAACGTGAGTTCTGCATCTTCCAGTGGATTGTCACTGATGTCAGGCCTTGCGGTAAAATTTTGGGTCAAATATTCCATACAATCATGTGTATCTTCATTAAATCCTCCTTCCCCATCACTCTCACCTTCCACCCTTTGTGTCTGACCAGGCACACCTGGTAGAAATGTTGCAGGATTTAATGCGCTGCATCTCCTTATGGTGATGTTTACTGGGGCCATTAATGCCAATTCCCATCTTGTAAACCTTGCTGATGAGACGTGTCTGGTTTGGGCAGAATTCAATAAGGCAGATACCGCATGTGGTGTATGGATTGTGAGGTTGTGGCCTAGCACGACATCTTCGCTTTTTGTCACTAGCAATGCTATCGCCGCAACGCTACGCAAGCATGTGGGGAGAGATCGCGCTACCGTGTCTAGCTGGGCGCTGTAGTATGCGACTGGCCTGCTGGCGTCACCGTGTTTTTGGGTTAGTACACCTGCTGCGCACCCAGCACTTTCTGTTCCGTATAGTTCAAAGGGTTTCCCATAGTCTGGCATACCTAGTGCTGGTGCCTGCGTTAGGCATTGCTTAAGTCTCTCAAATGCTGCTTCGGATTCGTCTGTATGCGAAATCCGATCAGGTTTGTTTGAAGAGACCATTTCCTGCAAAGGTAGCGCCAATATGGAAAACCCTGGGATCCAATTACGGCAATACCCACACATTCCTAAAAACGTCCTGATCTGTTGCTGGGTTTGTGGCAGTGTCATGTCTCTAATGGCTTGGATTCTATCAGCGGTCAGGTGTCTCAGTCCTTGTGTTAGACAGTGTCCCAAATATTTTACCTTAGTCTGGCATAATTGTAACTTGTCTTTGGAAACCTTGTGACCTGTGTCTGAAAGATGAAACAGGAGCTGTTTCGTATCCTTCAGAGAGGCTTCCAGTGAATCTGAACACAGCAGTAAATCGTCCACGTACTGTATCAATACTGATCCACTCTCCGGTTGGAAAGACTGTAAACAATCATGCAAAGCCTGAGAAAATATACTTGGACTATCTATGAAACCTTGGGGTAACCGAGTCCACGTGTATTGGACTCCTCTGTATGTAAAAGCAAACAAATATTGGCTGTCAGGGTGCAGAGGTACCGAAAAGAATGCGGAGCAGAGGTCAATAACAGTGAAAAATTTGGCAGTGGGAGGAATTTGCATTAGGATGACAGCTGGATTAGGCACTACGGGGAACTGACTCTCAACTATTTTGTTAATCCCCCTTAAATCCTGCACTAGTCTGTAACCCCTCCCCCCACTCTTTTTAACAGGGAAGATGGGACTATTGGCTGTGCTGGACGTTCTTACTAGAATGCCCTGTTGCAGCAAGCGTTCTATTACTGGGAAAACTCCTAACTCCACCTCTGGCTTCAGAGGATACTGTGGGATTTTTGGAGCTATCCTACCATCTTTTACTTGTACAACTACTGGAGCTACGTTTGCCATTAATCCAGTGTCCTGTCCATCTTTTGTCCAAAGTGACTCTGGTATCTGAGATGTCATCTCTTCTACTTGGGATGGATTCCTATTTGTCATAATGGAATGTGACATTAATTTTGATGGGGAGTCTAACATGTCTCGTACCTCCTGAGCGTGATTCTCAGGAATGTCCAAGAATACACCTTCAGGAGTACAATAAATGACGCAACCCATTTTACATAGTAAGTCTCTACCCAGGAGATTAGTTGGTGCCGATGCAGCCAGCAAAAAGGAATGCTTGGTATGCAAAGGCCCTATTGTAATCTCGGCTGGTTTGCTAACAGGGTAGTGCTGGACTACTCCTGTTACTCCCATGGCTGGAATTGTCCTACCAGTGGTTCTCATGCCCACTGTCGAATTTATCACTGACTTGGCCGCCCCTGTGTCTACAAGAAAGTTTAAAGTTTTACCAGCTACATTGATTGCAATCTCTGGTTCGCTTCCAAGACTGGCAATCAACTTAACTGGCTGCAGATTACAGGTATGGCCACACCCCTATTGGGTATGGTGACCTGCCTGTACCCCGCTGGCAGCGACTACTTGTGAGGGAGTTAGCTGGGAACTACCAGAGGCATGCCAGTCTCTGTTCGGGGGATATCTTTTTGTTTCCCCTGTATGTGGCTCAAAACTCCGCCTCTGTGGACCCTGCTCCCAATGTCGTGTGTCGTGTCGTTGTCTAGGGGGTTGAAAAGATCTTTGTACACTCTTTGTTCTACATTCTCGTGCATAGTGTCCTGGTCTGTTACAGGAATAACAAGTTATTACAGTTGATTTACTTACAGGATTCGATGGTACATACGCAGGCTGCCTTGTGGTCAGCGCCTGTATACTTACTGACATTAACTTATCACTTTGCGACTCCCTGTGTCTAGTGATGTTTCTGTCGTGATCAATAGCAGCCTCTCTCAAAGTGGACACCGACAGACCTCGCCAACATGGTTGCGTGGTCTGTACCCTAGTCTTTAATGTTTCCTTTAAACCATCCATCAGTACAGATACTGCTACGTCTTGATGGTTTGGGTTGGTCTTAATGTCTTCTATTCCAGTGTACTTTGCCATTTCTAATAGTGCCCGGTGAAAATATTCTGATGCCGTCTCGGACTCTTTTTGTCTAATGGAGAATATCTTGTTCCATTTAACAACGGCTGGGAAATACTCCTTTAGCTGTAAATTTATCCTTTTTACATTATCCTTGTTGTACACGTCTGTAAGCGGTACATCTTTATCCAATGCACAGTCAGCTAAAAACTGAGTTGCGTCGACATTGGAAGGTAAACAAGCTCTTAGCAGTATCTGCCAATCCTTGTTGTTGGGTTCTACAGTGTTGCCTAGATCCCTGATGTATTTTTGGCTAGCAACTAAGTCCTTCCTGGGGTCAGGAAATTCGGACACTATTGTTCTTAATTCCATTCGGGAAAATGGAGTGTACATGGCAATGTTCCTTATGGGAGTGGCTCCAGACACATCTGTTTTTCCATTGGGAACTGCTATTACCCTTACAGGAGCAAGTCTAACAACCTCATTCTGTGTAGATTCTACAACTTGTGGTGAAATTGTTTCAGTGTAGTGCATGGTGCCGTACTTACCCGTTGACACGACCTCACCTATCCCTCCGCTAGGGGCTTTCGCTAATCTCGTGGGTGTTGTTGTGCCTACTGTGGTCTCTGCTATGGTGGCCGCGAGAGAGAGAGCTGAAATTGTTGTTGAATCGTCTTCTTGATCACACTCCTGAGGAAGGTTCAAAACAGGGTACATCTTGCACGGGTTAATAATTGCATGAGTTACTTGGTTAACATCATTAACATTTACAGGGTTACTAAGAGTTTGTGTTTTACAACCCAGTGCGTTTCTCTCCGCAATCAACTTCTCTCCTGCAATGTATGGTGGAGGAGGGGCTGTGGCTATCAGCTTCCTGACTGCCCCAGATCCTGCCGCCAGAGCCAAACCACTCTGTATCTCACCTTCCTGGTGCCATAACTGTAAATAATCATGATGCTGAATTCGTCTCTTTGTTGATTTTAGGAGACATATCCTCCTCCTTAAATTTTGTAACACTTCTGGACTGAAGCTACCTATTCTTGGGAATTTGTCCCTGTCTTGTACAGTCATTCTCTCCCATTCATCACATAAAGATTCTGTGTGACTTCCGTATTTTTCACACATGATGTACCTTGCCGACCCGACGGGTCGGTTCTCTGAATCAACCCGAACCAAGGTTGATCGCCCCCTACCTGAACAATTGGCCCCCATAATCTGCAGGTGTTGCTTACTACTCCTGTGATCTTTATATCACGGTCTTCAGCGAACCCTTACAGCAAACCAAATTGTCCAAAAATAGGCCGGCGGTGGCGGTTTACCGAGTACCCCACTCACTCGCCCACCTCGACCAATACGACCTGATCACACCGATATGGTGCTGGCGTACTCGATACAGGGCCCCTATGGAACCTTCTGTTTACTGGAACATATGAGGGTTACCCGCAGGACACTTACTCTTTCCAGTAAAGGTGGGGTTGTTAGATAGTTCCTGAGTGACCAGCGAACTTCCCTTCCAAAAATAAAAAATTACACAAATCACGTCAGAATGTACAAATAGCGTTTGTGACCACTTTACTCTAATGGTATTAGGTCAGATTACTAACTACTGCACACAATTACGTGCGGTACAATCGTTCAGTACATAAGCACTACTTGTCATGTACTGAAAGATCAATGGAATCGATGTTTCCGGCCGCGATTCCTTCAGCAAGAGCTTGTATGGCCTATATGGGTTCTGCACCAACACCCCAGGCGTTGTGCCTCTTGTACCTTTATAGCGGACCTCTTTGTCTATTTAACCTGTTACCTTATGACCTCCTGGTCTGTTACCGTCTGTTAATGACCTCCTGGTCTGTTACCTTATGACCTCCTGGTCTGTTACCTTATGGTCCGCTATACTCTAATGCTCAAATATTATTTAACCAGGGATGCCTCCCTAGCCACCGTATATGTCACTTACACGTATGTCCTTTGACGAGTACCCGACTTTCCTTTTGGTTCAACCTCTAAGTTATATAAACTTATGTGATAAAAACACACTCACTCAACACATGTACACTTTTGTTTCTATATCTATTTCTGCGCAGAAATTTTCTTCAGCCCAGCTGTGTTACCAATTAGGAGCAGGATCTGTTAAACTAAATTTCAGATTTTTCCAAAAATAGATTTGCGTTATTTACCGCGTCGCGTTATCTACCGCTGTGCGTTACTTATCGCCTTTGCGTTAATTATCGCTTTGCGCTAAAATCCAACTTTTCGTGACTTGAGCTACGTGGGCGTAACCGGACGCTACGTTGCGTAATGAACGCTGCGTGCGTCTTCCTTTGGATTGCGTACGCTAGTCTTTGTTAGTGACACGTGTACGCAAAACAAAGATCCACCGTAACACAATTTCTACTTTTATCAATGTAGATGATCCCTGATCATCTACCGCACACCACACTGACTGCCTTATCTCCCAGACAAGCCGTGTGTTGGTCTATACTTTAACTATTACCTCTACTATGAAATAACAGCAAATCTCTTTTAGCACTTTCTATCAACTATAAAAATTGGCAAACAGGAATAGTGATATACGAAATTTGAAAAAAGAAATGCAGATATATATGTATGCGTGCGTGTATACGCAAGACAGAAGAGAAATAAACAGTTTTAAAAGACACAAGCGTTTTGTTCTTACTTCCGGTTCCCGGATTCCTTCAGCACTCTTTGTCTAAGCAAAGCAGACGCTTATCCCGTCAGCACAGCACTGCGAGACAACCTCCCACCCTTTGCTGGGGGGATAATGTCTGCTGATCTACCTAGTGCAGATATGAGAAGGATAGGACGAGTCCCCAATTGACAATGCTAAATTCCTTTGTCGTATAAACAACCCTTTATGAAGTCTAAGAACACTGTACGCTGTTTACTTAAGAAGTACCGTACGGGTACGCTGGTTGCGTAACGATCGCTCCGCCGTAGGCGAGACGCTCAAGCGTCACGTTCGCTCACGGCCCAGCGATCATAGGACAGCACGTTAAGGGCTATGACTAGAGTAATGATTCGCTATGGCGTAGCGGACGCTCGAGACCACGAGGAGATCACCAGCGGCGCTGACGCTCACAACGCTATACCTTTATGTCTAAACCTTATACCAATGAAATACACAGAATACCTTAATGTGAATACAGGGTGTAAGTGCAACCTTGTGTAACCTGACTAACTACAAAGCTGCTTGAGCGTCACCGACGCTCAAGTGAACACTTAACACTATAGGAAATACACAGATACTGGTTTAGGGTCCAAAGCCTATTAACTGTATTATATCTAATATACTTGTAAAAGGGGATAACAGTACAAATGATACACTACAATATAACAGAGACTTCCTAACCAAAATACAATACTATCTAATACAATTCAATACTAGTCTAGGGGAGATGTGAGAGAAAGGAGAAAGGAGAGAGAGAGAGAGAAATGGAGAGAGATGAGAGAAATTGGCTCACAGTAAGACAATGATTACGGAGAGAAACTTACGCACAAGGGTAAACGATCGCATACGCCTGGACATCCAGCACCCGATTTTCAGCAATGAGAACCGTTGAAGAGTGAGAGCTGGATGTGGTCGGCCTGCCTATTTATGCCCCACACACAATGCAATCTCATAGTCCCTACAATCCCATTGTCCATTGGACGTCGGAATTCGGCCCTGTATCATAACAAAAGGTCATAGGTTGATTCATACAGGTGGGCTGTGACGATTTCAAACAGCTCAGGTGGGTGGGAAACTAGGTTTCCCGCCGCATACCTGAGTATGAGTAAATAATAGAAATGGACATAAACTTCTTATGTCCATAACTATTCGCACGAGCGATTAATACGCTCCAAACCAACACCGGAATATTGCTAATTAAATACTCTTCCGATGGGTACCAAACACTGCTGCATGACTCTTGTTAGACCCTTCCCACAATACAAAGAGGGATTCCTCAGCTCAGGGACATTCTATATTAACTAAACTTTCAGAAACTATCAAAGGGACCATGATCTACAAACTACATTAATTGTGAAAATATGTAACGATTGGGTCGCACGCTACGACTACATACTCTTTACCGTAAATACGCATACCGATGCGAGCGGGTGCACGCATCAGCGGGTATGCGCTATCACGGGAAAGCGCACGCATGCGCAGCACGGACCAGCATGAGGTGCAAATATGGCAGCGTGTATAGGGATATTTTTCTGACTTTGACACTAGCAACGCTAGACGCCGGGCGCACGGAGCCGCACAGACCCTAGCAACGGGGACGCCACTGTCGGACCGCGTTCCCCGTTGCTGGGTCTAAGTTAATCACCTCACTGGTTCCTGGCCGTGCAGCCTGCAGCTGCACGGCATGTTGTAATTAGCCCTGTCTGGCTCCTGATTGGCGGGCTCCCATTTAAAGGCACTCTCAGGACTTCTCACAGACGCCGGTAATAGCTTCCTGTTTGCTGTGTCAGTTGCAGAGAGCTTTCCAGTCCTGTTCTATCCGGTCGTTCCTGTCCTCAGTGATCCAGTACTCGGAAGTTGTCATCTTTTCCTGGAGTCCAGACCGAGCACCTTTAACATCCTGTGGTGTTCGTGAGTCGCGGCGTAGCCGTGTGTTGCGGCTTGACCGCTTACTATTTATTATTTGGTTATATTGTGTTTCGGAGCTTTTTGCGGAGGATTCCGCTCCCACAAATCCACTCTGGTATCCAGCGGTGCTGGATAGGAGTAACGGATTAGTGGATTTTTGGTTGTCCTTTTCCCTGGCGGTTTGTCCGCACATACTTCTGGTTTAAGTTAGTTAGCTTGTAGCCCCTGGCCTGGTTGCTTAGTCAGAGGGCCCCTTGTTATCACCCTGTCTCGGATTTCCCTTTGTCTCCCATTAAGACCTGAGGGGGCATCGGAGTTGGGCAGACATAATCCGCCCTTCAAACGCGGCTGCCATGGGCTCAAGCAACCATAGTCTCGCAGGGGATTTCTGATTACACGGGCGAGACAACGGAGTTAGGGCGCCAGGGGTTACTAGGCTTTCCCGCTCC